>NC_044925.1:10541460-10647695 GCF_003576645.1 Ipomoea triloba
GTTTTGCCTATGTATCGAGACTTGGGGATTTCTACTTAACAGTTGGTATCATCAAAACCTATTACATGATGTTCCTAACAATTTCCCCCTTTTTGATGATGCCAACACTTATACTTACTTTATATGGCTGATTTGATGGAAAGAATTAGCGTATATTTTATTTTCAGCTCATATGGTAAGTTTGACAAATATTCTACTAAAGCATAAAATGAGCAAACTCACGTAACACCCCCAGCAAAAGATATATATTAAAATTAAGGGAATGTTTACATGATTGAGTTTAGTAGAAAGATTTGAACAAAAACAAATAAGATCAAGAACAACATAAACAGCAATAGACTGGAATAAGATGGAGTTCGGACCACGAGAGCTTACTTCTTGTTGGCTTTCCTCTTCTTGTTGATGGCTTCTCGTGTCTTGATGGGGTCTTTCGGATTTACTAGGCTTATGTATTCATCCGTAACATCTAGATGCCTGTAGTTCCTGTAAGCTTCCCCCACGAACTCACCATCAATTACTCCATCTTTCCACCAAGCAATGCATTCTTCTGGAGACATATTGCTGTGAGTAGATATCCCAGTGATTTTCAGAAGCTTGAATATCTCCAGAGTCAGAATTTGTTCAGTATCTTCCCTGTTTCCAAACTTAAAGTTTGTCATGAGAAAATCGATCTTCCTTTCTTCTTCTGACTGTTGTTCTTGTCTTTTTCTTCTCCTTTCTCTGTCCTCTTCTCTCCTTTTCTCCATTTCCAGTGTACGTTGGACCCTTAGATTTTCTGCTCGTTTAGCATACTCCACTGCTTTGCTCATAATTCTTGGTATTTTCGGAGGAGGTCCAGCTGGTTCACTTGCTGCCCTTTTCTTGCCTGTTGTATTTTCCCCCTTCTTTTTCCCTTTATTTTCCCCCTTGGTGGCATCATCAGCACGGGAAAGGAGGATGGACATACCTTCGAAGATTGCTTGAAGTTGGGCAGGCACTTGGTTCGACAGGTCATCGAGTATGGCCTTCATCACATCCTGTCGAAGTTCACTGGAATGTTGGAAGGCTCGAAGCTCTGCTCGCATCTCGGCTAATTCAGCCCTCGCACTTGCAGCCTCTGCTCGAGCTACAGCAGCTTCATCAGTGGCTTTCCGTGCTGCATCCTCAGCCCATACTGCCTGTTCGAGAAGTTCGGCATGACGGCCTTGGGATTCACTTGTGCCAGCAGCAGGCATTGCAGCATTGCGGACAGCAACGAGTATTCTTTCGAGCTGAGCCATCTTCTGAGATTGATCAGCCATGAATTTACGCACTTCGCCAATGAAGACTTCTTCGGCCTGTTGATCATAGTCAGAAGTAGGAGAAGGGAAGTGAGAAGTACCTTTTGTCGGAGGGGACTTGGGTGCTTCCATATTTCCACCCACAACTTGCAGTTGTGAGTCCACCTCTCGATTAAGTGTCTGAGGAGCCACAGGGACACCGGGTTCAGAGCTCGAAGGTAGCTCCATGTCAGGCGCTTCCCGGTTTCCACCTGAGGGATGGATCACTTCTTGCTCTTCACCTCTCGAACCTGGAGCCTCAGCTTCAGCAACTGTGGAGATTGGATCAGCCGGGGAGGGTTCTTCGGTATTGGACGCTTCCCGGTTTCCATCCAATAGAAGTTCCCCCTCAGCGTCACTTCTTGAACCAGTGCTGGGAACTTGGTCATCTGCTGGTGAGGTTGGAGACGAAGTGTCGACAGGTGCTTCCCGGTTTCCACCTTCGATGGTCGCATCGTCTTCCTCAGTACTTCTCGAACCAGCAGGACTTGGGACAATCTGCTCTAAGTGCTCATTGGACTGCATTTCGGTCTGCTCCGATGAGTCTGGAATGATAATTATTTCGGGAGCAGTAGGAAAGCCCGGCAGTGTGAGCAACGGAACTACACCCTCTCGAACTATCTGAGCTTCATCGTTGTCAATCGAGGGTGTGGACGTAGGTGGTGGCAAAAGAAGAACAGTGTTGGGAGCCACCTCAAGTGCTTCAGAGGTCTCGGAGTCACCTCTCGAAGCTGCTACCTGTTCGTCCAGAGCAGAGTTACTGACTTGGGACAGTGGGATTGCGGCTGTTGCAATTGAAATTTCAGTATCATCTCGAGCAACCCCAGAGGTCTCTCCTAGACCTCTCGTATGTTCTACAGTCTGTCCCAAGGACATAGCAGTGGCGAGCCTGATATCTTCTCGAAATTGGGCATCAAGTTCTGGATCCTCCTCAGGCTCAACCTCGGTTTCTTCAGCTATGCCTTTACCCTTATCAGTTCTTCCACTGTTCAGCTTCATTACTCGTGTTTCGTGGGCAAGATCCATCAGTTGTTGAGCTGGGATCTCGGAGATATCCAACCACTGGAGTGCAAACTGCTCTTCTGCCTCCATTTCAACTGCTTGACTCATTAGTTGAGTGAAAGAACTGGTTCTCCAATTGATCCACCTGATCACCCTGGAGAAGTCATCAAGAGTGGGTGTTTCCACTGCCAACTGAGTAGAAACTTCTTCATATAAATCATCCCGCCCATCAGAGATGATTTCAGTGGCAGAGATTGCTTCGTCTATCTGTGCTGTGATCTCTCGACTATGCTCCAAGAGATCATCTCCCACTCTGACTGTGCAGTCTATCTCTCGAACCATCTCTCATGGTTCTTCTGCACCCCCTTGTACTGGATCACTGATCCCAGTACCTTCAACTTCTCGAGTCTCCTCTCGAGGTTCAAACATAGATTGACCAGTACCCTCAGCATCATTATCAACATGAAGATCATCACAGAAATCTCTTGACAGGGACCTGGTAGGGGGCACTCTCTCAACCTCAGTGGCCAGTGTAGCCTGAGGTTTCCCCTGGGCTTGTGCCCTGTCCTCGAAGGGTACTTGTATAACTAACGGTGCCACTTCTCGAATCTGGGTGACAGCAGCAATTTTGGCCCTCTTGGCCCACAACGCAACTCTCTTGACCAGAATGTCCAAAGGCTCATCATCAGAGTCCTTTTCCTTGGCTGGGGCTTTCCTTTTGCCCCTTCCTTTTGGCTGTGAGGGAGACGGTGCAGCCTTAACACCTTTAGCCTTGGGGACTTGAGATTTCGTCCTACCCATATAGGTATTCCGATGAATCTCTCGCCCTTCCCTCAGTTCAAAGCCCTTCAGGCTTAAGAGAAATTGAACAACAAAGCCGAAACCAACCTTTTTACTGATCGACAGGTTGGTGTTGGAGACTGAGCTCATCACTTGCTGTTGGAGGAAGTTGAAGATAATGTGTGCCCAGTCCAGTTTGTTGTCATTCCAAATGGCATGGAGGATTTTGAGGAGGTCCAGATTAACCTCGTCGGTTCCAGACACTTTGCCAAGCACGAACTTCATGATTAGGTCGGCAGCGAGAGCAAACCTCTTCTTTAGGTGGAACTTGCGGAGGGCAGAGGATGCTCTGGGTGGTGCAGTCGCTAGTCGGATTTTCTCCCAGAAGGCTTGCTTGTCCAAGTCGTAATCCGATAGGTGCTTGACTGCTTCCTCCGATGACGCGAAATCAAATGCCGCTCTGAGGTCACCTACACAGGTTGTGATGGGAAAATCATTAAAGCGGCTTTCGATTTTACCCTTCGTGACCTTGGCATTTGCGAACCATTCTGTGAAGTCGAGGGCGTGAATGGTCCGGTAGTCGTGCGTCATGTATTTCATCAGTCCTGCTTTCTCAAACTTCTTCAGGACTTTTTCCGCCATTTTTGGATTAGAGGAGTTGGTGATGAAGCCGTTTCTATCAAGGATACTCCCTGCTTTGACTTGTTTGATCTGAGAGCGAATGTGTAGCAACTCCCTCTGATATGCGTCGGAAGATGAGGTTGATGTGGAGGATTCGGACGCCATTGTTGACAGGTTTGATTTTTTGGAGGGAATGTGTACAGCGTTTAGGATTTGGGGATTTTGGGTAAACGGTTTTAGCTTGAATCCGGGTAAAGAAGAAGGATTTGGCTTTTATATCATGTGGATTCGGGTTGGATACATGGGTAGGGTTGAGAGCTTGACCCGATAACGGATCCTGGTTAATTCAAAAGAATTTAAAGGTCAGACATACCCTTTATAACGATTATGTATGTAAGATATGGTAAGGGTATTTTGGTAAAGTATAATGCGGTTTTTGGATAGTGGGATATAAAGAGATGATATTTATATAGGCATGTTCCCACTTATCAAGATAATGCCTTTAAGAGCGGAAAAACCGTCAATAACCGAAGACCACGTGGCTAACATTAATGCCCAACATTAACCATTCCACATATATCCGTTGAGCTCATCGGGTTCACCTCTCGAAGGTAAACTCTCGACTTTGCTAGTTTAAGGATCTTCCCTTTGAGTGATTGATCCTTAAACCTCCTTATTCCTCCATCTAAGCACTCCTGTGGTTAAGGATCTTCCCCCTGAGTGATTGATCCCTAACCCTCCTTATTCCTTCATCTGAGTATTTCTGTGATTAAGGATCTTCCCCTTGAGTTATCGATCCCTAACCCTCCTTATTCCTCAATTTAGAGATACGTGGATATTCAGTTTGATATCTTTTGAAGTGATCTCTCGAACTACCCTTTTTCGAGTCATTTAGCAGACAGGCAAACTGAACATGTACCTCTCGAACTACCTTTCGAACACAGATTGCGATATGGAGACAAGACTGATTCATCAAAAGAAGATATCACTTGGAACATTTCCTTAAGTTCATTTAGTGATTATCGAAAACATTACAGATGAATCAATATCCTAATAGATTCCATAGAAACTTTTGTTTGGCCTTGGTCAGCCTAATAGGAATCTATCGTTAAAGTAGGAACTAGCCATCTAAAGTCCTATTTCTCTAATAACAGAACTAGGGGTGGCTACTCCCTTTCTTGTTCTTCTCTCCGCTGCTGCCTTCCTCACAGGCTTCATCTCCCTTTCCTTTGGTTCTCCATTTGGTTGAGGGAGGTCCTTTTCCAGAATGTGCAGCGGTAGGAGTTCCACTTATACGGGACTCTTCTCCTGACTCCAGTATCCCATCGTTGTGGATCTCCTCGTATTTGGGGATCCATTCACCTTGGATGGGAATAGGATGCTGGCTTGGATTATCAGGAAGCTCCGCAATCTGTTCACCCTTCGTTGATTCTGGATAGTTCTCTCCTTGAAAGTCTTTGGACTTCGTTGCTGATTTTCTCCCTCTATACCAGAATGGTACATCGTCTTTTCCTTTCTTCTTCTCCATGAAGAAGTCGATGACATAAACTGATGAGAAAACCCTTCTATTTATAGTCCAAAAAGGTTACCATTGTTGAGTCACGGGATGCAATATGAATGACCATTCAATGCTTGTGTAACTCCAAAGCTGCCATAAAGTTGATGAAACTGCTCCTCTCATGCGAAACAGTTCATGGCACTAAATACAAGAAGATAAGATTTGACCATTCATCCCAATTCTATCATTCCCAATTCTAACCTTAGTTGAGAAAATCTATTTTCACACAATGCTTTTGTGAAAATATCTGCTAGTTGCTCCTCCGTTGCAACGTATTCCAAAGTTATGTCCTTTTTCTCAACATGGTCTCGGATGAAGTGATACTTGATATCAATGTGTTTTGTTCTTGAATGTAACACTGGATTCTAAGTGATAGCTATGGCACTTGTGTTGTCACACAAGATCTTAACCTCTTTACATTCAACACCATAATCCAGTAGTTGTTGCTTCATCCATAAAACCTGAGCACAGCAACTTCCAGCTGCTACATATTCTGCCTCAGCGGTGCTTGTAGCTATCGAATGCTGTTTCTTGCTAAACCATGAGACAAGTCTTCCACCTAGAAACTGACATGTCCCTGATGTGCTCTTTCGATCTATTTTACAACCGGCAAAGTCCGCATCTGAATAACCCATAAGTTCGAAAGATCCACCTCTCGAATACCAAAGTCCAACACTTTGCGTACCTTTGAGATATCTAAGGATCTTTTTAGATGCATTTAAGTGACTTTCCTTAGGACTTGCCTGAAACCTAGCACATACACCTACTGCAAAGGATATATCTGGTCTACTGGCAGTTAAATAAAGAAGAGATCCGATGATACCTCGATATGTAGTTTGATCGACCTCTCGACCTTCACTGTCGACATCGATACGTAGAGAGATTCCCATGGGTACTTTGACTGAGGATTTCCCTTCTATATTGTATTTTCTAAGCAGATCCTTGGTGTATTTCTCCTGATTGATGAAGATACCTTCCTTAAGCTGTCTCACTTGTAATCCAAGGAAGTAGTTTAGTTCTCCCATCATGCTCATCTCGAACTTCCCTTTCATCAACCTGGAGAACTTCTCGCACAAGTCTGGATTGGTGCTTCCAAAAATGATATCGTCCACATAGATTTGCACCAGNAATCCTCACTGGATGGATAAAATCTGCCTTTCTTCATCCGTGAGTTCCTAAATATGTGGATCTCAGACCTTCCATATTTGCCTTGAGGCGCATTATATGGAATGTAGCTTCTTTTGTACTTGGAATGGCCTTGCGAGAGATAGCTGGGTGATCTCTCGATATTGTTTACCCGGCCATTCTTCGTAGCTTTCCTATACCTTCCATTGCTGGTGTACAGGGACGGTTTATGAATAGCTATTCTGGTTTTTTCTATTGGTCCTTTATGACCTTTATTTGGTTTGGGTTGAGATCCTCCATTTCTTGAAGTTCCCGAACCATTGGTCTGCTTATCTCTCGAGAGACTGTTCCGACGAAACCCGAGACCAGTTCTGTCATTTGCTGGTCTGTAATCATCCACCATTTTCTCCATAGCTTTGGAGGAATTAGTGTATGATGCTATGACCTTTCTAAGATTAAGCTCTCTGGTCTCTCGAGCTTTGCACTCTTCAGTCAGTAGGATTACTTTAGCTTCTAACTCACTTACTTTGAGAGTTAGCTCTGAATTCTCTTTCGAGACGTTCTTAAGCATATCTCTTTCAGCGGTTAGCTTGCTGTTTTCTTCCCTAATTTTGGCATGAGTGCTGTTAGCGATTTTGAGGTTCCTTCTGATCAATTCCATAGTCTCGAAGGGGTCCTCATCGCTTCTAAACGAAGAACATTGAGAAGTAGAAATAGAGCAGCGAGATGTGGAAGGGGAGGTTACCTCATTATTGATAGCCATCAAGCATTGATCCTCCTCTTCTGTAGTGTATAAGCAGATGAGCCCCCTCTCATCCTCTGAGCTGCTGCTGCTATCACTAGAGCTCGATGTCTCGGACTCCTCGATTGTCTTCTCGAGTTCCTCAGCAACAAGCGCCTTCCTGCGCAGGTATGTCTTTGTTTCTCCCTTGAGGCTACCTTTGGCTGGCCTCTCTCTGGATTCCTCTTTTCTTCTGGAATCCTTGCCTTCCTGACCTTGATGCTTGCTTACTGGTGGGTAAGGGCATTCAGCCTTGAAGTGCCCTGGCCTCCTGCAGTTGTAGCATAGACCTTGATCTTCTTCCTCCATTCTTCTGGATGTGTATCTCTCATTTTTCCTTCTTGAGGAGGAAGGTGAACTTGTATTGCTTTCCGGTGTCTTCTTCATGAGCTTCCTGAATTTTCTCATGAAGAAAGCAAACTGTTCGTCAGATAAAAAATCAGTGGGATTAGGATCTGACCTTGAGGAGGTGGTTGGTTGGTCCGCAACCAGTGCCACATTCCGTCTGTCCACCACGTCCTCATCTCTCGGAAACATCTCAAATTCGAAGGCTTTGAGATCTCTGAACAGTTGGTCGGTTGTGGTGTTCTTCAAATCCCTGTGATCACGCATTGTGATCACCTTCATTTCCCACTCCTTGGTAAGGCCTCGTAAGACCTTCAGGTTTAGCTCCTTTTGTGGAATCTCCTTCTCGAGATCACTGATCTCTATTGATAGCTTCATGAAACGAGATTCCATGCTGTCGATGCTTTCCCCTGGCTTCATCTTGAAGTCCTCGAACTTCTTCATGGCCACGGTGAGCTTGTTCTCCTTTTCCTGTTCGTCACCTTCACCAATTAACATCAAAGTATCCCATACCTCTTTCGCCGTTTTGCACTTTCTTACTTTTGGGAAGATGGTTTCGTCTATAGCTCTGAAGAGAATATCCTTGGCAATGTTGTCCAGGTTGTTTCTCTTCCTATCATCACTTGTCCATTCTTCCCTAGGTTTGGGGACATACTTTGGTGTATCCCTGGTTTGCTCAGCAGCCGTGTTTACCATCATGATCTTGACTGGTCCAGATGTTATAACTTCGGCCATCTCATCATGGAGGGCTGATAGATACGCAAGCATGCGTGTTTTCCAGTCATCGAACCTGCTAAGATCAAAGAGAAGATGTCTCGACAACATGCTATCCATATTAGAAAAATTATCTCGTGCTTTGAAAACTTTTAAAAGATTTTTCAAAGAAGGATCTCTAGGCAATATAAACAAAGGTTTATATCGATCAGAGAACTTGCTCTGATACCAATTGTTGGTCCCAAGGGGATGGGGTACAAGTCGAGGGGGGGGGGTGAATAGACTTGTATAAGATTTTGCAAATCTTTTCAACCTCTCGTGTGTATTGAACTTAGGATGTTTAGGTTCGATACCTCACGAGGAGAAGACAAAGTTTTATGCGCAGCGGAAATGTTATCCCCTTTTAGTTAGCACGAGTTTGAGTTAGTTCGAGAGGTGTGTTTATGTGCAGTGCAATCGAGAGGTTAGCGAGAGATAAATACAGAAAGTAAATGCGAGAGAGATTTTTAAGTGGTTCGGCCAACCCGCCTACGTCCACTCTTCTTCCAGAAACTCCCTGGAAGGATTGCACTAAAACTTCCCTTTTTAGTACAATATCGAGCGCTTGAGCTTTGATCACGAAGCCCGCCTCAAGCCTCAGGTTTTTCGCCCCGCTTCTTGTTACTCCACCTATCGAGCACTTGAGCTTTGATCACCAAGCCCGCCTCAAGCCTCAGGATCTTCACAAGACAGCTCCCAGGTTACTCCGCCTCTCCAAGGTTTTTCTCCCCGCTTCCAGTTACTCCACCTCTCGAGCACTTGAGCTTTGATCACCAAGCCCGCCTCAAGCCTCAGGATCTTCACTAGACAGCTGCCAGGTTACTCCGCCTCTCTTGCTTAATCCAAAGCAAGGACTTTTGGTTGTCATAGTTGAATGTAACAAGCTCCAATCTGACCACAAGCTATCGTTGAATAAACTTTGATGTAGAGCAGCTTCGGTCACCTTCTAGATGTGTAGCAGTTTAAGCTATGTAACTCTCTCAAACACTAAGATGTGTTTTCTCGCTGTTTTTGAATATCAGGATGATATTCCAAATTTAGCACTTGCACTTGAACGTTTGAATCAGACACCTCTTTCGAATTTTCCAACTTTGTTTCCCCATTTCTCTTTGTGTCTTTACGTCCTTTTTTTATGAGAGTTGAGGAATAATTCCGTTGGAGGGAAAATTATTCCGTTTGAAATTTGTCTCCCATGATGTGTACGGGACTTGCATCTTTTCAGCATTCTTCATGGAGTGGTGGTCTTGTAACTTGAACCTTTTGTTTGATAGTGGATATTCCATAATCCACTTTCTTGAGTCCATGCTCCACTTGCTACTTTTGGTAAAAGTTACTCTTTTTAAATTCCCATTGATCCTCGTTTTAGGGAATAAGACCGACTTTGGATTGGTGCACCTTTTATCCGTTTGTTATGGAGTTCTGACGTGGCGTCCACTTTTGGCACCTCCTTAATATTTTATCTCCATGATATTCTTCTTCTCCAAACTTCATCCATGCTTCCTGACCGTCATTCAGCCTTTTGGAGAAGTGTCAGACTATCGAGACCAAAAGATGATGTCTCGTCCCCGTGTATCGAGAGATCTATCTCTCGAACTCTGCTTATGTCTCGAACTGGATTGTTGTATCGAGAGATCCTATCTCTCGAACTCTACTTATGTCTCGAGACTTAGTTGATGTCTCGCAGACCCTTATTCCTCCAGTGTTGTCCCGTGCCTTCTTCTGTTCTATCTATGAAATTACAACACGAGACTTCTAAGATGTTCAAACAAGTTTACTTCAAGCTAAAATATTTTCCGAGTTGAGCTCAAAGTTACCCGGTTGTATTTTCGCTCTTGGTTTACTTGTCGAACTTACAACGTTTTGCCTATGTGTCGAGACTTGGGGATTTCTACTTAACAGTTGGTATCATCAAAACCTATTACATGATGTTCCTAACAAGACTCACACCGTGAGTCTCAGCGTGAGTCCCTGATCAGAAACCCAGCTGAGGACTCACGCTGACACTCACGGTGTGAGTCTCAGCGTGAGTTCTTCAAGTTGACATCCACGCCATTGTTTTGCTCCTTCGTTCCCCGGTGTGCCCTCGGGTGTTTTCCTTGTGCTTTAAATCTTCGTTTTCTCCACATATTAACCTCTTTTCATGCTTGTTTGCCCATTACTCGATGTTTTCTTCTTGCAAACAAAATACAACAAATTAAGCATTATTCCACATTCCTTTATATAGCATTTGAATAGAAAGCAAGCATAAATGAACATAAATATGAGGCTATTTAATGACATATCAAATCTCCCCACACTTAAATCTTGCTTGCCCTCAAGCAAGACAAAACCAAGTTAAGCAGATTGAAATACCAAGCCCCTTCAAAAGCAACCATACAATTCCAAAGATCAAGCAAATCAGTTGTGCACCAGAAGTCAATGATATGTTATTCCTCTTCCTACTTTGTAAAAATGGGAAAGTGAGTGTGGTACCCTCAATTGACTCAAAATATAAGGACTCCAAAAACCCCAAGGTCTCTCACTGTTTTGCATGGTAAAATCTCTCAATCATATTAATCCACAAGCAAAGGGGTTTGATTCAATCCACAATTTCCACAGGCCTTCCAAGCTGAGCCCACTAATGGGAACGATGCACACGGTCTTTCCAACTTTGCCTCATTTGGCCCCAAAGACCCACTTAAACAAGTGTGATAGTGTGACACAAGCCTCTCCACACGTTTTGGCTTAGCGTGAGAATCTCTCCATTTTCTAATCACCTCTAGGATACCTCGTTGAGTCAATCGCCTTCAGAGCTCTACGCTTTTTTGAAGTCTGTGCAATGGTTGCCCAAATCCTACGAGATGGCTCACCTCATGTTTTTCCCTCTCAATTAAGGATAGCTTAAAGTCTTTTTTAGCTTTTTCCATTGACTCTTTTTGCATCCCCTCATGCCTTTTACAATGGGAGTAAGGAATCACACAATCTCACCAAAAATGAAAAATCTCTCCTTTTGCCATGTGTCACACAAAAAAAATTCAATTCCAGGTCATACCACCTTACTTACCACAAACCTTACCGTGAACACTCCCATTTCGAGAGATCTTTAACCGAGGTCTATGGAAATTGCGCATTGAACCACAAACAAGCATGCAAAATTGAATTAAAAACCTACTTGGGTCCTATACAAATCTCACTCGGTGTAAGGGTGGTTTCCAAAAATTTTCAACCAATTGAGCCTACAACACCCCCTTTTCACACTTACAAAGTAAAATGAACAACAACACTGAGCTTAAATGTACAACCTATTTACCCAATCTTTACAAGAATATGATCACAAAAAACGCACAAGGTACTCACAACAATCTCAAACCTCCCCACACTTAAAGGTTTACATCGTCCTCGATGTAAAGAGACAATTAACGCACAATGGATGAGAAATTGAAACCAAAGAACATAAGGGGAAGGGTAAGACACAGCTTTAATTTGAAAAGAGCTTCACATAAGCACATTAAAGATATCCTTCCCAAACACAATAATAACACCTTTAAAAGTATAAAGGAAAGGATAGAAGTACTCCCTCAAAATTGTGTGCACTGGCGGTTTTTAGCATTCAAGCTTGTGATAATTCTCTCTTTCTCTCTCCAAGAATCCATATCAAGAAAATAAGAAGTGACAAGCAAAGAAACAAACATAGTGAAAGATTTAAAAAAAATATTGCAAATAAGAACAAAAGAATCACAAATAATAAAGAACAATCTATCCAAGATGACAGGAAGAAGACTCCATTTTCTCTTTGCACTTTCTTCTCAAGGTATGTTGTCAAATGTCGCACATTGAGAAACTCTCTTAAGCTCAATACTAGCATATTCTCTTCAAAGTTTTGGCATTGATCTACTTCAAAGAATATGCTCTCATACTCCTTATTCTCTTCTTTTTGTTCCCTTTCTTCTTTCATTTCCTCTTCAAAATTCTCATCTCTTGTCTTTTCTTTACATCTCTCTTCTTCACTCTCCTTCTCCTCTTCCATGATTTTGCAATGAACTTCCTCAAACAACACATTCTTATTTTCAATATTTTCTTCTTTGTCCTTAACATCTTCTTCAATCTCCTTTTCCTCTAGGACATCTCTTTTCACTTCCACTTCATCATCCATAACTTCATCAATAATCTCAACACAAGAACCAACACAATCATCATCACAAGTAATTTCCTCATCACACATATAACCCCATGATTTAGCACCATTATTACCAAGAGTAGTGACACCACAACTAGAATCAAGAGTATTACCATATGATGGTTCAAAGGTATCACCATGAGGTTCTTTATCATCCAACACTACTTCCACCTCCTCATTCTTGTTTTCTTCAAATTCATTTCTATATCCCCTGTCTTGATATTCCCTCTCTTGGCCTTGCAACTCTTCACTAACGGGGATCTCTAGCTCGCTCTCCCTTACATCTGCAATGACCTCCTGTAGGGGCACATTGAAGCTCACTTGTTTCCTACGGTTATGTCCACTTTGATCAACACTTGGAGTCACTCTAATATTCTCCTCCATGCTATCATCTGGCACAATGTTAATTCCCAAACGCCTCGCCAATGCCCAAGTTTCCTCACTCAATCCATACTTTCCTTGCGACTTGGCATTGCACCCTTGACCAACTCCATCCCTCTGGTTCTTGTCCCTACATTCACATGAGAATTTTGCCTTACATTTATTACAATGAAGGTACTTATGGCATTGAAACCTATAGTGAGGGCCTTTACAAGCATGACAAATCACTTGTAAGTTCATATCCTCAAACATATGTTCCTCACTGGTTTTGTAGGGATCATTAGGATCTATTGGTTTGGGTTCCAACCAATGTTCATACATGTGCTCAGTAATGGATTTCTTTTTGGGTAGAGGTGTGTTTTGAGTGTAAGGTTGTGGAGAATAGGTTTGGGGTGGGTAGGATTCATAGGATTGAGAATTGATGGTTCTTCTTAGAAAGTAGTCATTTTCCTCATCATAGTGGCTAGAGGGGTAAGATTGAGAACTATAGCCTGGGTGAAATGCACTCCTTCTATCCCCCATGGTGCTCATAATAGTCGTCCCTTTGATCATGATATTCCTCCTTATAATCATCCCGGTAATACCTAGGTGATTGGTATTCCCTTGAATGATCATAAGAGATGTCTCTTCATAGTGGTTGGGCCCTCCTTGAATGCTCATAATCATGATCATAATAAGACCTTTGGTAGCTCTCCAGTGGGTCATCATAGAAGGATCTTCTTTGAGGTGGTGGTGGAGCTCTCCTTGAGTAGTGGTAATCACCGTATTCTCTATCATCATATTGAACTCTTGATGATTTCCTTCGTGGTGTGTCATCATACTCATCATATGCATCATTATCATGTGTCCTTAGTAGTGACCTTCTTGGTTGATATTGTGCTATATAGTCCTCACCATCTTCATAACCATAGGGGTTAGAAAGTTGAGCATTGTAGCCTCCCCTTGTATGCCTATATCCTCCTTGGTCTCCATAGTGATCCTCTTGTGGATATCGTGCTTGAGAATACATCATAGAGGATCAACCTACAATCACAAAGACATGATAGTGTTTTGCAACTAGAAGTAGTTGCTTGTGAGAGTAGTAACAATAATTCAAGTATCCAAAAACTTCAAAAACAAACAAAGTAAATTGCAAAAATAACAAGTAAATGATGGTGGTTAGACTCTCTAACTTGAATGATTTCCCATGTTAACCCAAATGAACTCATTACTCAAAAACCGATGCCATTCCCCGGCAACGGCGCCATTTGAAAGTTGTACTTTAGTGGTGATGGAAATTAAGAGTATCGTTCTCAAGGAATGGCTTAATGGGAGTTTAAGTAATGAGGGGTTAAGCATAGGTTCATATAGTGTTTGAAAGCTAACCTAAAGAGATTGGAGTGTTGCATGATAAAGAAATCAATAACGAGAGAAAATAAGGGAATTAAAAGATAATAAATGAAAAAGGGATTTGAACCAAACATCCTTGCATAAAATCCCTTGTGTCTAAAGATTAAGTTATGTAAGTCTAAATGATGAACTTGGGGAAATGGTTTAAGTGCCAATGTCACTCTCGTGATCAATTGGACTATCAACTAATCCTAAGTCCCATTCTCATGGCAACTTGGTTAGAAGAGACAATTTAACAAACACTTTGTGTGCCTATTTCCTTCAAACTCCCTTTTTTCAAAGGTGAGTAAGAAATATGGGAGGTATGGCTATGGTGTAGGCCTATTCTCATAGGTGGAACACCAATTCCAAATATCTCTTGCATAGTTTGGCCAAAATTATGAAGAGTCAATTCAATTCTACTTAATTCATAACCAAGTTCAACATTAAGACAATACAAAACCTAATTTATGCAATTTAATTCATATTGGATTCATACATCAAGGAAGTTCAATTCAAATCCTAAATATGTTTAACTACTCATACTTGGAATGTAAAACTAGAAGCAATTGAAGTAATAAACATAGAATTCAAAACTACAAGATATTTCAGAACTAACAAAATGAAATAGAAACTTAACTTGATTATACTTGCCAAAAGAATTTTGGAAATTGAAGTTGAATTTCGTAATTACAATGGAATTCTCCCTCTAAATCTCCTCATTGATGATGGATTCCTATGTAGAAGTGTTCTAAGATGGGTTTGTGGAGAGAAATCTATAGGGAGAATTCATAAAATCAAAAAGTAATTAAAAAAAATAACCACCAATAGGTATTTATAGTTGGTAATTCGCGCCACTTTGAAGGGTTTTAGGACAAGGAGTCACGGTGGGACTCACGGTGTGAGTCCCACCGTGAGTCTCAACGATCAGAAACTGATCATTGAGACTCACGCTGACACTCACGGTGTGAGTCTCAGCGTGAGTTCAATCATCAGTTTCTGATCAGCATACTCACGCTGAGACTCACACCGTGAGTCTCAGCGTGAGTCCCTGATCAGAAACCTAGCTAAGGACTCACGCTGACACTCACGGTGTGAGTCTCAGCGTGAGTTCTTCAAGTTGACATCCACGTCATTGTTTTGCTCCTTCGTTCCCCGGTGTGCCCTCGGGTGTTTTCCTTGTGCTTTAAATCTTCGTTTTCTCCACATATTAACCTCTTTTCATGCTTGCTTGCCCATTACTCGATGTTTTCTTCTTGCAAACAAAATACAACAAATTAAGCATTATTCCACATTCCTTTATATAGCATTTGAATAGAAAGCAAGCATAAATGAACATAAATATGAGGCTATTTAATGACATATCAGATTCCATGTAATCTCCAACATCACCCTCCTCATCCTTATTCAAAGGCTGAACCTCAATCTCCACCTCACTTTTCCATTACCCTTCAGGTTTAGATACCTTAACTTCTGCCTCAATAAAATCATTGGCATCCATAGTTTCAACCCAAATCTTCAACATCTGACCAACTTTCACTCCATTACTTAAAGCTTTCTCAACATCATTATCTGTTTGAAGTAAGTTAAAGCTACCATTTGCAAAGTCATAAATGTATGCTCCTATTTCAGAATAGCCTAGATCTTTTACCTTATCCTGGAAGAATTGTATGCATACTTCCTTAGCTGGCACACTTTCATAAATTTCTACATCACCCCCCATATACTTAAATTCAGTTTGCATATTTATTATTCCATTATGCTAAAGAAATATGTCCATTGGGACAAATTCATCCCCTGTAAAGCACCCAAAAAGTAATTTAAGAACAATGTATAAGTCCAGTTGTTACCTCTTGGTTGACCATTGGCAACGTAACCATTACGATTCTGTGCACGAGGTCTATACCGAGTCGCTTGATGACTTCTCGGGTTACCGTATGAGGAACTTCCTCTCATAGGTTCCACAACGTGTTTCAGCCGAGTCCTTAGACTGGCTCGTTGATTGTGTTTCCTTCCCATTATTAGCATTTCTCATTGGCTCAAGGTTTTCAGTTTGTCCTTGGACAAAAACAGAGTTTAAACCTCCACTAGTAAAAAGATTTGTTGGTCGCGTTAAGAGGACATGTGGAGGAGAGCTAGAGTTGTAACCAAGTCCGGTTATACTCCCAGACGGTCTTTGATCATCCACCATCCGATCCATTATTCTGGACGAATTAGTGAACGTCGCAATTACCTCACGCAAGTTTTGCTCTCTATCATCTTTTGCTTTGCATTCTTCCTTAAGCAGATGAATTTGCTTCTCGAGCTAACTTATAGATTCAAGCATCTCAATATTTTTGGACTTTAAGTCCTCGAGATCTTGTCTTTTTGTCAATAGTCGAGCATTCTCTGCCTTAAGTCTAGAATGTGTACATTTAACATCATCGAATTCCTTCATCATTCTTTCAATGCTTCCCTAGGATTCTCATGATAACTAGACTCAGAACTGCAATTAGAAAAATAGTTTTGAGAAGTTACCTCATCTTCTTCCGCCATGAGACATAACTCTTCGTCTGATTCCTCTTGACTAAAGAGACAGAGAAGTCCCTTCTCATCTTCTGAGTTGTCACTCTCTGAGCTAGAGCTCGATGTGCATGGCTCGTCATTCTTCTCTTCTGGCTTTTCTTCCACAGCCAGTGCTTTCCTTCGTCTGTCACTCTTCGGGTTGCTACCAGTAGGGGTGAGCAAAATGTCGGTTAACCGACCGCTAACCGATAACCGATAACCGAACCGACCGAAAAAATTGGTTATCGGTCGGTTACGGTTATTACTTCCAAAAAATTTTCAGTTTTTCGGTTATTATGCGGTTATGGAGGTCGGTTATCGGTCGGTGACCGATAACCGACATATAATATTATATATATATAAATATTTATATATTAATATATATATATAGTATATTAGAATTAAGTAAGCCCAAATCTGATAACCCAGACCCACTAGCCCACTGCCCACAATCCTAAGTATAACCAAAACGGCAAAATCTAAATCCTAAATCCTAATCGCAATTCCCAAATCGCAAGTTCAGAGTTCAGACTTCCCACTCCTTAGTCGACGGCTCGACGCTCTCCCCTCCACTCGTCTTCTCCGACGGTCCGACCTCCATTGTTGCTCTATGAGTTTTCTCTAGTCCACGCCTAACAGCCTAAGTCTACGCCCTCAGTCCTCACGGCCTCACCGCCCTCAGCCCCTCACATCCTCAGACACCATCACGCCGAGTCGCCAACGCCTACACCTTTCCGCCCAGTCGGCCGAGACGTAGATGCCGGTGACCGGTGACCCCTTTCCGCCCAGTCGACGACGTCGAGTCAGTCCGTTCGAGTGTTCGACAGTCCACCTTCGGACCTCCCCCCTAAGTAAATTTTTAATTATTGTCACTTTGGTTTAAATTAATGTGTTGATTGTTGGTGTTGGACATGGAGTCATGGACTGTTTTTGTAATATTTTTGTGAGTTGTGAATTTGCTCTTTCGACTTTGGGCAGTGCCTAGCAGTGGGCAGTAACATTAATTTTGGACTAAACATTTAAAAATTATGCATGTATATCTAATTTTTTCATTTGACTTTGGAATGTTGACTTTTGGTCGGTTTTTTGGTAACCGACCGAAAATCGACGGTCGGTTTTCGGTCGATCATAGAACCACCTTTGGTCGGTTTCGATCGGTTACGAGAGTCAAAATTCACGGTCGGTTATTCGGTTATTCGGTCGGTTATGTAACCGACCGACCGTTTGCTCACCCCTAGCTACCAGAGTAGTTGATAGGTTGCTCATTTGTATTAGTAGACGTACTCCTCGGGTTGTTATGATTACCCAAACTCTTCCTATAATTGCCATATTCCTCTTGATGCTTCTTGACAATTGGATAGGGACATTCGGCTTTGAAATGTCCAGGCTTAGCTTCCTACAATTGTAGCACAGCATCTGTACTTCCTCGGCATCACGTGTTCTCGATCCACTTGGTTTGTCAGCATATTTATGCCTCGACGGTCTTTGCTTGCCCGAGTTGTCATGAGGCTGGTTTTTCCTCATGAATCTCTTGAACTTCCTCATAAACAAAGCAAGTTGATTGTCAGTAAATAAATCAATAGGGTTCGAATTTGACCTTATGGTTTATGATGAGGGCTGCTGATTCACAATCAAGGCTACATTTCTCGTCTCGGGTTCCTCCTCAATCAATGCTTCTTTCTCAAACTTATATGCCTTCAAGTCGCTAAAGATTTGAGTAGTGCTCGTTGTTTTGAGATCTCGATGGTCACTTATAGCGATGACCTTTGTCTCCCAACTCTTGGTCAGTCCTCGGAGGATCTTTAAGTTGATCTCTTTTTGTGTGAGCTTTTTGTCGTCTAGATCTCCGATGTCAGTTAACAACTTCATGAATCGTGCCTCCATGTCAGATATTGACTCCTTTGCTCCAAGTTTGAAGTCTTCGAATCTTTTCATGGCAATGGTTAGTTTGTTTTCCTTCTCCTGTTCATCACTTTCACCAATCTGCATGAGGGTGTCCCAGATTTCCTTTGCGGATTTACACTTTCTTACTCTCGGGAACAGTGACTCGCCTAGAGCCTTGTAAAGGATATCTCGTGCAATGTTGTCGAGATTTGCACGAGTCATCTCCTCAATTGTTAACGAGGAATTCTCCTTGGGTTTCATTTCAGCTACTATTGGACCTTAAACAACTCGGCTTGGATTAATCTCCAAAATATGAATAGGCCCACCGGTTATGACATCCCACATCTCATCGTGGATTGCAGACAGATGAGCTTGCATGCGCACTTTCCAGTCATCAAACTTGTCTAGGTTAAACATGAGAAAATGCCTATGATGTTCCATTTTTGACATGTTTGCAAAGTGTGAAAAATAATTTTTCAAGCTTTTGAAAAGAGATCACTAGGCAGTATACACGAAGTGTTCACCGTTCAAGGTAACGTGCTCTGATACCACTCGTTGGTCCCGATTGATATGGTGTGAGTCTAGAAGGGGGGGGGGTTGAATAGACTCACAAGGAATTTTAAAACTTTTTGCAAGAACGAACACTTAAGGTGGTTGAACTTCATCAAAGATAAACGCAGTGGATAGATAAAGTTTCAACAGATTTTAATATCACTTTGCACGAATTTGTGATTATGAAAAATTAGGTTTGGTTGTTAATATGCAATGCAGTGCGTAAAAATAAAGAGAGAAAGATTTAAAAATGGAATTAACACTTATTTAAATAAAGTAATTAGTTAAGGAGTGAATTCATTTTTTGGTCCTATTGTTATTGTGACATTTCCAATTTTAGTCCACCTTATTAATTTTTACCACATTGCGACCACTGTTATTTAGCTCCTGCCACTTTTAATCCATCGTCAAATTTTTCGTTAAGTGGTCGTCCAAAATAAGAGTTTTTTGGTCTTTTCATGTTAGTTGGCCTCCTTTACCCTTTTTCACTGTGCTTTTACTTATGAGGCTGTATTTGAGTTTGCCCGTCGGAGGATTCATAACCCCTAAGTATACCCATTCATAAATCCATTTAATTAATGGATTTAGAGCCTTCCATCTATCAAACTACATACAAATTTATCATAATTAGGTACCTATTTGGCCATTTATATATAAATGGGTTCAGTTCCCAGTTAACACTCTACACAAAATGTAATACAGAGTACATCATTAGAGAATTAGAAAAAAAAAAATTTGACCGTGTTGATGCATCATCACAGGCTCACAGCTTAGCCAACATTCCAACCAAGTACTAAGATTTGTTGATTTAGTAAAGGGAATGAGGAAATCACACCTCATGGAGTAACCATGTTCTGCTGCAAGCCCCAGCTTTTGACAAGGTGAACACCAACTGCTTAAGCTGTTCCTTCCTTTTCCACTAACTATAAAGACAATATTTTTCTTATCACGGCAGATTTTGTTTAAAATGGTCAAGATTGTGCACTAGGTTGCTTCTCTCCTTGAAATCTTCCGCCGCCTTGTCCACTTCATGCGCCACGTTCGCTACCACATCCGCCACTTTCTCCACCGTCTCTGCCACAGCCTCAACTTGCTCTGCACCGGACCTACTCCAAAATTAAACACCCATCACAAAAAAAAAAAAAAAAAAAAAAGAGACTAAAGAGAGATCTCATGGTATGTACAACAAACCTTGATCTTTTCTTAGTAGAGGTAATCTGGGAGGTTCTGACGTTGCCTAAGAACGAGAATTGATGATATTGAGGCTTTTGTTGAGATATGATTGTTGTGTGACATGATGGGTTAACAAAACCCAGTGTTTGAGATGTGTTTATGAAACTAGAATGGGGGATGGAGATCGAAGAAAGAAGAGATGATGCTGCCATGTCAATCCAACTAAGAATTTAAGTTTTCTTTTATCTTTTCTTCAGCAAAAGCCCAGCGAAAGGGTAAAGGAGACCAACTAACATGAAAAGACAAAAAAACTCTTGTTTTGGACAGCCACTTGACGAAAAATCTGACGGTGGACTAAAAGTCGCAATAGCTAAATAATAGTGGTCGCAATGTGGCAAAAATTAATAAAGTGGACTAAATTGGAAATGCCCAAATAATAGTATGGCTAAAAAAGGAATTCACTCTTAGTTAAGGTACTTAAATGTCTTTTGCTCTAAACAACCACAATTTAATTGTCTAATGATTTTTACTATACTATTACAACAATAGTTATAATACGTATCCGTGCATCGCACGGAACAATACTAGTTTTAAATATGACTTAATCCAAAGATATTACGAGGTAGTTCCCCACTTTCAATTTGTTGGATTATTTGAATACTCTCATTGTCAACAAATCCCCCAAGTAGTTAATATGATTGGCTTCAAACTATTTTTTTTATTTTTTCATGGTATTAATAAAATACTTGGTAAATAAATATATAACATTATTTTCTATTATAACTTTGATATTTAATTACAAGATAGTGTAAAAAGAACATAATGGACAATGTAATGAATTTCAATTGATGAAGTTGATTGTAAGAATCTTTGCATTGGAGAAAATAAAAACAATATAACTAATGAAATTATTTATCTTATTTAATTTAATTTATTGATAATGAATAACTTTTTCAAATAAAGGCATTGTATACAAATAATTCTAAATTAAAGAAATACATATGTATCATTTTTTGTTGTACCTACTAATTTATTTAATTTAATTAGAGTAAAATAGAGTGAGAAACTTAATTATGCAAATTTGATTGGGATGGGGTTCAAACCTAAGACCTTTCTTATTGAAATCAATTAGTAAGTTAATAATTAAGGATAAATTTGAAAATCTCAATGAAAAATAAAAATCTACACAATCTAAACCATCCATTTGATTTAATAATTTGACAGTCATTTTTTTTCTCCATTATAGGCCTAACTTTTTTTTTTTTTACTATTATTAGTATAGTAGATTATAGGCCTAACTTTTTTTTAAAAGCTATTATTAATATAGTAGATAGTTGATAGTAGATTATGTTTTAAAGTAGCCTTACTAGTAATTTAATTTTTTTTCTAATTTTTTTTTATTTCTTTTAATTTTTAGTGGGTCCAAATCTACAAGATCTCAAAAAGTAAGTTTGTAAAAACAAAATACACCTTATATATATATATAAATCATACCAAACAAAATTATCATTTATAAAATAAGTGAAATTATAATTTAACAAATAAATAATACGAAGTACTTAATTAATAAGTTTAAAAAAAATAACCGAACAAAGTTCAAGCGAAAATTAATTTTTAGGAGTATAGCAAAGCAAGTGAGATAAATAATGGTGATAAACAAATATTACCTAGATCAAACACCAAAATAAATGTAATCCAAAAAAAATTAGTATTCAAAATTTTAAATTTTTATGAAATATTTTTGAAATTTAAATTTTTATATTATTATGAAATATTTTGAATATTATGACAGTTACAAATATTCTAATAAATTCATCATTTTCCTATCAATTTTATCAAGTGTAATTCTAAAAATTAGTTAAAAATGATAGGTCCAATACAGGTCTTACTTTTTTTTTTTTTTTTGGAAAGGTTTATTAACTCTTTTTAATACGGTAGATTTACAACATTTTAAAAATTTAGAACATGTTTGTTCATTTTTACTTTTTAATTTGTAAAATAAAATGTTCTGTTCGATGTGGCACCTTTTCATTCGCTTAGACAGGTATGAAAGTTACACGTCACACTATAAATAACAAATTTTCTTATGCAATCGTCACTTCTACAACGGTGCTGTGAGATCCTCTGGTTCGCGAACCACCAACAGTCTTGTCGACTTCTCCTGCATCTTCTTCTACTGCGCTAGGGTTTACATTCTGCAATTAGGAGACACATAAAGATGAATTCCGCTTGGAGTTGTGTCTTGCTTTTGTCCTCCACACTCTTCTACGGCGTTGTTTTCGCCGATCAGATCTTCTCTGCTCATACAGGTTCCAAAATTTAATCTTGCAAACATTCTGTAATCTTTTGCTAATATATAGATATTTGTTTCGAAGAAAAGAAGAATTTTTGAACTCCACTCATATTTTTGTTTTCGCTAAATTCCTGTCCATTGCTAGAGAAATACTATTATACATATTCAATTGTGTATTTGTATAAATAATAAGGTATTGCATTCATCAATATGCATGAAATGTGTGTTATCCATGCAAGTACATTAGCACCTGGGAGTATTTGTGATGCAAGTACATTAGCACCTGAAGGCTGTGGAGCTAACAATGGAATTTAAGATAGAGTTGATGTTGGTAGGATGACAAGAACTAGGGGTGCTTACTGTTAACATCAAGGTTTGGCCCTAGCTGCCTGATGGCTTATGAAGATTTCACTTTAAAAGTCGTTTCCTATTTAGTTTTTTATCACTATAATAGAAGTGGTTTTGAAAGGATGAAGAATGCTTTTTCTCTATATTTTCAATGCTTTAAATGAGGTAATTGCCTGATCCTAATGACTTAGACAAGCTAGACTAAAGGAATGTTTGGTGCTTGGAAATTGCTAACTGTTTATAAACAATGAAATGCTAGGTAGAATTTGGAAAATTTGATGGTTTTATGCTTGAAGCCTTGAAACATTGGCATTACTGCACTAGCTCAAACACCAAATATATTTTACTCATCTATTACTGCATTAGCTCAAACACCAAATATATTTTACTCATCTATTTATCAGTTGCATTGTGCAAGCCATTGTTTTGGCTAACTTTCAGGTGTTATGTCTATGTTTCCCATTTTGATCAAATCTGGATATTTCATATTAAGTTACCTTGGATGGCCCAGATTTTATGATTTTCTGACCTTTAATGTCAGGAGGTACTCTTGGTCGAAGCTCTAAAGAACCTAAATACAAAATTGAATTTCATCCAGAAGACTCACCTTTTCTCCCTGTAAGTTCTACCAACTTGAATGTAGTAGATGCCATTTTTGTCCTCTCAAAATTCTGATCTTTTAGATTATGGAGAAGTACAACCTTCCCATGACAGCATTTTTTTAAGAAAACTATATTACTGTGTCTTTTTAACTGATCTGGTTATATGATGCATTAATGGATGGGTGAGTCTGAACATTTTGTTATACAGGATGATGATCAGGAAGCTGTTGTTATGCCAAATAAAAAAGGAGAGAAGTTTCTGTGTTTTCTACCCAAAGTGCATAATTCAAAAAGCAGTAAACTATTCAGTCATCAGAATACAAGCAACTTGATCTTGGAGACTGAGAAACACATTAAACTAAAGACACCTGATGAGCTACTAGAAGTGCTCAAGGATATATGTCTTATCAGGGTTAGTATATTTAGAACGTCCCTCCTATCCCATAAGTGGGAAAAAGAGGAATTTTATCAAAAATGAAAAGGAATACCTTGATAGATGAACCAAGTTGTGAATTTAAAGGTATTTTCTCTGCAATTATGCATCTATTTTATAACTTACATTGTCAAATTCTCCCAGCAAGAGGGATGGTGGTCATATGAATTTTGTTACCAGAAGAAGTTGCGACAAATTCATTTGGAGGATGAGAAGGTATCTCTTCTTTTGCCTCTGAATGGTTCCCAAAGTAATAATTACATTTGTTCTTGAAATGGTTTTCCCAGCATTTCATCAGCAGAATTTCACACTTTACTAGCATGTGGTATAATGTAGAACTACTGCTTAAGTTTCTAATGTGCTTAGTGCCATAGCATTTCTGTTTGGAACCCCTTTTAGTGTTGTATTCTAGTTTTCTTCTTGGTGATTTGCACTCTTATTGAATCCTATTTGCTGCTTTTTGTTGTATTTATAACTAAATCCAAATCTGAGTTTCTTTGATACTGAATTCTATAGGTGGTTCAAGAATTTGTCTTGGGTTACTATGACAGTGAGGCTACAGCTGCTTCTAATGAGAACCGGTCTGATATTTCTACATTAAAAGATCCTCGCTCAAAAGATGCCTCACAAAGGTATGTATACAACAATAATGGGTGAACCAGGAGCTCGGTAAAAAAATTTATTTAGCGTATACATAGACCCTTAACATGAAGTTTAATCTGAGGAACAGATTGCAACTGGTCTCAAGTATTTTCTTTGCCCCCAGGAATTATTTTTACTGATTAATTATGTATGCAGATATCACGCTCATCATTATATAAATGGAACTACCTGTGATTTAACAAACCAGCCACGAGAAACAGAGGTATAAAGTTGATTTTCACATTGGTTTCTTATAAAAGTAGTATAGGTCAATATTTATAACAGTTTTGCCTTCAGGTGCGATTTGTCTGCTCAGAGCCAAGAGCTATGATAAGTTCCATCACTGAGTTGTCCACCTGCAAGTATGCTCTCACGGTTCAATGCCCAACACTCTGCAAGCATCCGTATGCATCTCTTTCTTATTCTCAGTATCATGCATGCTACCACAGTTACACCTGTTCATATTGATTTACCTTTGATTAATGATATCCATTTGTTTTGTTATGATAGCAATAATATATGCCATAGATAACTTAGCCAGTTCTGGTTTGATTAATGATATCTGTTTGTTTTGTTTGGTTCAAAGGCCTAAACAAATAAGACATCTTTCTTTTGGGTGTGGATATAGAGGGGGTATGTGCATGGAGTTAAGTAGGGATGTCAATCGAGGCAGCCCATTTGGTTTCAGGCTATTCAGACATCTTTCTATGTTTGGGCTTGAATTGCAAGGACTGCAGCTAGTAGCACTGGTTTGAAGGTTGAAACCCAACCAGGCTTACTGGTTTAAACCAGAGCCAGTTCTAAGTCTGCTCTGACCCACTTTAGGGGACTGGACATGGTCAAAGCCTATGTAAACTGGTCAGACCTGAGGAATTACAAGGACTGCTGCTAGTGGCAATGATTTTCATGGTTTTAAAAATCGCTAGGCACTGCCCTATATAAAAAACAATACTATTTTAGAAAATAATAGCACTAATGGAGGAAGACAGGAAGTCAGGAACATAAAGCATCAATAATAAATTAATTATTAAAATATACAATTCCGAGGACAACTATCAAGCTGCCAGCCATTAAAATACTAGGGTTTTTAAATTTTTAACTGTAAAAGGCTAAAAACCAAGAGGAAATTAGCAAAGCTATACATGTCTGCTGCCACCTGGAATCTTGGGCGAGAACTGCAAGATTGAGATTTGAGAATCAACAACAGCAAAGTCCATCGGTGAATGGTGTAGTTGTGTGGCTTGCAGAGTCGAGCATGATTGAACAGTGAATCAGCAGTGGTGTCTCAGGCTCTCAACTGCTGTGATTGTGCGGCGATGGTGGTGTGCTGTTGCAATTGAATGGCTGTTTGCTGGGATGAAGGACAGGCTGTGCTGTGATTCTTCAATTCCGACCGTGATCTGTGGACTGCTGCAAAGGTGAATCTGAGCGAAACAAACCTAAAATAAAAATTGGCCGAGTAGGACGGTTACACCTAGTAGTCAGCTTAGTTAGCTGACTACCTAAAATGGTGAGTTTTGCCTAATTTGGTTCTGCCTAGGGACGCGTAGGCCAAGTTTTACAACACTGATGATTTGAAACCCAACCAGGCTGACTGGTTTAAACCAGAGCAGTTCTAAGTCTGATCTGATCCCCTTTAGGGGACCAGACAATGTCAAAGCCTATGTAAACTGGCCAAACCTGGGAAATTGAGCAGAACTGGTTTCCCGCTAACTTGAAAATTCATTGATCACCATGATAGTATCTAAACCTTGATCTTCACCAATCAAGTTATTTTACTTCATTCTATCCCATTTGTTTATGTTGAGTTCAGAGAAGGAAAGGAGCATATTTTTATTTACAAGTCTGATCTTATCTCCTTTAGGGGACTGGACATTGTCAAAGCATATGTAAACTGGCCAAGCCTAGGAAATTGGGCAGAACTGGTTTCCAGCTAACTCTTGAACTCATTCACACCATGATAGTATCTAAACCTTGACCTTCACCAATCAAGTTTTCTTCATTCTATCCCATTTGTTTGTGTTGAATTCAGAGAAGAAAGGAGCACTTTTTATTTCATGTATAAAACTAGAGGACGTGTGCATGCAAACACATATATATATACTAGTAGCAAAAGATATCTAAGGTTTCCAACTTAGGGAAAGCCTATAACCCTTCATATTTCTACAAATGCTTGTCAGTTGAATTTCCTCGCGCATTTTTCAACAGTTTGAGATGTGAAACAGGGAAATGGAATGTAGTTAAATCATAATGTGGAAATTTTGATTCAAAGTTACATCCGACACCAAATGCTGGAGATCATCATTGTTATGCTCACCACCTTTATCATGGTCTTTGACCTTGATCTTTATGTAATCATCTGATGATATGAAGACTTCTCTTCCTTTTCTCCATGAACCAATTCGCAGGGGACTAGGAGAGACCAAGTTTTGGAGTCCTCATCTATGTTGTGAATTTGTGAAATATTGTACACGTTTTGGCTGTGTTTGAATGTGATCTGCTGCGAGCTAGGTGAACCTTTTGCTAGTGATGATGTAGTAAAAGAAACACACACAGCTAATGACAAAGGAGAACATATCTGAGCTTTTACACAAGGAATCTCCATCACCTGTAGCTATGTACTGTAACCAAACCGGTAGAACTGCTTACCAAGTTACCAGTAGCCGCTTGGTCTTTGTGTGGCTTAGGTTATAAGAACACTGGCTTTAAGTAGATTCTATGATCACTTGAGATGTCATGTAGTTAATATAAATGCTGATTAAGAGAAGTTCATAAAATTTTGGCTATTCCAACATTCTTCTCCATTCTGAATTTAATGCATTTCTTTAGCCCCACCTCAGAAAGGTTCTTTCATGCAAATTGTGTGAATATGGAGTACAGAATTAATATAGTACGCTAAGAAACATCAGTTAATAATATTATTTTTTCTGGCACTATACTTTTTCTCCATTCTGAATTTATTGCATTTCTCTGACCCCACCTCAGGAAAGTTCTTCCTTGCAAATTATGTGAATATGGAGTATACAATTAGTTGATGTCGCAGAATGCGCTAGGCACTAGTGGGGTGCCCCTAGAGCGCCTAGGCGGTCAAGTAATCCGAGTATATCATCTTCACTTTTCCCACTCAGGACTAGGAGTTCTTAAACTGTTATAATTCCCAAACTAGTCAACTGCATATGTTAGGTGGTTAGTTGCCTAGTTAAGCGCCGACTCGGCCGAGTTAGGCGCCTAGTCGGCCGACTAAGCCGCCTAGGCCGATTTTTACAACATTGAATTTATTAGTATAGTATTCTAAAAAACATCATTTGATAATAGTATTTTTGCTGGCACTATACTAATGCTATTTTTATGCTATTCTTAGACCCTCTGGATATTATGAATTGGTCTTTAACTCTTTATGTACATTTTCTTGCAATACACAACATTTCTCCAGTTTCCCTGACAGTCTATTTTATTTTCATGGCAGACTCTTTCAGGAAGAAAGGCCAGTGTGGCATACCATTAACTGCAACGTGCTTCCTAAAGATTACAAAGAAATGAAGGTGCAGCAAGAAAATTTTGGAGGAGAAAAAATTAGGATGGTAACAGAGCTCGAGTATCCCCCTACTTTTGATTCGGAGGAATATGCAACATGAAAAGTTTTTAGCATGCTCTGCTCTGGAAAGAATCTTTCACTAATCAATGCCAATCTTTTTAGTTCAAATTTGCTCTAAATTTTGTTATTTTCTCCATCCATAACCTTTTCCTCTTCCCTTACATGTATAGAGTGTAGGGAACAGTATGAAAGACAACCAAATTCACTAATCTATTCTACTTGTCAATTTATGGTTGTGAAGATCGTCCTCATATTATGGTGCATATAATCTCTTAGTCCCTGCACATTATGTTTGGTACAACAAAAGATGTTCGTCGTGTCAATATGAATATCCACAGCAATTTCCATGAATAATTGTTGTTTTGGTATTTCAATATTCATTATGATTATGAAGTCAGTAGCCATAGGTCCTTGAAGTAAATACCCATTTTTATAATATATATATATATATATATATATATATATATATATATATATATATTCTCTTCAGAGCAAGAAGTATTTATTTTTATTTATTGGAAAAAGGTTTAAATTAACAATTGAATTGAATTATACATGAAAATGAAATTGGGTCATTCAACTTAAAAAAATAAATAAATATAATTCACATCTTGAACAAGTCATTGGGTTAAAAGTGACGAGTTGTTGAGACGACGATTCTTAGTAGACCTTAATGTTGGTATTAACAGTTAAGTGGTACCTTTGTCTAAGAACCTTAATGTTGTTGATATGGATTAAATCCTCCTGTATTCATACATATAACCATACTAGTTTTTTCTACGCGCGAAGACTTGTGCCCAATATTTAAACCCAATTAGTAAATAATTTTGAAATAAATATAATGCATTTTTTTTTTAGTTAGCGAAATTTCATAGATATTCGAGTAAAATTTTTGTTGTGTATGTATTTGAAATTAATACAAGAAATTCAAATTCATTGTGATGAATATATTCCACTGTGATTTTAAGGGTACTCAACGTTGTATTACAATATTTTTGTCTTTGAAAATGAATAAAATTTGTTTAAATATAGTCTTCTTTTTTTCTTTTTTTCTTTTTGAGAAAGAATATAGTCTTCTTCTAATTAGAGATATATCCCTTATAAATTCATATTCATATTCATATACGGATATACATAATACTTGATTTCAACTATCTCAATTCAACAACTTCCACAGATTGATATCCAAAAATCTTGTCTCAATTCAATTGCAAATGCATTATGTTGCTGCTCATTTATAATATTAATATTTTTAAATAATAGTGTGTTTATATATTAATATATATATTAATATTATTGAAGTAAGAATTATAGAAATGATAAATTATTAAATATAACTATGGTAATATTTAATTAAAATATAAATGAATTCAAACTTACCATTGAAGAATGTAAGAAAACATATTGTGTATGCATGTGCATGGTAATTATAATGTGGAGAGATAACAGAAATTATAACGGTAGGGATATTTCTGTCCAAAAAATTATGTAGTACAACTTTTATAGCATAAGTTACAACAAAAATTAACGGAAAAAACGGACATAAACCAGGGGTATAACTTGGATTGAGACTTATTATGTTTTTAGATATGTAAAGTATGAAGTAAAATGCAGGAATTTAGGCCAAATCATCTCCTTTATTAATTAATCTTCAGTCCTCTAAAGAGCAAAGAGAGCTAGGCCTTTGTAGTGTCTTTAGAGAGAAGAAGAGAAAGGCAAAAGTCCCTTCACCTGATGGGTTAGTGCCTCTTTATAGGCCCATCCCTATACAATACACCGAACATATGTATAACGTATTTAGGGTCGTATACCCGGGTATATTCCCTATCAACTAGCCCCCCAGTCCGAGCCCTGATGTCGAGTCAACAAGGAAGGGGTCGGGTTGGAAGACTGGCCTTACGGTCCGCGACTCACACTAGTTGCCTCGTTAAAAACCTTGGGCTAAGAAAAAACCCAGTGGGAAAAAATCCTAGCCAAGGAAAAAAGAGCACAACTTTGAGCGCCAACGAGGAAGAGTTCAAGCTAGGGAAACTGATCGTATAGTCTGCGACCTGTGCTGGTTGCCTCGTTAAAAACCTTAACTAAGAAAAAACCCAGCGGGAAAAAATCTTAGCTTAAGGAAAAAAGAGCACAACCTTAAGTACAGTCTTTTGGACTATAAGGGTCGTCCGAACTCTACCGATCTTAGGGATCGGATTTTACCAATCAAGGGATTCGAGTTGCCCGGGGCGGAATGCCGACCTGGCGGGCTGAATTGCCTACCTCGTAGAGTTTAATGTCGGGATATGAACTCGGAGTCACCGTGCCGATGGTGGCAATGCCGCCGACCAGATCAGACTTAAAGCGCCGGTGGTGGTAATGCCGACCTAACCGAGCTTTACTGCCTACAATGTAGGACTTATGCCGAGATATTGTGTCGGGCTTATCGTGTGAATGCCAACCTAATCGGGCCAGTGGTGGTAGTGCCGACCTAACCGAACTTAGCACACAACGAATCTATATACATGGTTGTGTACAATTTACAAAGCAAAGTAAACGAGGGTAATTCTTCCTCGTTGGTGCAAAGAGTGTAGTTTTTTCCGACTTTTCGGTCGTAGCGTTTTTTTCAACCGCCGTCGTAATAGATTGGTTCGAGGACCAAGCGGGCACCTTACTCCCGTTGCGTTTTTTCCGACCGCCGTCATAGCGTTTTTCCCGACCGCCGTCGTGATTCATTATACCGAGATCTGACATCGGGATTACAATGTCGGTGGTGGATAGACCAACCTAACCGGACTTATTTACATTTAATTGCTAGTACATTTTTCTAAGGTACAAAACTATAGCTATACAATTTTTACAATGTGATATTACACAAAAATAAAATAAAATAAAATTATAGGCTACAAAAGTTTTGCTCTAGGCATTTTCCACTATTTTGCTCAAAGCTGCCAGCTTTTGAGAGGTCCAACGAGATCACCACCACTATTGACCCATCCAAATCCATGCAATCCAAGTGTCCACTACCGAACTTGCAGCCATGCCCACCGCCTGTATCCACCACTAACATGAATGTCGCCCATATCCACCAACCAAAGAAGACTGCCAAGGAATACCCACAGCAGGTGGCGGTGACGGAGAGAGAGGGAGGGGACGATGGTGGTGGCGGCGAAGCAGCTTCCTCCGGCGAACATCGTGGATGGCGATGGTGGTCGGGCGAAGCTTAGCAGACCAACCGCCCATCCTCATTTCTTCTTTTTGCTTTTATGTTTTTCCCAAGCCACTTCCAGCTTTAGCTTTCATTTTCTTCTTCAAATTGGTTGCCACTTACACTCCCAATACTCCAGCCCACCTTCAGTTCTTGAATTATATTCCTTTTGCATGCAATCCAAGTGGCAAGCCAAATCTCATTGCTTTTGCTTTCTGGTGTATACGCCTCCCAGAGACGCGCATTGGCTGTCAAACATATTGGAGCAGAGAGAGGATGACGGTGGAGGTTGTTGTAGTTCGCCGTGGCTAAGAGACGTGGGGTCTCCGCTTCATGGTAGCAGCGGGGTAGTACGTTCAGGGATGGTTGTGGATGCGGTGATCGACAGTCGAGCATCATCAGTTTGCTTATAGTTGCGGATTTGAGTTAAAAATTAGCCTGCCTGCATCAGTTTTGGCGGATCCAGCACTCGCCAACGATTTGAAGGTGAATAGTCACCGAGGTCGTGGCAGTGGAGGATTGCAACTGTGGCAGCGCCAAGATGCGGCAACGGCTAGGCTCCCAGCGGTGGCGTTGATGGTGAGCTTTCTTGGATCGGAAAAGGGGTTTTTTTTTGTCCCTAAAGTCACCGTTTTCGCTGCTACTCCTTGTATGCACTCCAGCCATTTTAGGTTCTTTCCTATCTCTCTGCATGCATCCAGAATTTGTTGTTAGTGCTTCTACAGTGAGGGATGCCATGAGAATCGCGTGGTTGTCCGGGTATTAGGGCTAAGATCCCATCGGAGACAAAAGATTGATCTCTGATAAGCTGGTTCATGGGAACAATATCTTCTGTTGAGCTCGAGAAAATGCGAATCGGAAACGGGGCCTTTTGTTGCGGACTTCCCACAGATGGCGCCATTTGATAAGGATTAATTTCTTAGCCCAAGGTTTTTAACGAGGCAACTAACGTGAGTCGCGAACGGTAAGGGCAGTCTTCCAGCCCGACCCTTCCCTTGTTTGACTCGACGTCAGGGCTCGGACTGGGGGGCTAGTTGATAGGGAATATACTCCGGGGATACGGCCCTATGAGTACTATACGTATGGCGGGCGTATTTTACTATAAAAGGGACTTGGGCCCTTGTTGTTGGGGACTTTTTTCCTCTCTCCACTCTCTCTCTCTAAAGAAGACTCCAAGGCCATTCTCCCTACTCTCTCTACATTACTGAAGAATAAGGAATAAAGAGTGGATTTTGGCCTAAATTCTTCCCTGGATTTCATACTTTACATACACTTGTAGTACACTGGGATACTTTGAGGAATTAATCCTAATCAGTTGTTACCAACGGTTAAGTGGTACCTTAATTCGGCCCAAATGGTGGTTAATAAAGACTTCTCAAATCCGTTTATAGTTATTCGTTTGCTAGAAATGGAATTATAGCTTTAAGATGTCAGAGCCTGACTTAAACAGCAACCAGTAAAGCTAAGGCAAATCAAGTCTGTTGATAGCCAGTTATTTGCCAAAAATTGTAGAGCTTTTGGGCTCACTTTGTTCAACTATGGTGTTTTTTCTTTTGTATGTTCTTTCTCTTGATGTCTTTCGAGGCCCATGTGCCATTTGCGTATCGGCTTCGGCTAGCGTGCTATTTGTTTTAATTTTCTTTGCTGACTCACTTGTGTTTTGGGACAGATTATGTTGTGTGCATTCTATGGTGGCGGGCCCAAGGGGTGATCTAATCATTATTCCATTAAAAATAAATGATTTTTTTAATATTATCAAATAATGTATATTCAGTACACAAATAATATGTTTTAAGTATATTATTAAAAATGTATATTGCATTCATGGTCCACAAAACTATGTGGACCATGGTCCACACAATAATTTGCCAGGGTGACCGCAGTTAAGTTCCTATTTCAAATTGTTGGTTTTCCATTTCAAAATATTATAAATTGGAATCGGAATTTTTTAGGAAGGTTTCGAACTGGCGGTTCCAGTTTGAACCTGTAAAATTCTTTTAATCTTTTTAAAATAGTCCAAATTCAATCATGTTTTCGTTATGAAATTTTTTTAAAAAAATAGTTACATCAAATATTTACATTTTAAAGTTAAATTAGAAAAATAAAAAAATAACCAAAATATATTGTTTTATGATATGTGGTTTGTTGAACTAGGTTTTAATTCAAATAATTGAAAAATAGATAAACTACTTTAATATAATTGCAAAAATAAATGTAATAAGATATTTTAAATTTAACAGATTATCAAATTAAATTAGAAACATTTATAAATTATTAAGGGCCTAGAACCATACTTTTGAATTTTAAGTTTATGCAATATAAAAACCTTAAATATGAAATTGAAAGCATGCGGCAAAGCCTGTGGCCAAGGCTTTTATAAATGCTTTTTTTTTTTTTTTTTTTTTTTTTAGGTTTGGAAACGGCCTGATGTTATAGAAGCAGAATCATCCATATGACTTTAGGTCCGACTCGATTTTTACAGTAAATGGTTCGATTCGAATCAAATCGTAGTTATGCCTATGTGGGTTTATGTGCCTTTTTACCTTTTAAATAAGCTCTTAACGTCGGTACTAGTAGTAAAGTAATAACCTAGCCTAGTCCTAACAGCCACAGGTAAAGGCTCATTTCCAGAAACTCCAGGTCTCGCGGCTATTTCTTCATAGTTTCCTGCAAATGTAGTTGGTAAAAGCCTAGAAAATGGTGTCGCTCTATAGCAAACACGCTATTCTAGAAATAGGAAGAATGTCGGTGTAGAATAAAACTTGTAAGAATATTGGACAGGGTGGTATGATTGAATTCATAAGGCTCCAAGGCAGAATTTTTAATTACTTATAGTTGGAAATCGGTAAGAAAAAGCATAAAGTCTGTTGATAGTTGCCCACTTGTTAAAAATGGGGTTGACATATGTATTAAGGATTGTGAGGGTGCATTTGCTTGATTTTTCTGTTGCAGCTTGGTGGGTTGCTTTATCTTGATTATTCACTACCTTGCTATAGTTTGGTTTGGTCCATTTGGCATGCTTTGGAGGCTTTCTTGTTGCTGATGATTGGTTGTGGATTGGAAATGGCCGATTTGGCATCGTGGTTGGTTGGCTCTCTATTAGATATTGTCGTGGCCTTATTTATTTTTATATATTTAGTTTATAAAGTCTCTATGTGATAGGTTTGACATGAAGGATATGGGGAAAACCGATGTGATACTTGGAGTAAAAGTCATAAAAGGAGAAAATGGCTACAAGTTATCACAAAGTCACTACACAGAGAAGTTATCAAAGAAATTTGATAGCTTAGCTTCGAGGTGACCCCGACTCAAACTTCATATGATCCTAGTGTAAAACTATCAAAAAACTATAGAGACAGGAGTGTCTAAGGAAGAGTATGCGAAAATAATCGAATGTTTGATGTTTTTAATGAACTATAACATACTTAATATTGCTCTTGCAGTGAATAGACTCAGTCAGTACACACATAACCCAAGTGAAGCTCACTGGCATGCACTAAGACGAGTGTTGCGCCACCTAAGATGCGCGATTGACTAGGGGTTTCACTATGTTGGATTTCCTGCAATCCTAGAGGGGTATTGCGATGCAAATTGGGTCAATGACAATGATGATGTCAGCTCCACTAGTGGTTACATGTTCACTATGTGTGGAGCAACAAGATCATGGAAATCCACCAAGCAATCATGTATAGCTAGATCGACAATGGAGGCAAAATTTATAGCTCTTGATCTAGCTAGGCAAGAAGCCGAGTGACTGAGAAACCTACTGGCCTGGCAGACGTGCCATTGTGGGGGTGTAAAACACCATCTGTGCCCATACATTGTGATTCACAAACTCCTATATGTGTGGCAAAGAATAGTGTCTATAATGGAAAGAGAAGGCACATAAGAGTCAGACATGAGTCTTTAAGGCAGTTGATTGTGAATGGGGTACTCACATTAAAATATGTGAAGTTTGAGACGAATATTGCAGATCTTCTCACAAAAGGTCTAAATAGAAAGGCCATCCTTAACACATCAAGGGAGATGAGTTTAAAATCCGTAAGATAAGGAGTTCATAATGGATACCACATTCGTGGTCAAACAAAATCATGAAAAGACTTACATACCCATATGAAACTGAACATGAGATGTTCTTAAATAAGTGTTCTACACAGAGGTAGACCTCAAGGTCAAAGAGTTTGACTTCCGTAGAACCTGCATATTAAGGGCTAATGTGTGCACCTGAGTTAAAAACTACACACTTCTTGATGAGTTCACGATATAATTCACTCTTGAGAAGAAAGTTACTCAAGTCACTACGTGTCAGTTCAAGTTTAATACTAGCATTAATGTCAGCTCTTGTGTTTTACTCACACATCATTCGTTCCTGCACCTTTTTTAATGTGAGGGGGATTGTTGGATACGACATTCAAAATGGTGTAGTTTCTTAATAGATCTTGTCCCACATTGCTTTCCAAGGAGAAATTTTCCCCCCTTTTAAGTACCAACCCTTTTGGAAGCTTGAAATATTATGTAGGGAAAGAAAGGAGGAATCCCACGCACGCACTGCCCCCGCTCGAGGTTCACACACATGCGAGGTGTGTTGTGGCACCTTTTAAAGAATTATTTTTTGCAGCCAGAATAATTTCTTTAATTTTCATAGCCTATTGATCGCGTCTATTATGCTATATGAGCGTTTGATTGTGGCTGGGATTATAAGGACAGTTATGTTGAAGACTGTATATACCCGTTTCCCCTGTGCTCTCAAAATACACCTCAAAATCCTTCCCTTCTTCCTCTCTTCTCTCACGTCCAAGCATAGTGAGTCAGGTTCTACCTGCGTATTAATTGTGTCGGTTAATCGCAATAGGCTTATGTTACCAGTCGGAAGCATACCGAGCTTTAAAGACCACACAGTATTTGAAAATTGCTTTTATAGTAGTGTTGAGTGCTGAGTGCACGACACAAATTTCCTTATTCTTTCTCTCTTTGGTCCGTTCCAGCCTATATCAACGTAGTTCTACTACAAAATTTTTTCTTGCTTTATTCCCCAACAACTTTATGTTGATTATTCACTATGTTGCTATAGTTTGGTTTGGTCCATTTGGCATGCTTTGGGGACTTTCTTGTTGCTGATGATTGGTTGTGGATTGAAATGGTCGATTTGTCGTCGTGGTTGGTTGGATCTCTATTAGATATCTTCGTGGCCTAATTTATTTTTATATATTGTTTATTTTCATTTGGCAGGATAGTTGTTAGTTTAGTTTCATTCTATTAAGACTCTATGTATTTGAGTTACACTAGGACTATTAATTCTAGTCTACTTGATACTCCTCTTGTATATATATCCTTATTCACTTCTATTGTAATCATTAAACTCTATTAAATACAAACATTACATTCTCATCTGCTATCAGTTAGCCTAGGTTTCCTTCCTAATGGCTGACGGATCTGTTAATTTTTCAGTACGGACCGTCTTAGATGCAGTTATTTCTTCCTCGGTTTCTTTCGCCGTTTCTTTTCTTTCCATTGCGTATCACTTCATTAGCATCAAATTAACGAATAAAAACTTTTTGTTTTGGAGGGCTCAGGTTATACCGTTTCTTCGAGGGCATGATCTCATGGGGTTTGTTGATAGAACTAACCCTTGTCCATCTGTTCTTCTTCTTACCAGCGATAACAATATAGCTCCTCAACCTAATCCATTATACGCCACATGGGTGAGACAGGATCAAGCCGTTCTTAGCATGCTGATCTCTTCGTTCTCATTGGAGGTCATGCATCACGCCCTTGGTCGCAAAACGTCTTAGGCAGTGTGGCTATCCGTCGAGCGTTCCCTAGTGTCGTCCTCACGTTCTCGAGTTTTACATCTCCTAGGGAAGCTTCACGGTCTTAGCCAAGGTGACTCCTCCATTGCGGATTACATTGCCCGAGCACAGGTGATCGTTGAAGACCTCGCTCTCGCCGGCCGACCGGTTTCTTTGGATGAGCAAAATCTCTACGTCTTCAAGGGTCTTCGGCCAGAGTATGTTCCATTAACAGCGTCATTGGCTATTCGAGGGCAACCTGCAACTTTCCAGGAGCTTGCCGATCTACTAGGGGCTCATGAATGGGTTGCCGGCGTCGGTTATGGTGGTGCAATCCCGGCGCCGCCTGCGTTTGCGACTCAACGTGGTGGACAACAGCAGGGTCGTCGTTCCTGGCGTGGTGGACGGCAGCACAGTGGTTCTCAATCTTGGTCTGGTGAGGGCGGTGTTGGTGTGCAGCGTGGTGGTAGACAGCGTGGTGGCCGAATGCGAGGCCGTGTTGGTCACAATTTAGGCTAGTAGCCGCGATGTCAGCTATGCAGTATATTTGGTCACAGTGCACCCTCCTGCTATTCCTACGTTTCACGTCCTCAAGCCAACTTAACCTATCCGAAAGGTACCCCTAATATTCAATCTAATTCTCATTTGTGGATTCCTGACACTAGAGCTACAAACCATGCTACTCCAGATATTGCTGCCTTGTCCACATCCGAGGAGTACACTGGTGATGATACATTGCGGGTTGGTGATGGTAAGGGTTTGCATATTAGTCGTGTAGAACATGTATCTTTTATTACCCCATCTAGATTCTTTAAAATGTATGATATTCTACATGTTCCCAATTTGTCCTCGTCTTTGTTATTTGTGCAGAAATTCGCTACAAAAAATAGTGTCTTTTTATAGTTTCACCCTTCTTTCTTTGTTGTGAATGATATCAACACCAAGGCGATTCTTCTACGAGGCAGTAGTTTAGGAGGATTATACACGTTACCTGTTTCGCAGTCTAGTCCTCAAGCTTAGCTCTTTTACAAGGCGATTCTTCTACGAGGGGATTCTTTTTTTAGTTTCACCCTTCTTTCTTTGTCGTGCTTCCTCATTAGTGTGGCATGATCACTTGGATTATCCTCATCAGAAAGTTTTGAGTCGTATTCTTCCTTTTTGTTCTGTTATTAGCTCGAATAGTAATAATCGTTGTACTTGTCGTTTGTGTTCAGCGTGTTAGTTGGGTAAATCTGCACATTTCCCATTACCACGTGTTGATTTTGTTAGTTCGAATATTCTCGATTTAATATATACTGATATTTAGGGACCAGCTCCTGTGATGTCTTCTACTAGTTATCGCTACTATGTTCTTTTTGTTGATGACCATTCTCGTTACACTTGGTTCTTCCCTAAGAAATTAAAATATGATTTGTATGCTATATTTGACCAATTTCGTGCTTTAGTTGAGCGTTCGCTCAATCGTAAAATTAAAGCTATACAGTCTGATCTAGGAGCTAGATTCAAGAAGTCACGTTCCTTGTTTGTTCAGCTAGGGATTAATCATAGGCAGTCCTGTGCCTATACACATGAACAAGATGGTCAAGTTGAACGAAAACACAAACATGTTGTTAGGACAGGTCTTACACTCATGGCTCGTGCGTCTGTTCCCTCTTGTTTCTAGGATTATGCTTTTGAAACTGCTGTTTACTTGATTAATAAAATGGTCTTCTAGTGTCTTACACAATTCTAGTCGTCATCGTGTGCTGCATAAGTCTCCTGCATCCTATTCTTTCCTACGTGTGTTTGGGTGTTTGTGTTACCCTCACTTGCGTCCCTATAATCGTCATAGAATGTCTTACAAGTCTTCTCTATGTGTCTTTTTTTGTTACCCAGAGTCTTTTAGGGGGTATAGATGCATGGATTTACATACTAACAAAATATATGTTTGCAGACATATGAAGTTTGATGAGCAGGTGTTTCCTTTTGAGCGTAATACTGTGCCATGGTGTCTTTCTAATGAGTTGCGTCCTTGGGCTAAGTCTGTTCTTCATGTGCCACATGCCACCACCGCTGCACCAGAGATGCCCGAACCATCTGAGGCTGTTACCGCCACTGTTGTTCCCACACGTCAAAGAAGACGGCCACGAGGACGGTCCACTAGGCCGACGGTTCGTACTCCTGCCATGGCTACTAGAAGTCAGTCTGTGGTGCCTCTCACTGCTCTGTCTGCTCAGGTCTGTCCTTCTGAACCCACGTGCTACACTCAAGCGGTCAAATTTCCTCAATGGCGTGAGGCAATGGACCAGGAATTCAATGCTCTTATACACAACCACACTTGGGTTCTTGTTCCTCCACGTCCATGTATGAATATAATTGGCTAATGGGTTTTTCGTACGAACAGAAAGCTGATGGTTTGATAGAGAGGCATAAAGCATAGTTAGTCGGTTAGTGGCTAAAGGGTTTAATCAGGTACCTGGTCAGGACTTTTTTGATACATTCAGCCCAGTTGTTAAACCAACCACTGTCAGGTTGCTTTTGAGTTTGGTTGTCTCTTCTGGTTGGGTTATAAGACAGCTTGATATTCATAATACTTTCTTGAATGGTAACTTGATTGAAACTGTTTAGATGCGACAATTTGCCTGGTCGTACTGATGTTCAATTACCTGATCATGTGTGTCTGTTAAAAAGATCTTTATATGTTTTAAAACAAGCCCCTAGGTCTTGGTTTACTCGTTTGCATACATTCTTACTTTCCGTGGGGTTCATAGCATCCAAAACATATGTGTCATTATTCTATTTTTCTCAAGATTCTGCTTGTGTATACCTACTAGTTTATGTTGATGATATACTTGTGATGGCGAATGATCCTAAGCTTGTGACTAGTCCTGTGATACCCGGTATTTTTAATTAGTATTATTTATTATTTTTAACATGCATATAAATAAAATTTATTATTATATAATTTATAATTATATTAACTTATTATTATACTTATGAGACCCAAAATTATTTGAGACTAGTCAACTAATCTACTATTATTTTATTCTTAAACTTAATATAATAACTAATTCCTAATTATATATATATATGATACATATGTATATATACTAATATATAGAGTACGTATGTACATATCTACTATACTAATAAGAGCCAAAGAGAGTTAGGCCTAAAATGGGTAGAAAAAATGACGGTCAAATTATTTAATCAAATGGATGGTTCAGATGAATTATTTAATCAAATAGATGGTTAAGATAATTCAGATTAATATTATTAATAGAGATTACCTAATTTAACCTTACTTTTATGATTATCCGTTAAGTTTTCCGTAAAATATTCTCTTCTCCGTTAATATTTCGTTAACTTTTAACTTACCCATTAATTTCTATAAGAAAGGTCTTAGGTTCGAACCTCATCTCAATCAAATTTGACATAATTAAGTTTCTCACTCTATTTTACTCTTACTAAATTAAATAAATTATTAGCTACAACAAAAAATGATACATATGTATTTCTTTAATTTAGAATTATGTGTCTACAATACCTTTCTTTGAAAAAAATATTCATTATCAAAAAATTAAATTAAATAAGATAAATAATTTCATTAGTTATATTGTCTTTATTTTCTCTCATCCAAAGATTCTTTACATTCAAATTTATCAATTGATATTCATTACATTGTCCATTATCTTATTTTTACAATATCTTGTAATTAAATATCAAAGTTATAGTACAAAATAATGTTATATATTTATTTACCAAGTATTTTATTAATACTATGAAAAAAAATTTAAAATAACCCAACAAATTGAAGCGGAATCACTCTATTTTACTCTTATTGAATTAAATAAATTAGTAGTTACACCAAAAAATGATACATATGTATTTCTTTAATACCATGAAAAAAATAAAAAAGAATAGTTTGAAACCAATCATATTAACTACTCGGGGGATTTGTTGACAATGAATGTACTCAAATAACCCATTACTCATCAAATTGAAGCGATAAACTACATTTTAATATCTTTGAAATACATAATATTTTAAATTTTCAAAATTTTATTAATTTATTTAATCTTTTTTCCTAAACTAGGGATTTCTTTATCCACAATAACTCATTCAACAATAATGATTAAACCAAATAAACCCCAAGCAGAACACTTAAAGGAAAGTTCATAGCTCTTATATCATAATCTGATTGCATGACGTTGTCATCTATGCTACCAACAATAACCGAATTGCAAATAACACACTACCAACAAAAAGGAAGAGAACAAATAGTCAAGATGAAGACAATGACAATGTTACTCAAAAGAGAATTAAGAACACTTAGAAAAATTCAAATTAAAAGTAAGTATTTATTTAGACTATCATTTTTAGACCAAATATTTAGACTATCAATTTTACAAGGTTGCAAACATTTATTTTAGTAATAATTATAATGAATTTTCTATATTATCTTGGATTCATATACTTTGAGTTAGATATTTAAATAAAAAAATACGACATTCAATTACCCATATATAAACTTCTCCTATATAATCTTGCATCGATATACTTTCAAATATTTATTTAAATATAAACATTGGGCATTAACCCATTCGCGCAATGCGCGTATAAAACTAGTGTTAATATATATGCTTAAGTTTAATAATTACTAATTCCTAAATTCTTTAATTATTTTCTATATAAAAATATGGGTTGTATGCTAATACGTATATATGCTTAAGGATAAGAAAAACAAACCTAGATACCTTATACTTTGTTTCTCAATTCCCTAGTCAGCAGCTGACGCTGCCATTCTTCTTTATCATCAGCCGAATCCATCTTTTTGTTCCCAATCGTCATCTTTGGCCAACACGATCAATTCTCACTTCTTCTTCTCAATTCGGTTCGTAAGTCTATTTAGTTTTGTTTGGGGTAAATTCTCTGTGATTATATGCTTATCTATATTTCCTTTATTTATGTGAATGCTCGGTTAGAAGGAGGGTTTGCAGAGGAGCGATCGTAGGATTCAGTTCAAGGGTTTTGTGGGTTTTACGAATCCAACTAAGTGTTTATGTCCATCAAAAACTTACTTTCACGCTGTAAACATATGTATTCTTCCTTGTTTATGTGTATGGATGCTATATTATTAATTTATTGTGCTTGAAAAGGAAAAAAAATTACTCAATTCTGTTGTTGTCTGGAAAATTTCGTGTTAAGATGTGCTACCGATTTTCCTCAGAAAATTCTGCAATCCTGATCATGAATTCTGAAATTTTTGTCAATTTCAGCTTATTGTGTGTCTTGTTAATTGTTGAGCCATTGAGAAATTCTTATTTGGATCATGTGAATATATATATATATTGGTTTCAAGTGTGTTAATGGGAGTCACATAGTTATGTTGAGAAACACACCTAGTTGTATATGAAGTTCAATGGGGTGTTATTAGTACTCTATGTTTTGTTGGCTATTGTGCTTATGGTTGCATTTTGAAAACTTACTGTTTTGGAGTGTTATATGAGTAAGATTATTATTATTGTTATTATTATTATTATTTTATAAAGATGAAGGATAAAAGGTTTGGTTGGGTTGTGATGCCCTTAATGAATTATAAGATATGTAGTATCCTGTTATGAAATTCTGGATACTTGGGTTAATACCCAGTTGGTTGTGTAACGAGAAGTAGAAACATATCCTGTCTCCATACGATATTTGGTTATGTTATTATGAGGAGTGGTTAGCTGAGTCTACCACTAGGGAATTTACCTTGTTGAGTAGTAGTCATTAGAAACGTATCATCACTACTAGGACTAGTTACTACCCATTGGATTTGGAAACCCATTGGGGGTGTGCACACTTAAGGTATTAGTTCTATTACACTTAAATGAGATTTTTGTGTAGTGTTCAGTAGAGTGAGTATTGTTCACTAGGGCTTATTAATTAAGACCCTGCCCATTATTTGAGATTAAATGGGATTCTTGCGTAGTGTTCAGTAGAGTTATTACTGTCTACTAGGGCTTAATAATTCAGACCATGCCCATTGTTTGGTATTCTTCCATACTTTCTATAAAAATGCTAAGGAAATGTATTACTTGTGAAAATGATTATGTTTCTCTTAAGTTTGTGTTGAGGAAATCTTTAAGAATATTGTGATGGGAAGTAAATGGTTATATTGAAGTTGAGTCCTATAAAGCTTTATGGCTAATTAATTTGGAAGTGTGGCTATATATTGTATTAAATTTGTTTTACAGGGTGGAGTAAACCTTACTTAGCAAGGTTTTGCTAATTCCATTGTTTTGTGTCTCTTTTATTTGTGGTTCACAGGTGATTGATTAGATGGCCTGCTGAGAGCGCGCTTATAGTAGATTTCGTAGTTTTCATCCTTATGTATTCTTTTGGATTTTATTGAATTCAGACTTATTTGGTTTTGGTATTGAGGAGTTTTTGTTTATCTTATCAGTTGGAATATGACTAGTTTCTAAATAAAGATAATTCTATTTTTTGGAAAGTTTCTATCTTTAGAAGTACTATCAATAGTAAGTTTTAGAATTTAAAAACGGGGGTGTTACAGGTTGGTATCAGAGCCTAAGTTAGGCTATGTCAACCTAGAGCCTAAGTTGTGAAAACCTGATTTCAGAAACTTAGGTTACGAGCTTTTAGGAATAAGGAACTAAGCTGCAAAGCTTAAGATGTGAACTCTTGAGTATTGGAAATAGGATTGACTGAGGTTAAGGCCTTAAGATTTGAAGATTTCCTAGGTGATAGGGTAAATCAAGATGATGAGACCTAAGAAACCGTGGTGAGAATGTGAGTTTCATTATATTTTCCTTGGTAATTGACAATATATGACTGGAGTGATTAATTGTGTTTGATAATACTCGCATGTGACTAATTCTTTGAAGATATGATACCTTGATGACATAGTGTGCAAATTTGCAAAGCTTTGTGATTGTGTTGATTTGAGAATTCACTTATCGTTAGTGTGAATATTTTGAAAAGAAAACTGTGGCTATTGCACCTTGAAGGTGTGCATCCTTCTGGTGAGTCCTTGGTTGCTAGACAAGTGGTTATTTCTTTTTGTTTTTTTTTATTTGTTAAAGACTTGAGTAAAAACAGCAAGAAACTTGGAAGATTTACCTACATTTTGTATCTATGTGCCTATTTGTGTATAGAATTTGTAGGGTAAGAGATACCCTTAGATAAGTGTTAGTGACAAGAATGCACGTTATTATGTAGAAAATCGCTATGCCGCCAAGAAGGAATGTTGAGGGACAAAATGCTCAAGGAAATGATATCCCTACTAACGTTGAGCCGGCCCATGGATTGCAACAGTTGACTCAATTGACTTAAGCCTTGGAAAATGCGCTACTTCAAAATCAGAATGGAAATGACGTGGCTAAGCGTGTGGCAGCACGCCATCCACCAAACTTCTTGGGGCAAGAGGATCCTATCATCATGGAAGATTGAATCCGCACATTTGATAAGCTGTTTGATGCCGTTAATTGCCAGATGGAACATAGAGTGGACACGGCTGCCTATTACCTTCAGCAGGAGGCTGGCAACTGGTGGGCTAATGTTGGACCGGTACTACGCCAACAACCCAACTTTGGTTGGGAGACTTTCAAGGAGGAGATGAGAGGAAGATTTTACCTAGCCCATGTCAAGATGGCCAAATATGATGAATTCCTACACTTGAGACAGGGAAGCATGACAGTTCAAGAATATTATGCTAAGTTCTTGGCACTAGTGCGATTTGCATCTGCTTTAGTTCCGGATGAGCCTAGGAAGGCCGAGAAGTTTATTAACGGACTGAATTTTGAGACACAAAAGTTTGTATCTGCATTGACGTTCCAGACCCTAAACGAGGCCTATAGTAGTGCTGCCAGTCATTATCGAGTGCAACAGATTCAGAAGGACATAAATGGAAGGAACAAAAGGAAGATAGATGACGATGTGCAACAAAGAGATAAGCGACCTAAGTTTAATTCTTTTGAGCTAAACCAAAATTTTCAAAGAAATAGTAGCAACAATAATGGCAGAAATCATCAGGGTCAAGGCCAAGGATTTGTGAAGAGGAATCAAATGGGGGACATACACTTTTATTGTAGGATATGCAAGAGGGATCACCCAGGAACATACTATCAAGGAAATTTGTTGAAGTGCTATAACTGCAACAAGATGGGACATAGGGCCTATGAGTGCTACGCCAAGAGGAATGGGGATACTAAAAATCAAGGGCAGAACATGACTAAAAGTAATCAAAATGGGAACATGCCCGGGAATCCTGGAAACCGAGGTGGAAATGGTGTGGGAATCACAATCCTAGCAATAGGAATGGGAGCAACAACAACTACACTCAGAACAGAAATGGTGGCAATGGGCAAGGGCAGATCTTTGTTATGAACAGAGCCCAAGCAGAAGCTAATGATGTGGTTTCAGGTATATTCTTAGTAAACTCTATACCTGCTTATGTATTGTTTAACTCTGGTGTGTTAAATTCGTTTATATCTTCTACTTTTGTTAAGAAATTGGGGATAGAGCCAACTTCTAAGATAAAGATAAATGTAAAGATAGCCTCGGGTAGAGTGATGACTTGTGAGGATATGTACGAAAACCTGTCAATTGTTATTGCTAGAACAAACTTTCCTGGAGACTTGATACAATTTGAATTAGATGACATAGATGTGGTGTTAGGGATGGATTGGTTAGGCAAGTTTAAGGCCAAAATCATATGCGATGAACAAAAGGTGATTTTAAGAGGTACCAATGGGAAGCGGGTGTCATACAAAGGAAGTATAAGCAAACCGGAGGTGAAATTGGTGACAATGCAAAGAATGAAGAAGTATGTGGAGAAAGGCCATGAAGCTTACTAGTGTATGATCAAAGATTTGAACAAGGAGGAGGAAACAATCAACCGAGTTCCGGTGGTAAGAGATTTCCCAGATGTGTTTCTGGAGAAAATTCCAGGGATGCCACCAGATAGAGAGGTGGAATTCTCAATCGACTTAGTACCAGGAACTGAACCAATTTCGAAGACACCTTACAGAATAGCACCTAAGGAGATACAAGAATTGAAGGAGCAGATACAAGAACTATTGGACAAAGGCTACATAAGGCCTAGTGTTTCGCCATGGGGTGCTCCAGTTTTATTTGTAAATAAGAAGGATAGTCGACTGCGGTTGTGTATTGACTATAGAGAACTGAACCACGTAACCATTAAGAATAAATACCCTTTACTTTGCATCGATGATTTGTTTGATCAGCTGAAAGGAGCAGGGACTTTCTCGAAGATAGATTTGCGGTCAGGTTATGATCAATTGAAGGTAGCCGAGAAAGACATACCCAAAACGGCATTTCGTACGAGGTACTAGCACTATGAGTTTATAGTAATGTCGTTTGGATTAACAAATGCTCCTGTCGTATTCATGGACATGATGAATAGAGTTTTCCGACCATACTTGGACGAGTTCATAGTGGTATTCATCGATGACATATTGGTATACCCTAAGACTTATGAAGAACATGAAGAACGTAACATTTAAGGAAGGTATTACAAACTTTGCGAGATAACCAATTCTATGCCAAGTTATCCAAGTGTGACTTCTAGAAAAGCAGTGTAGCATTTTTGGGTCATATTGTTACAAAGGAAGGAGTATTGGTGGATCCAGCTAAGGTGAAAGCTGTGATGGAATGGCCGGCACCAACTACGGTCACAGAAGTTAGAAGCTTCTTGGGTTTAGCAGGTTACTACAAGAGGTTTGTACAGGATTTTTCAAAGGTGTTACTAAAAGTCTCACCTACGAAAGGGGTAATGAGATTCAGAAGGAAGGGAAATCTAAGTCCTAGATTTATTGGACCATATGAAGTTTCAGAAAGGATTGGAAAGGTAGCCTATCGATTGGCTTTACCAACAGAGTTGGATAAGGTAACGACCTCATTACTAATAAGTGGTTATTATTAAAATTTTTGGGAATTGGACTTACCTAAGCTGTTTTAAATGTTTGTCCGATAAGGTACATGATGTGTTCCACGTATCTCAATTGAAGAAGTACGTGCATGATAGTTCGCATATAATATGTCCAGAGGTAAGAAAGAATGTTGTTTTGGGACCTCTAAATGCATAAATGGGTGACGATAATACTAAAAACACCAATGTTGTGATTGTAAGGTCGTGGAGATGGACGAGTCTTTAACTTATGAGGAAAAACCAATAAAGATTCTTGATACTAAAACAAGGGAGACCCGAAGGAAAGTTGTGAAGCTTGTTAAGGTGTTGTGCTCAAACCACCAGTCGGAAGAGGCCACTTGGGAAGTAGAGGATGATATGCGAAACCATTACCCGACTTTGTTCGATCAAGGTACTTGTTTAAGTTACGAGGTCGTAACTTTATTTCTTAGGGCGGGGGGTAGAATTTCTTAGTGTGTGTAAAACTCTCTTTATGAGAGGTTGAGTTCCTTCTTTGTTGAGCCTTCCTTGTTCCTTGTTGCCTTATGGTTTTGCTTCGGGGACGAAGCATCTTTTAAGGAGGATAAATTGTGATACCCGGTATTTTTAATTAGTATTATTTATTATTTTTAACATGGATATAAATAAAATTTATTATTATATAATTTATAATTTTATTAATTTATTATTATACTATTTTATGAGACCCAAAATAATTTGAGACTAGTCAACTAATCTACTATTATTTTATTCCTAACTAATTCCTAATTATATATATATGATACGTATGTATATATACTAATATATAGAGTACGTATCACTACTACAAAATTGAACATATAAGCCTAACTTTCCGCTACACCTCTTTAAAAAGGTGTAGCAGATTCCCTAAAATAAAAAAAAGACTATACTTTTCGCGGCACCTATTGAGACCAGGTGCTGCGAAAAGTAAATTATTAAAATAATAATATATTTTTTGCGGCACTCATTCATAATAGGTTCCGCGAAAAGTATATTATTATTTTAATAATTTACTTTTCGCGGCAACTGATCTCTATGGGTGCCGCGAAAAGTAAATATTAAAATAATAATAATATACTTTCCCAAGCATCGCAATTTTCTTACCTTTTTCCCAACACATTTGGCCATTTAGGCCTCCATTTCTTCAGATCTCGTTCTCGCCGACTCCTCCATTTCCTCTCATCCAAGTCTGAGACAATAGCCGACCGCCATTTTCTCTCCTCCATTTCTGCCGTGAGAGACATCGCCATTTCAATCCTCTCCTCCTCAAACAAGAGGAGACCATAGCCGATCTGAGATTTTCTTTAGATCTGCCGTCGCCGCTCCTCCTCAAACGAGATAGCCGATGCCTCCATTTCCTCTCCTCCAAGTCTAAGACCACAGCCGACCGCCGTTTCCTCTCCATTTCTGCTGCCAACAGATCTAAAGCCACAGCCACGCCTCTAACGTTCAGCCGTCGCCGCCAACAGATCTGCATCTCCTTTTATGGTCAGGTCAAGTTTTTTTGCACAGTTTTAATGTAGTTTCTGGTCTGATTTGGTTTATGAATCTCGAACTCTTTCTTTTAGTCAATGGGGTATTTATTTTTCTATTGAAAGCTATTTGAGTATCAAATTTGGTGTGGCTGAATACTGCAAACAGGTTAACATAATCACATATTTTGCTTAAGAACTAAGATCTAATCTTTTACTTTGCTAGATTTTTAGTCTAAAACCCAAATCATACTCATTTTTGGCTTTAAGCTTCCGATTTTTAACAGCATTATCCCCAAATGTGCTAATAGACGGACTTGGTTGTAATTTCTTACATTTAATGATTCTAGTTTGGACTTTGGGCCAATCTTTTAGATGTAGCATCTATATGCAATTTTGCTTATAGATACTCTATCTTCTTTTCTTTTTTCAGCTCATGGCACTCAAGTCTTGTCATGACCGGAATATCACACACAGAGATATTAAACCTGTTAAGAACCTCTAAATACCATATGATATGAATTCGATGTGATTGGGCTTTTTTATATTCACATGTAGATTATTAGATTAAGATACCATAAGAGCTAGCTGTAACCTGCTATGTTAAGAATGAGTGTTGTATGCAGTATGTTTACAATTAACATTACTGGAACATGACAGTAGTGATGCTATGCACTGGTGAACTTCATGTTGCACCTTAGAGATTTCCTGTCTTAAGAGGTGCTACTGATTTACATCAAAATGATGGTTAGTGTATAGTAGTTGCACTTAAAATGAGGATGACTCAAGTGTTTAGTTCCTCCTTTTCCCTTTTAAGGTGTGAATTTTAATGATAAACAATCCCGAAGTAACATAAATATCTAGCTTATACACAATATGGATCATATCACTATCTTCTTATTTAACGGTATATCAATTAACCTTTTTATTCTCCTTTATATAGAATGACTTCCTTATTCTTCTAGTAATTTACTTGAACTTCCATTTTCTGGTTAGAGAATATGGTCATTTGCTTTGAAGATATGGATTCTGGGAGATGCTTGAAAGAACATCCAAGTGGGGATAACAATTATACCACAAAAATGTAATTCAGATTATCTCTTAGCACAATATGGTTGACTTGAAGTCTTATAGCACCTTTTTTTTTTAAACTGAATTTTAGCTTTTTTAGTTTTACTTGGGGTTCTAAATCTATATAAATTGCCTTTGTTTAGTTAAAATTTCAAATAGGAGATGTTGTTCCCATGTCATTGTTCAAATTGTTTTAAACCTGCAGTGGCAGCTGGGGTATTTAGAATTTGTGAAGTCTCATATTTCCCCAAACCCTGGTTTATCCACAAAATTATACATAGTATATGAATTATAACATGTTATGATAGGTGCTTTTATCTTGTCTTAATGTGTATTCTATCATCTATTAGGCGCATTATTGACTTTGGGAGTGCACTGGATTGGATGACTTCACATTGAAGCATTTGTATGGCTCTGTTGGACCTTCAAGGTATTTTATCTGTAGCTAAAAGTTTTCTTTTCTATATTAAGATTTCATGACACAGTCACAAAGGTAGAGTTTAGCTGCTTGGCACAACTTCAAGGGTCATAAGAATATATTTTGTTCATCTTGATTATATTATACTTCCTACTGTTTCAGGGCTGAACAAACTTGTGAATATACTCCACCTGAGGCTTTTCTTAATGCCAGCTGGTACTAGGGGCCAACTTCAGCAAGTCTTAATGCCAGCCGAAAATGGAAACACAGACCAGATCTCAGCTGAAGCCCTCCTCGTCTCACCTTCGTCGATCTCCTCCATCTCTCAGCCGACGCCGATGCCGCAAACTGCCGCGACCTGCAGTAGACGCCACCCGCCGACGCTGCCATTCCGTCTCGACCTGCTAGCCTCCGCCACGCCACTGCTAGCCTCCACCACAGATGGTAAGCCTCCCTTTGAATTTTTTGTTATTTATTTCTTTTCCTAATCTCTAAAATCAAGCTGGATGTGTGCAGATTAAATGAGAAAATAATCATTTTCCCCAAATTATTATGTCTTTTTACCAGATTATCAAAATTGAATTGCCTTAGTGTTAAGTTCCATAGAACTGCATTTGTATGTTTGTTTGAATCTGTTGTTGAAGTTACTGCTGGGAACAGGTAGGGTGCAATTAGTAATTGGAAAAAGAAAAATGAGAAAAGTGTGGGAAAAGAAAAAAAAAATGCACTAAACAGGCCTGTAGAGTTTATTGCTTTATTTGCAAGGTTGTTTGTATCTTTTCTCAAGGTGTCATTTGAAGTGAATATTTTGCATTTGAATGTTTTTGAGTTGAACTACAATACTATACTAATTGGTTAATGTTTGATCACCCCAGACTCTGGAATTTTTTAGTTTCTGGTTTCATTCGCCATTACTTACTTTTCATTGAATATTTGGATCTCTAATTTGTTAATTTATTTCTTATTTCTTATGGTACTGTTTTCAGGCTGTTGTCTTATGCAAATGCAAAATGTTTCTAGCAGGGTTGAAAAACTTTATGCATGAACCTGAGTACATTCTTGAGTGAGTTTCCTTCCCTTTTTGGCATCAAAATTCTGTATTTATTTCTTGATGTATTCATTTATTTGTTATTTTTTACTTAAACAGATTGAAGCTACAGATAAGTCAAAATCAAAGTGCAAGGCTGAGGGGGGAAGGTTCAAGAGATAGTGATTCTTTAGATGCAAAGTGATGAATTTGAGAAGCATGGTGCGTACTGTATTTTCTATTGTCATATATGTACATATATATGAATTTATACTGCCCTCTTTGTAGTTTAGCAACATTGTAAATTTCAAGCTTTCTTAGATTTTTTAATATTGTAACACTAGTTTATTGGTAAAGTACTCACTGCTGCAAATCTTTAATACTGTATTTTCTGTTTTTATTTTTTTAAAAATGGTGCGTTTCTCTCTATACATCAGAACTGGTTTATTGTATATTTAATTTAATTATAAAAAAAAAAAGAACTGGTTTATTGTATAATATTTAATTTAATTATAAAAAAAAAATATTCAGCGGCACCTGCTCATGCAGGTGCCTGAGCAGGTGCCGCATAAAGCAAAAAAAATTGGCTACAACACGGGTGCCGCGGAAAGTCATTTTTAATATTATTTATAAGCTTTTCGCGGCACCTTTTAAAGGTGCTGCGAAAAGCCTATGCTTTTAGCGTCATTGCTATACGCTACACCTGTAGAGGTGTAGCGAAAACACTTTTTACAGGTGTAGCGGATGGATCTTTTTGTACTAGTGTATGTATTTTCTATATAAAAATATGGGTTGTTACGTACATATATATGCTAATACGTATATATGCTTAGGGATAAGAAAAACAAACCTAGATAACTTATACTTTGTTTCTCAATTCCCTAGTCAGCAGCCGATGCTGCCATTCTTCTTTATCATAAGCCGAATCCATCTTTTTGTTCCCATTCGTGATCTTTGGCCGACACTATCAATTCTCACTTCTTCTCAATTCGGTTCGTAAGTCTATTTAGTTTTTTATGGGGTAAATTCTCTGTGATTATATGCTTATCTATATTTCCTTTATTTATGTGAATGCTCGGTTAGAAGGAAGGTTTGCAGAGGAGCGATCGTAGGATTCAGTTCAAGGGTTTTGTGGGTTTTACGAATCCAAGTAAGTGTTTATGTCCATCAAAAACCTACTTTCACGTTGTAAACATATGTATTCTTCCTTGTTTATGTGTATGGATGCTATATTATGAATTTATTATGCTTGAAACGGAAAAAAATTACTCAATTTGGTTGTTGTCTGGAAAATTTCGTGTTAAGATGTGCTACCGATTTTCCTTAGAAAATTCTGCAATCCTGATCATGAATTCTGAAATATTTGTCAATTTCAGCTTATTGTGTGTCTTGTTAATTGTTGAGCCATTGAGAAATTCTTATTTGGATCATGTGAATATATATATTGGTTTCAAGTGTGTTGATGGGAGTCATATAGTTATGTTGAGAAACACACCTAGTTGTATATGAAGTTCAATGGGGTGTTATTAGTACTCTATGTTTTGTTGGCTATTGTGCTTATGATTGCATTTTGAAAATTTACTGTTTTGAAGTGTTATATGAGTAACATTATTATTATTATTATTATTATTATTATTTTATAATAAAGGATAAAAGGTTTGGTTGGATTGTGATGCCCTTAATGAATTATAAGATATGTAGTATCCTGTTATGAAATTCTGGATACTTGGGTTAATACCCAGTTTGTTGTGTAACGAGCAGTAGAAACGTATCCTGTCTCCATACAATTTTTGGTTATGTTATTCTGAGAAGTGGTAAGCTGAGTCTACCACTAGGGTATTTACGCTGTTGAGTAGTAGTCATTAGAAACGTATCATGACTACTAGGACTAGTTACTACCCATTGGATTTGGAAACCCATTGGGGGTGTGCACACTTAAGGTATTAGTTCTATTACACTTAAATGAGATTTTTGTGTAGTGTTCAGTAGAGTGAGTATTGTTCACTAGGGCTTATTAATTAAGACCCTGCCCATTATTTGAGATTAAATGGGATTCTTGCGTAGTGTTCAGTAGAGTTATTACTGTCTACTAGGGCTTAATAATTCAGACCATGCCCATTGTTTGGTATTCTTCCATACTTTCTATAAAAATGCTATCTTTTGGAAATGTATTACTTGTGAAAATGATTATGTTTCTCTTAAGTTTGTGTTGAGGAAATCTTTACGAATATTGTGATGGGAAGTAAATGGTTATATTGAAGTTGAGTCCTATAAAGCTTTATGGCTAATTAATTTGGAAGTGTGGCTATATATTGTATTAAATTTGTTTTACAGGGTGGAGTAAACCTTACTTAGCAAGGTTTTGCTAATTCTGTTGTTTTGTGTCTCTTTTATTTGTGGTTCACAGGTGATTGATTAGATGGCCTGCTGAGAGCGCGCTTATAGTAGAATTCGTAGTTTTCATCCTTATGTATTCTTTTGGATTTTATTGAATTCAGACTTATTTGGTTTTGGTATTGTAAGGACCTATATTTTGAGAATTTTGGTTTAGCCTTACATCTAGCTACAGTTAGTTTAGATGTGGCGGTTTCACCCTCGTGGTTTTGAGGAGTTTTTGTTTATCTTATCAGTTAGAATGTGACTAGTTTCTAAATAAAGATAATTCTATTTTTGGAAAGTTTATATCTTTAGAAGTACTATCAATAGTAAGTTTTAGAATTTAAAAACGGGGGTGTTACAAGTCCGTTGTCAAAATTATCTACTGCATTCAAGATTAGAGATCTTGGTGAACTAGGTTTCTTTCTTGGTATTGAGATGGTAAAGAGTGCGTGGTAGTGCTATTGTTCTCTCTCAACAAAGGTATATGACTAATATATTGAAACATGCTGGTATGGTTGAGTGTAAACCTTTGGCTACACCTGTCTCTACTGTGAAAGTTTCTTCCTCAATTTTTAATGCAGACATGTATGATGATCCAACAAAATTTAGGAGTCTGGCTGGGGCACTGCAATATCTCACGGTGACACATCCTGATATGTCCTTTGCACTAAATCAACTTTGTCAACATATGCATGCTCCTACGGTTTCACACTGGGAGCACTTGAAACGGGTGCTACGGTATGTTAAAGGTACATTGACTTATGGCTTACGTGTGAATCAATCATTGTCTAGGGAACTTCATGCCTTTTCTGATTCTGATTGGGCTGGTTGTCCTGAAGACCGTAAGTCTATTAGTGGTTATGTTGTGTTTTTGGGAACCAATCTTGTGTCATGTGTGTGTAAGAAGCAGAGAACAGTTGCTAGATCTTCTACAGAGGCAGAATATAAAGCTCTAGTAGATGTCTGTGATGAAGTAACTTGGATTGTGTCTCTTTTACGAGAAATCAAGATTCCTGACATTCATGTTCCCGAGTTATGGTGTGATAATCTTGGTGCTACATATATGTGTGCAAATCCTATCTTTCATGGTCGCACCAAACATGTTGAAATTGATTACCACTTCATTAGAGATAAGGTAGCCTCTGGAGAAATTCAAGTCAACTTTATTTCAACTAAAGGTCAACTTGCGGATATATTTATGAAGGCTCTTCCAAGTCCTAGATTTTCTTTTCTTAGAGACAAGCTAAGGTTTCTAATCTACCATGAGCTTGAGGTGGAGTATTAGGATTCTATGTATCTAAGTTACACTATGACTATCAATTCTAATCTATCTGAGACTCCTCTTGTATACATATCCTTATTCACTACTATTGCAATCATTGAACTCTATTGAATACAAACATTATGTTGTCATCCATTCGACTGGATAGTTGTTAGCCAATTTCCTTGTATTTGTTGTCATTATGTTAGGTTTCAATTTTGAACTAGTAGTGGTTGGCATATGTTAGATTATTCATTTGATTTACGTGGGTCAAGGATGAACTTTTGTGCCCCTTGACTTTTTTTTTTTTTTTTTTTTTTTTTTTTTTAATAAATTGACCTTATTAAAAAAAAAAAAGTAGTTGTATAGTGGCATCAACCATATAAACTAGTGGATAGGATATGGTGTTGGACCATGAGATCAGGACAAATATAATTATACTATGAACCTTGACCTATATTGAAATGTGAACTATTGATAAATACTTATTTTTATTATGTTAAATGTTCATTATCAATATATTGAATGTTCATTTTAATATAGTATACTTAAAATTGAACCTTCAGTACATTAAAAATAAATTTTTAAAAAATGAGCACTTAATGTACTAAAAATAAACATTCATAAGTATATTAAAAATGAACCTTACATTAATGATCTACTTTACAAGTTGGACCATGGTCCACGGTATGACGGATGAGATCACAGGCAAAGTCAATTTGTTTACAAGTACAAAAATTGTTAACTGCACGTACGTACGTACATAATGTGTTAACTGTAGACGCATAATTTTTGAATTAGTGTCCACAATGCAATATGAATCTTGGTCCATGGTATAATAATTGATCACTGGAAGAGCCAACATTTAGATTTAGCAACTATTATATCATGGACGATCATGATCCATCTTACAATGTGGGTCACAGACATATAATTAATTTTTAATATACTGAATGCTCATTTAATTTTTTAAAAGTCCATTACTTTTGTTCTGAATGTTCATTTTTAAATATACTACTTAAAAATTAACTTTCAACATTAAAAATAAACTTTTAGTATACTAAAAATAAAGTTACAGTACTGAATCCTTAAAGATAAAGAAACATAGGATATGATTAGAGAAACTCTACAATATAATGAGTTGTTTTAGTTTAATTTTCGACATTTAATTTACACAATTACGAATTCCAAAGAAATTAATCATGGTGTTCTTGAAGCAGCATATATCCTAGCTTAGAACATGACCCAGTGAAAGTGAACACAATGAGAGAACTGAATATACAAAAATAGCATTTGGACACTAAAGGCATAAAATAAAGCATACATATATGCACCGAATGTGTATATTCAAATTTTTTGTTTATGAAGTTGAAAACAGAAAAACTCCATCCATAATATAAGTAATATAGGGAATTGAAGCTTTGCAAACATGCATGAAGAAGGCCAGGAAAAACTAACTCTTGTGAATTAAGTTGGCTTCATGTCTTGAAACATTAAGGACCATAGTGAATGACGAGGGTTGTTGTGATTAGTGGTTGGGCTCATGCTCATCAAAGTCCAGGTGGCATCTAAGGGCCCTGATTTAGTTTGGCTTATGGTGGGAAACACCATCTTTCCACCCCAACCCAAAGGGCTACAGCTTGGGAGCATCAATCTCTCTTGAACAACCTTATTGGCATCCAAGGGCCCTGATAAGCTGCTTCTTGTAGTAGTGATTGCCATTTTCTCCTGAACCGGAACCTGAACCTTCCTATCAAGCGGCCCTGATTTGAGTAACCGTGGTTTACCCGGCCGCAATAGACCCCGTTCCTGATAAGGGTTCATCATCAGCTTGTTAACCTTCCTCTGATGATGATGATGATGATGATGAGGAACCATCTTGGCAAGAAGCTTCTTGGTTTTGTTTACGAATGTTGAAAGGCCTCTGGCCTCCTTATTCCTTGCTAGCTTTAGAATCTCCAGGCGGTGTTTAGCCACGGATATGCCCATGCTCTGAAGAAACTCGTGGTTGAAGTGCCTCAAATCTTCATCCTTGAGCTCATTCCGTGTGAAGACTAGGCCATACTCGTACACATGTGAAGGCTCAAGAGAAGACGACTTTGACAGCCAAGAATACCAATCCATAGCTTCTTCCTCACCATGCTTCTTCTTCATCTTCAATTTTAATTTTCTCTCTCTGATCTTATTACGTAGCTGATGATATATGATGTTACGTTGATTATTTGTGACACTGAAAAGACCCTCCCTCCACACCACCCAAATTTATAAATATATAATAATCCTACAACAACAACTTCTTGTGTTTTAATTTACAATTAAGAAAAAATTGCATTTTCCATCTTTTAAGTTATATGGTAATTGTTGGTCGTGCTTACTTTTTGTTTCTAAGCTATTATTGGCGTTACACTCATCATTTTATTCACTTTTTGTGCTCAATTTTCGCGCCAAAAATATATATACTAACACTGCAAATTCTGTCCCTAACGTTTTGTTAGTAAATGGACAAAAAATGCAACCGCAATGATAATTTTAAGGTCAAGAAGTAATACGATCAACAATTAAAGACGAATTTTACAATTATCCGATAACTTAGGGACGAGAAATATTTAATTAATATATAGGTATGTCTTTTTGGTATTGTTGATGATATTTTTCTTAAAAAAATAATAATGTGGTCTAGTAACTTTTGTCTTAAACACTGTTTAGGAGAGTGGCGACATCGATGATACTAAAATAGTAATAGGAGCCGTTGATCATATGCATAACTCTCATTAGACTCTTTCTCTATAGTTTTTTTTTTTTTTTTTTTTTTTTTTTAGAACACTTCCTCTATAGTTTTAAGAAAACTATAGTTAATTAAGAATTAAGATGGTGGACCACTCCCACCATAATTTTATCAAATGGTACACTAACTGAGGTTAAATCAGTGGACCGATCTAAACTCACCTAACCATCCTCCCAATTCCCAAGCTCACCCTTCATTTATATATAGTTGACTATAACTTTGAGTGAGATTTATTATATTTTTAAATTAGATACAAATCTATCATTTTAATATTTTATATATAGTAATTGTTCTTCACACATTTACTTCTATTCCTGTCAAGAACTTCTCGCTATTTTTTTAATACAATTTATTTCTCGTGTATGACTTGTAAGTTATTATACAAAGTGAAGTTTATGCAATGCACACCGTAGAAGGTGGCGACATATTTAATTTCTTTCATCACCTAACAAAAGACTTCCCCACTAGCTACCATTTAAAATTCATTGAGTGAACAACCTTAGCTTTACTTATATGTATTTTAATTTATGTGTGATTCATATGAATCTACCATTTTAATATCTGATGGTAATTGTTTTCTATACACTGTATATCTGACCTCTATATGTTCACCACTATATAATATTTAAGGAAAATATTAATTCTGGTACGTGTGCATATGACATGTCCCACGCCACAAGGAAAAGGTGAGAGTAGATATGTGGTTGATGAGGACGTGAGTGAATGTGGTTGGTGCGTGAATAATATGTCACTTATTTGGCCACTTTATGAAATTCAAATGGTAGTTGGATTGATATATGACGTTTGAGCATTTCTTTTGTCGTATCCATTAGATGGATTTTAATTTCCTTGTACATGTCAGTTGGTTGTTAATCTAACTATTAAATTTGTATTAGGTATGGTTTTGGAATTTGATACATATAATAATTTTTAGTTAAAATGTATTTTTTTTTATAGATTTATAAAAAGAAATTATTAGGCCATTGACTCATGGTTAATTACAAATATAAAAATTCATTTTTAATATACATAGTATTAAATTAAAGATTCATTTTTAGTATACTAAATGTTTATTTTTTGCACTAAATATCTATTTTTATATATACTATCAAAAATTGAACTTTCAGTAGATTAAAATTAAATATTCTATATATTAAAATAAACAATTATTAGTGGTTGACAATACAATTTGCTTAAAAAATATTATGTGTCTTGTATGAAATGGTATTGTACAAGACTTTTTCGTAAATTTGCCTTCTTCACTATATTATAGTCTTTATTTATGAAAATAGTAAGTATTTTAATCCTCAAATTTCAATGAAATAGAAGGCTTATTTTTATTATATTATTAACGCATCCACTTTAATTCTGAAATTGAGAACAACATAACATTTTTATCCCTAAATAATAACAATATTGAGGGATTGTTTGAAAACTTGAAAAATATTTTTTAGAAAATAATTTATTTTTTAAAAAATATTTTTATTTTTAGTATTTGGCTACAAGTCAGAAAATAGTCTACTCCTATTTGACTAAAAGTCATAAAATTATATTTTTTATTAGTTAATTTTTAAAAACATGAGCATAAATATGTTACAAAGTTATTTTTTATAAAATATTAATTATTTTAATATTGACAATAATTATTAATTATACTAAAATAAAATTATAAATGAAAATTTGGAACATTTATAAATATTAATAATAATTATAATAAAAAGTAGTAAATATATAATTTTTAACTTGTAACTTATTATAATAAAAAATACATAAATTGATAAATATATTATTTCTGAACTAAAAAAATTATAACATACATATATATATATATATATATATATATATATATATATATATATATATATATATATATATATATTATTACATTTATTGAGTTATTATTTACCATAATAATAATTAGATTTTATATAGTAATAGTTTGGAAGATAGTTCGGGTTGAAAGTTGTAAAAGTAGGATTTTATTTTTTATTAGTAGCTGGGTTCGAGAAATATTTAATTTAGCTCCTAATAATTTAAAAAGGATTAATAAAAAGAAATAAAAGGAAATGTTTGTTAATATGGGAGCATGCATATTATTTGTGCCAAATGTAGGTATATGTAAATGTAGAAATTCCGCAAAAGAATATGCTAAGCATTTATATATGGAGTAATTGTTTTTTTAGTAGTACTTATCTATTTGAATACAGTCTCTGTTCATAATTACTTTCTCAATCTATTAAAGTATAAAGAGTTCATACCGCCTCCACTGAAACCTACAACTTCTCATATGAGAGTGCAACTTGGTGCCACTAGACCGCAAGTCTTGGCAGCATCTATATAACTGTTATTCACAAAACAATCATTTCGTAATGTAGCAAACTGCAAAACACAACACTAACTTTTCTTTTAATTTTTTTAAAGAAGTTTTAAAAATCTTTGGTCTTGTTGGGTTGGAAGTGGCCCCCAATACATTGGCAAATTATTGTGTGGATCATAGTCCACACAATGCTATGTGAACCATAAAAAGTACATTATAATATAATAAAAGTATATTATTTGTGTACTGAATGTATATTATACAAAATAATATATTTTTAGTACTCAAATAATGTATTTTTACCTGAATATAATGTATATTTTTAATATACTAAAAATATATTATTTTTGTATTTAATATACATTATTTGATAATATACAAAGTCATGTACTTTCAAATAATATAATCTATGTACAAAAATAATGTATGTTTTATTTATGGCCCACACAAGTGCGTAGACCATGGTCCACAAAATAATGCTCAAAATACATTGTCTAATGGATGTGAAACATTACATAAAGACTTGTTTTCAGTAGAAGGATGGAGTTCAATTTCTCCACAGATACATTGAGCTAGATTTATCGCACCATAAGCCTAAAGGCGGGCTTATGGGATCCAGGAAAACCTGTGTTAAAAATAATAATAATAATTATCGCACCATAAGCCTAAAGGCGGGCTTATGGGATCCACTATCCAGGAAAACCTGTGTTAAAAATAATAATAATAATAATAATAATTAATAATAATAGGTTTGTAGCATGGACCTTCTGCAAATATGGTTGGAGGGAGTATAGGTACAATATTTAGTTTGGATGGTGCGCCATAACAACCACATGCACAGCTAAAACGAACGTCAGTTACTTTGCATTCAGGGACTTCCATCATGACATTAATTGAAGTTGTAGTATTTATATGTATCACATGCCACACCTTAAGTTTCTCTATCAACCCACAATCAAGGCAGGTAGGAGCTTTAATTTTAATTTATACTTGCAAGCCTGATAAAGACTCATCAATTCTTTTCTTCTATTTTTCTTTTTAATTTTTAATTTTTATATATATAGCATATATCAAGAGTCATTTTCATTTTTAGTCCTACTGTTATTGGGGCATTGCCAATTTTAGTCCACTTCATTAATTTTTGCAACATTGTGGCCAGTCTTATTTAGTCCTTACCACTTTTAGTTCACCGTTAAAATTTTTGTTAAATAACCGTCCAAAACAGGGGTATTTTGGTCTTTTCATGCTTTGGTCATCTCCTTTATCTTTTGCAGAGGTTTTCCTTATATATTTTCATCCAATGAAGAGGTCTGGCGAAAGACATGGGTTTGTAATGTGGCTCACATGGCTTTCGTCGGACCTCTTCATTGGATGAAAATGTGTAAGGAAAACCACTGCAAAGGGTCAAGGAGATGACCAAAGCATGAAAAGACCAAAAATACCCCTGTTTTGGATGACCATTTGACGAAAATTTTAACGGTTGACTAAAAGTGGCAAGGACTAAATAAGACTGGCCGCATTGTGGCAAAAATTAATGAAGTGGACTAAAATTGGCAATGCCCCAATAACAGTAGGACAAAAAATTATTGGAATTGCTCACACGTACAGCAAGGGGAAAGCAAAACTATGAAATGTTTATTGATAGCAATGGAAACTTACAGAATGAAAATGAGAAGTTTAGAGACTATGAAGAGCTAGTACAGTATATATAACTAGGGAAGAAAACAGATAGAGACTATGACGAGCTAGTACAGTATATATAACTAGGGAAGAAAACAGATTAGTGTAAAAGTACACTACTACCCCTAGTTATCCTAACAGTTATCCTCCAATACCCCCCGGTAAGCTGGAGCATGCAAGTTTGTATGTCCAGCTTAGAGTGAAAGTGAGACCCATCTTGTCATTGCACCAAGCAGATCATAAGCAAACACCACTGAAAATGCAGTACATCTTCCCATGTAAAGTCTGTATGCTCAACATCAAGCCCCAAAACATCATAGAGGATATTATGCTCATCAAATTTTGAATCAACATGATAAAAACCCTTGGCAGTAGAAACAATTTTGGTTGAATAAAGATGTGATTGAGCTTTCTGAATTCTCACAGCAGAAACAATATTCATGACACCAAAAACATTAAGCACTATATTTCACTAATGCTTCTTAGTTCAGCTAATATAATTCTTGTTAGTACTCTCACACCTTTCCTAAATGTTTAAAAAACATGACTGCACACATCAACCGTTGAGTCCTCATTCATGATTCAACACAAAACAAAAAAAAAACTTTGGTTTGCACCAAGCAATCCAAGAAACAGTTCTGATCAATATTTCTTCAATGAGTGGTGGCACAAGGCCTAGGGTCTTGGATTTCCCAGTTTTAAGTCCACTTGTCAATCCAGCAGCTGAACGCATGCTTGCTCTAGCAGCAGAAGGTTTGTTCTTTACATTTATTCTTATGATTTCTCCTTCCTTTACGGAGTGATTTATAGCTGGATGAATGTCAATATGACTATTCTCATCACTGGTCCAGCCATCCACACTCATGAGTGTTCCACAGTATGATAGAACCTTCCCCACTACAATATTCTGCCATAAACCTCTCCGGTCACTCACATGCTTCGATTCATCAATCTCAACTCTAACTTTGGCCAAATTTGGCTCTGTTTTATGAATCATTGCAGAACCTAGGGCAATCTCCGGCCCAATCGGTTCATAAATTGCAGCAATCGTATCAAATTGAAACAAATGAATAGGTAGAAAAGGCAATTGAATCCATACCAAAGCTAATGGTGAATCCTCCTTGACGTACCACTCCGACGTCCACCGAGAAAACCAAACACAGACTCCATCCATTGAAACCAGACATCTCCACTCCCTTGCATCAATTTTGACTATTGGAACCTATTGACCGCCTCGCACCAGCTTGACGAGAGATCGATCTGGTTGATTCTCGCCCATATCGCCTCCAACTTCTTGATCGGTCCTTGATTTGCGGCGGCTGCGGACTTTATTAACTGAATTGAGCTCCTCGTCATCATCTAGATCTTCGTCTAACTTCTTAACGAGCACTATGCTCATGCTTTCCACGGATATGCTCCGGGAACTACAACTGAAGGCTATAAACCGGAGATTAACGAACACTCTGTCCGAAATCTTCACGGATCCGTTCAGATTGAAAATTGCAAACAGAGGACTGATGAGCACTTTGCTCAAAACCTTCACGGATCTGCTCCATGATTGGCTTGATTTGAAGAAGAGCACTGTGCTCCGATCTTCGCTAAACTGTAGAAACAACAAATTGAACGAGAAAATTCGAAGAAAAACTTGCTTCGATCTTGTTATTCCTCTGCGGAGTAACGATCCTCTACGGATCTGCCGTTGGACACGAACGTGGCGCAGCTCAGCGTGACTCGCCGGTTCCGGAAGCGGCATAACTCCCTCACCGGCGAGCTCTAATACCATATTGGAATTGCTCACACATACAGGAAGGGGAAAGCAAAACTATGAAATGTTTATTGATAGCAATGGAAACTTACAGAATGAAAATGAGAAGTTTAGAGACTATGAAGAGCTAGTACAGTATATATAACTAGGGAAGAAAACAGATAGAGACTATGAAGAGCTAGTACAGTATATATAACTAGGGAAGAAAACAGATTAGTGTAAAAGTACACTACTACCCCTAGTTATTTTCATCCTAACAGTTATCCTCCAACAAAAATGGAAATGACTCCATATATCAAATACGAAGTTCGTTCTACTATCATATTGTTTTATTGGGATTTTATTGATAGGTGAAATTTAATTTTTAAACAATATACGTAGTTCTAACGGGTGAGAATTGAAAGGAAATACGTAGTATAAAGTCCAAAATATCCCTACTTATTATTACTTCTCAGCGCTACACTTCCCTTCTGCGTCACCCATCTTGTAAATATTGTAAGTCAAGCACGCTTCACCACAGAGTTCTTTGGCTATCTGGTTGTCATATCCTACTTAAAATCAATTAGTGATAAGTAGAGGTAGATTAACAATTTAACCACATCCTTATATGGTAATTCACAATGACACGTCTCGAATCGAGTAATGGCTGGACTCGGCCGATGCTCAACATTATTATTATTATTATTATTATTATTGTTGTTGTTGTTATAAATCCTAAATGACTAAATTCAAATTTTGCTTTTGAAAATTTATGTAACACATTGTAAATAAATTCTAGAATTATATTGCATAATGAAAGCAATAAAATAGATATGGGAGTTTTGAGAAAACATATTTGATTGAAGTTAGCCTACTGATTGACATTGTGTGTTGAGAGTAGAAGAAGAAAGACACACTATAATAGAAAAAGAGAGGTCAAACATCAATTTTAGGTTTAAAAAGAAGGGTAGTTTTGTCTCAAAATTATTATTTTTCCTTCATAAACCCATAGAATTGAAATACCAAGGGGGCATGATATTTTAATTCCATGAAAATGAGAGAATTTCAATTCCGCATAATTGCAATTCGCGCAAACTTAACGAAGAAATTTGCTTGCTTTTGGAATAATGTGAAAATTAGGTAGGAATGAAATTGTAATTCACTCTGACCAAACGCCTTTAAGATGGCAATTTTTATATGCAACAAAAATAGTGCATGCATTGAGAAGGAAAATATGGATTGAAATGTATTAGATCAAATTTTAAGTCTGATTCAAAGTAAACTTTCATTTTAGCATTCACTAAGCCCACCAATACCACCCACACACATAATTATACTAAAGAAATTTCAACAAGGCAATCTTGTATACTTAGTCACTAATTATTATGAATTGTAAATTTGGTTCTTAATTAGTTACAGAAGTAACTATTTTTTATTGTTCAAATGATAAAAATAGTACAACTTTCACAAGTAACTATTTTACCTTTTTGAAGGACAAAAATAATCACTTTTATGACTAATTAAGGATCAAATTTGTAACCCATAATAATTATGAACTACACTTACACTTAATTTATAAAATGAATTATTAGAAGTGTAATTTTTCCTAATAAAAATCTACCAAATCTATACTATATATAAAAGTAAAATTCTCCTATTTCATTTTCCTGCCCAAACTTTTGTAGTCAATTAATTAAATATTTTATTGGTCAAATAATTAATAAATCTTATTTCGTAAGAAAATTTAAAATAGAAGTTAACTAATATCTATTAATTGGTAATATTGTTTCTATATTCACTTATAAATACTATTAATAAAAATAAAATCATCCCCATCAACTTTCTGGCACAAACTAATATTATTAATTAATTGGTAAAAAAATTTTATTTACCAAATTATGAGAATAATTAAACCATTATAATTGTGAGAATAATGGAAATGAATTCTGCGTAATTTTATAAAAAAAATTATTTATTAATTATTATTATTTTCACCAATAATAATAATTCGAATACTTATTTATACTTCTATAGCTATACTACTGTTAATAAAAATAAAACCATCTTTTTTTAAAATTCCCGTCCAAACAATAGTAAAGATAAAATAGAAAAGAAAACTGATTTTACTAATTGATTGAAAATATAAAAAGATCCTAATGGAAAAGAAAACAGAAAGTAGGCAATTTGGAAAAGGAAAAGGATATTACTAATTGACTGAAAATTAATTTAAAACATAAAAAAAAATTAATTACACTTTCTTTTGAAAAATTTAAATTATTTTAACTTTAAAAAAATTAATTAAACATTGGTGGTTAGATTTTTTATATTACTTACAATTAATTTATTCAAATATAGAGGATGAAGAAAAAACTAAATGCGATATGGTGAAAATGAATATAATTAAGGTATAAAAGTATAATTTGCACATATATTAGTTTAATTGACTAATAATAATTGCATAATAATTATTATGGTAATTAAGCTAAACTTTGAATTTACTTTTATAATAATTATAATTAAATTATTTCTCATTTTTCCCATATTTATTTTAGTAATAATATAATTACGTAAGTCATATTATATATTGATCTTTTTAAGATAATTGTATACAAACATGTTATATATTATTCAATTAATTGAGTAATACTTTTGCACTAATCTTATAATCAAATAAATGTACACGTTCAATATTAGAATGTTTTATAATTTTATCTTTATTTTTATTATTATTATTTAAATATATAATAAAAAATTTATCCGTGCATCGCACGCGTAATTGGACAATTATTTGCTCTAATTCAAGCAAGGAAAACATCGAAAAAACATAATCGATCCAACCAATTTCATCAATTGCGCTATATAATATTTGATGTTATAATTTATATAATAATTGTATATCGATCCAAATATTTTTAAAATAATAGTTATAATAAGAGGGAAATACCTAATAAGAAGCAAATTAATTTGCGCAATATCTTGAGTGTTTTGTGTATAATTGGAGTTGTACATTGTGCTTTTTGTGTTGTATGGTTTTTCTTAATTTGGAAATAAGTGCACTCTTTTATGTCAACCCTCATTAAAGTCTTCTATGTGCTTTTCCTTTTCACCCATCACTCTTTTGTTCTTTTTCAGACTTTCAACTCAATCACAACATAACAATGCATTTTTTCTTGATTTTTGTCAGCCCAAAAAACTTGAGATAATTTTTTATTGATGTGGAAGATGATTTTTGAATTGTTTTTTTCCTACAAAACACAAGATTTTGTCAGAAAAAAAGAAACAGACAGCAGCGTATGCTTGGTGCGCACTATCGCCCCAACGGGCGTGTATTTCCCACACGTCCGCTAGGGCATTTCAGAGTGGCCGCCAGCTGGCGGCCACTCTGGAGAAGAAAGGTGTTTTTAATTTTTGTTTTTTCAATTTGTCAGAATTTTTTTTCTTGTTAGCTTTTCTCCTTTTTGTTCTCCTTTTTCTCTCTCCTAGTGGCACATAAAAAACTATAAAAACTCTTGGACTGATGCAAATGCTCTAGAGCATCCTCAATATTTGTAGTTTTTGTGGATATGTGTGACTAGGAAAGAGAAGGTGAGATGAAAGAGAGAATTAAAAAAACAAATAAAAAAAAAAAAAGAAACAAACATCAGATTAATGCGCCCAGCTGGGTGTTATGGAATTACTATGCATGTGACCAAATGCAATTCATATTTGAAGTTGTGGTTTTAGTGGTGGTGAGAGATGGAATAAGAAGGGTAAAATAGAGAAGAAGTTCTCCGAATGTCGTGTTCTCAAGGATGACAAATTGGAATCGAATCACATGTTGGCATTCAGGGTGTTAAGAGGCAAGAGTTACAAGAATCACTAGAAAACAAAATAATTATAAAGCAAGAGGGAAAGCAATGGTAAAACTAAGGTAACGATGAAAGAAAGCAAGGAGATGAATGTCCTATCTAGGTCTCATGTTTGATACTACACGGGGAATCTAGACAATGTGACTAGGACTGAATCAAGGGAACCCACGGCACCATTAACGGGTGGCGTCACACTCCGGACTCCCGGTTCCTCATTCGGATGGGGCATTTTGACAAACACTTGGTCTACCACTCCTCCCAGGCCTTGTCCACTCGGACCAAGGGCGGGGATGTGATCGATTAGGACTCATACAGATCCTCTATCGCGCAATCTATACTTCTTATAACTTTGCTACCTATTGAGGCCTCAAATAGGCACAAATCAAGCTACACATCAACCACACATGACATAAGAACCCTAAATCAACATTTCTAGAAACAATGGAAGAATTGTACCAAATCTAAACTAGTTACTCATTGCAATAATCAAAACAAGAGTTTATTACCGAAATGGTCCCTCGACAATTGCGAAATTACCAATTTGGTCCTTGACAATTTTTCGTGCCTAATTAAGTCCCTCGACTTTAAAATTTTTAACCAATTTGGTCCTCCGTTTATTTTGCCGTTAAAATCGGGACCAAATTGGTAATTTTGCTATAGTCAAGTGACCAAATTGGTAATTTTGCTATAGTCAAGGAACCAAATTGGTAATTAATTTTTCACGGAAATGGTCCCTTGACTATAGCAAAATTACCAATTTGGTCCTCGATTTTAACGGCAAAATAAACGGAGGACCAAATTGGTTAAAATTTTCAAAGTCGAGGGACTTAATTGGGCACGAAAAATTGTCAAAGACCAAATTGGTAATTTTGCAATAGTTGAGGGACCATTTCGGTAATAAACTCTCAAAACAATTGAAAGCATCAACACAATTAAGAGCTAAAAATAGAAATTGCAATTAAACTAATGGAAATGTAAAGATAGAGTAGAGATTACCAATCTAGGAGAGAACACTATTATACTTCAATCTTCAATTTCCAAAAGCAATCTAGATCTAATCTACTATCTATCTAAGATCTAGAACTATGAATGGGGGAAAATCCCCTAAGGGAAAAAGGAAAAATTAGATCTAAAATCAGGATCCCCCTCTCAAATTTTGAGGTTTGCTTTAAATAGTCCTCCAAACTTGCCATTCTCGAAATGCCCTTAATGAGCCCGTCCACGCAGGTGGTCCACGCGTAGGACCCTACTGGAATCATTCCACGCTTGTTCCACGCGTGGAGGATGGCATGGAGCCTCCTGCTGCCCGCTTCGCTTCTTCGTTGTTTCTTCCTTTGCCCTCGGGTCTTGTTTTGTCTTGCGAGAGTGGCTTCGAAACACAACATATGGTAGAGTTTTGCGAGAATAAACACATCAAAGCTTATTACGCACTAATTGATCACAAATGGGCATGAAAACATTGCATTCAAGTCCTAAACTTGACCCCTTCAATAGCTATTTTTTACGCTTATCAAAGTTTCCACACTTTAACTATTGCTTGTCCTCAAGCAATTCACAATCTAAACCTAATCATATAAGTGCCAAAAAATAGTTATGCAACACGATCAATTGATCGGTTAAGTGATTTTAGGGTGTAATCAATCGGAGAGGGTGAGATCCCCCACACTATCTACCAAAGCAGGTACCAGCTCATATTGAAAAGAATCATCCTGCTGAAAATATACTGGGAACACCCACAGCTGGTGTTCGAACTAGAGGAATGTTGAAAGGCAGTCTTGTAGAATTATCCGGATATTCATGCTATACTTCAAAGTTTGAACCCAAAAATTACAAAGAAGCACTTCAGGATGAACTTGCTCAATTTGAGAGGAATGGGGTATGGGATCACTACAAGAAAAATCGCGATTCGCGACGGAAAAATTCCGTCGCGAAACAGCCTAGTTTCGCGACGGAATTGCGACGGAATTCGTTCCGTCGCCTATCGGCTTGTCGTATCTTCGTTTGCGATGGAAAAATCCGTCGCGAGATATGGCGACGGAATCGCGACGGAATAATTCCGTTGCAATTCCGTCGCAATTTGGTAAGGAAATATTAAAAAAAATTAGGGTATCCGCGTCTGTTCTTTGTACAACAGACGCGGATACCCTTTAAAAAATTTAAAAAAAATTAAATACAAAAAACAAAACAAAAAAAATAATATTCCTTTTTACACTGTAACATTGTAACTCCCAATACAAATACTATGAAAAATACAAACACTTTACAATTTTACGGTTTACGGTACTTTACTCTAAACTACAAATTTATAGTTCCAAACTAAAAATAATTGAAAGCTAACTACAAATTTATAGTTCCAAACTAAAAATAATTGAAAGCTACAAAAGAGAATATAGTTCCAAACTAAAAATAATTGAAAGCTACAAAAGAGAAAAAATTTAAAAAAAATTAAAAACAAAAAACAAAACAAAAAAAATAATATTCCTTTTTACACTGTAACATTGTAACTCCCAATACAAACACTATGAAAAATACAAACACTTTACAATTTTACGGTTTACGGTACTTTACTCTAAACTACAAATTTATAGTTCCAAACTAAAAATAATTGAAAGCTACAAAAGAGAAGAATGGACGGGTTGATACAAACGCATGATATCATCTTTCAAACTTGTTCCTCCTGTACTGACCATTACCTGTATCTTCAAGTGCTTGCCTAATGCCCTTACAAACTTGAGATCTTTGAAGTGCTAACTCTCTTGTTGGGACAAGTATAACCACTGCATTATCAAACAACAATGATGATCCATTCATAACACAGGTGATAACAATCATTTATTTTAACGAATAGAGATGTTTCTCCTTCCTAAGCATGAACCAGCTACATTGAATCGTAAATGGAAAAGGAGGGAAAGCAAGTTCCATTATACTTCATAATTAGTAATACTGGTGGATGTGAATAAATTACTAGCTCTGTTTCTCACTATTGCTTAATAAACAACAGCACTATATTACTATAGTCTGCACCAGTGCACTAGAAGAACCATCAAACTTATCTTCAAGAGAAATTTAACCATGTACCTTCGGTCACTCCCAAACTCATACTTGTTCCACAGAAGAAGAAATTTAAGGAATTTAAAATCACAATGATTAAATTAAGGAATTTAAATGAATTTCTTTGTCTTTTTCAGCTATGAATGTTTCTCCATTGTGACCCAATAAAACACAATCACAATGATTAGAATTGCTACTTCTAATTTTGTAGCACAAGGCCGTCTCAAGGTCATCACATTCCTTTGTTCTCTTAATTTTAAACACGCATTTAGTTGTAAATATATACTACAGAAATCTTGCAGAGAGAAATTTTGATATACTAACCTTAGGGGGAGGAATATACATAATGTAAGTGAAGAGTATATGTATTTCATCATCTTCAAACCGTTTTGAGGCACTTAATTCCTCTATAAGCTGCTTTAAAGGAAGAGGCTGTAAAATTAAACAAACACTTAGTAAGATTGATTGTTAAACAAAGAATACCAAACCTAACTCAACCTGTATGGTTTAGGATGCATTTTAAAATTGGAATAATAAGAGATTTATAATAAAAAAATTTCAAAATCTTAGTAACTAGATCCATAAACTAATTCAAGTATGGAATAGAACCTACATTGAGAAGGAACACAAACAAATCCTCAGGGTGCACCGATCCAACTGTTAGAAAGCAATCCTCTAGGTTTGCCAGCCTTTTACCAATTGGCTTTATCTCCTGAAACAACAAAGCCAAACAGTAGGGACCCAATCAGGTCACTAACTCTGTATAACTCAATTGCAGAGAACACAGTTACTGTGTTGAAACCTCATATATAAGTTCATCTATGTCAATGTCTTTTCTTTTTAGTTTACTCTGAGAAGAACAAAAGATCAATTCAAAGCTTTGACTGAATGAACTATTCATTTTCTTTACATTTTTAAAGTTCAAGTAAAACTCAATCCTCCATCACAAATGCCACAAAGTTGATATAATTGCTGCAAAAATCATACTATACCTGTAATCCATAGCTATAAGCTTCCCTTCACGTTGGCCTTTAGAATCTAAGCGATGTCTATCTAAATGATTTCCTGGCTTATCCTGTTTGATGAAGTCCAATCATTGAATATTTATATATAGCAAGCAACATAATATCGTAAACTGAAATTGAAGTACATGACATGACTCAATTGAAAAAGAATTAAATTAGCTTGAGCTGTAACTAATTTTTCACCAGCTGAAGTTTTGAAAACTGATGCAAGATCAAGATAGCAAATTTTTCTTTGCCAACTTAACAAAACTTTCATCACAAATATATTTTATATATATTAACAGTATATATTATAACATCATAACATATATACTTTATATATATTAACAGTATATATAATTCTTTTTGTTAAGAGTGTTGCATCCCCAACATCTATCCAAAAGCAAGCATTCAATTTTCTAATTTTGGTAGTGCATAATCCTAATCTTGAACATGACTAAAAAAAATCTGAAATGCAGACCTTATTGACAGTTCTGATGTTTCTAATTTTGGGTTTGGAAGAAGGCCAGATAAAAGAACCACCAAATGTCTAAACAACCACTTAGAAAGTACAAGTAGTTTACCAAACCTACCTCTATCCTAACTACAATACTATCCTTAGAAATTAGGCTAAAGTGCCATCTCACACCATGGGAATTTTTAAACACTGTTAATAATAATAAATTAATAATCCAAGCTAGGGCAGATTCCAGCCAAAAAGGTTCAATCTCTAGACTCTAGATAAATCTTCTGTGGTCTTCAAGATTATCAAGAAATGACAACAACATATAAACACGTAAACAAGCTTCTCTATGCCCCAACCTTAAGTTTCATGCTTACATAAAGCTGGAAAAGCGGATGCCTGGTCTAGTTGAAGCCACCTCCTCAACATTGGAGGTAGCCCAAGATGACAATGGTGCCAAACAGATTTGAAATTCATAAACAAATTGATATAATAGTATATATTGTTCTAGATTAGTTAGAATTCATAGTTTTATTTATCAGATTGCTGGGGAACCTTATCTGCTAAATCCATAGATCATTTTTTTGTACTAAATTACTATAGATATAGATAATGAGTGACTTTCCATAATTGTTAACTATGTAAAGTTATGATATACTAATATGTGGTAAAATCAGTTTTGCCAATGTAGCTTCTTTTATTTTAAAGAAGAATACCATGATACCAGAATGCATAATCAACATCAACATTACCATAAAGAATGATATACTCAAGTTTATCACAAGCTGAAATGATTGGGAAAATTACGAACTATTTGAGAAAGGAGGAATTACCTGAAAGTCACAGAGCGACAGAGGCAGAGCGATTGGGAGGCTGAGAGGTAAGAGACGACAGAGATGGCGTGAGGCAGAGCGATTGGGAGGCTTCGATGGCGATGGCGATGGCGTTCTGCAGCGATGGGGATGGCGTTCTGCGGTGATGGCGTTCTGTGGTGATGGCGACGACATTCTGCTGCGGCGGCGAAGGCGTTCGGCTGCGGCGGCGAAGGCGCGACGTCTCCCAGGCTGGGGGTTGAATTGGAGGAATTAACATCTAAGTGTCTTAGGCTAGGGTTTTTATTATAATTTTTAATCTATTTGATTTTATTTGTAACAACTAAAAGACAACGTTCAGAGGTAGAGGGAAATAAAATTTTAAAAGAAATTGCGACGGAATAAATTCCGTCGTTAGTTCCGTCGCAATATTTATTGATTTGTAAAAAAATTCTTTCTATTCGCGACGGAATAAGATCCATCGCTATTTTCATCGCTATTTCACGACACAAAGTAAATCCATTGCCTTTTCCGTCGCTAAATAGACGACGCAACTTACATTCGTCGCCAATTCCGTCGTGAATATTGTCCCGCCAAGATTCCGCGGGTTTTATTTTCACTTTGCGCCAAACTTCGCGACGGAATTAAATTTCGTCGCGAATTCCGTCGTTAAATTGCAACGGAAACTATTCAGTCGCAATATCCATCGCTATATTGCGACGGAATAGCTTCCGTCGCGATTCGCGATTTTTCTTGTAGTGGATCTTGTACCATGTCCTCAAAATGCAAACATTGTTGGAACAAAGTGGATATTTCGAAATAAAACTGATGAACAAGGAAATGTGGCAAGAAATAAGGCTCGACTGGTAGCACAAGGGTATTCGTAGATTGAAGGAATTGACTATGAGGAAACCTTTGCACCAGTAGCCAGACTTGAATCTGTAAAACTGTTGCTTGCTGTATCATGTATCCTGAACTTTCAACTGAACCAAATGGATGTCAAGACTGCATTCCTAAATGGACTGCTCAATGAGGAAATCTTTGTAGCCCAACCAAAAGGCTTTGAGGATCCACATTACCCTCATCATGTTTACAAACTGAAAAAGGCCCTCTATGGACTGAAACAAGCGCCAAGGGCTTGGTATGAACGCCTTACCCAATATCTTTTGAAAAATGGGTACGACCGTGGTGGAGCTGATAAAACCTTATTTGTCAAAAGGACTTCAGATCACATAACTGTAGCCCAAGTCTACGTAGATGACATCGTGTTCAGTTCAACATCGCCTACAAGTGTCAAAGAATTCATTCAAGTCATCGAAAAAGAATTCGAGATGAGTATGATCGGAGAGTTGACATGTTTCTTGGGTTTGCAGGTTAAACAGATGGAATCAGGGTTATTTTTATCACAGACTAAGTATGCTCAAAATTTGGTGAAAAGATTCGGGCTTGACTCAGCAAAGGAAGCCAAAACCCCCCTTTCCACAACAGTGAAACTAACAAAAGATTCAGACTCAAAACCAGCTGAGGGAAAACCTTATCGAAGTATGATAGGTAGTCTGCTGTATTTAACCGCAAGCAGACCTGATATAATGTTCAGTGTAGGTCTCTATGCATGTTTTCAAGCCAATCCAAGAGAAGCACATCTAAATGCAGTCAAAAGAATCATCAAATATGTGAAAGGAACTATAAACCACGGGTTATGGTATTCTCGTGACTCAGGATCTGAACTACTAGGATACAGTGATGCTGATTGGGCAGGCAACTTGGAAGACAAAAAAAAGTACATCAGGAGGGTGTTTCTTTTTAGGCAAAAATCTTGTCTCATGGTTCAGCAAGAAGCAAAACTCCATCTCCCTATCCACTGCAGAAGTTGAATACATAGCAGCTGGCAGTTGCTGCGCTCAACTTGTATGGATGAAACAAATGCTAAACGATTATGGTCTAAAGTTCAGCAGTGTTGATCTTCACTGTGACAACACCAGTGCTATTAACATTGCAAAAAATCCTGTCCAACATTCCCGCACTAAACATATAGATATTCGTCATCACTTTATATGAGAGCTTGTGGAAACTAGGGACATCAAATTACACTACATACCAACCAATAACCAACTGGCAGACTTATTTACAAAGCCACTGGAAGCAATAAGGTTCAACACTCTCAAGTCTGAACTTGGTATGTGTAACACTCCTCTGAACCAGTTCAGCAAAAGGTACCACACAAAATGTCATATTGCTTGTCGAAAAATTCCATTTATTTCATCTTTTTTTTTTTGTGTGTCAACACTTAATAATCACATTTAAAATACTAATAATCATCTGATGAACTTGAGATATGTGAGAGAAAGTGTACAGCCCTGACTGAGCAGCCACAACATTAATTTCGGAGAGGACAACCGTCAAATCGGCACGTCTCCCACGACTGTCACGCTTTACCACGTGGCCCGAAGAAGCCGGTTATCATACAGTCTTTTGGCATTATAAAAACCAGTTGCAAAAAGTGGAAACAAAAGATCTCGCATATCTTCTTCTCTCTCTCCACAATTCAGATATCCATTTCACACTTTACCAGCCTCACAAGAAACTCAAACAAACTCTCTGAAGTTTTGAAGATACAAGCAAAAATGGATCAAGATGAATCCCAATACTTCGATTTCGCCAAACTCACCAACAGATATCCCTCTGAAATACAACATCAAGCATCCAGAGAGATGGTGATGATCATCAACAATAAGATAAAGCCTCCAGGAGGAGAACCCATCTGGTCGTGGTATTCCAGAGCCGAACAACTCGACTATTTGAAAGGTTTTCTCAAGCCACTGGCAGCTGAGACTGGGCAATCAACCAAGACTAAGGAGAATGAGGTTTATTTCATAAAACCCTTATCTATTGGCTGAAATATACATAATACACATGCATATATGAACTGTGTGGTATTCTGTGCTTAACATAAATTTCAGGAAATAATAGTTCTCTCGGATACTGAGGAGGAAACTAATCAAGAAAATATTGCTGTTGAAAAAACCATGCCCCTAATTTCTGTTAAACAAGAACCTGTTGATGACTCTGTTCATGATACCTCTATTGAAAATACTACTGTTGAAAATACCTCTGTTCATGATAAAAACTTGTCTCTATCTGTTGATACTAACCAAATGACTGCTGTTGACTATGGTCCATATCAACTAGAACCCCCTGCCTCACTTTTCTCCAAACTTGATCTGTTTAATATCCTAGATGAACACAGAAGGTCAGCCTCACTGGTCAACCGACTATCAATCCCTGTAACCATTCCTCAAACTGAAAACCCCTCCTTAAGCCCAGTTTTATCACTACCGTCATCTCAACCAAGAGAGACTGAAAAGACCACTCAACCAAATCCAGAAAAATCTCTATCCACTCAATCTGAAGAGTCACACACTGTTGAAATTAGGCTTGAACCACCTGCTGAAAAATATCCTGAAACAAACCCAGCCAACCCTACAACTGAACCTGATCTAAGCCCATTAGTCTTTGAGATTGAATGTGAAACAGGCAATATTCCAGAAATACAGAATGTAGGACCTGCTAATGAAGAAGACAATCTGCCTCTGTCTCAAGTGAAGAAAATCAAAGAGAAAGCAAAAGGGAAGAAGAAAGTACAACAAGAACAAGCTGATGAACAACCTGTACAAAAAATCCAAGTCTTTCCAGTCTCTACGTCAAGGCGCAGAACTAGATCATCATCAACTGCTGAACAAAAGGAAAAGGAAACCCCATCACCTGTCCGAACGTCCAAGAGAAAACAACCACCTGCTGAACAAACTGCTGCTCAAGAAGCCACCGACAGTAAGAAGAGAAAGAAAAGCATACTAGCAAAATCAACTCAATCACCACTGCCTGAAAGCCAGCCAGAAGTGTCTGTTGTTGCACCTGTTGGAACAATCAGTCCCCAATTCCTGTCAGATGAATTTGCTGCAAGATGGGACTCCACAAATCAAAGGAAGATATTGAGTGAAAGATTTCTTGATGCTGAAAAGTTCAAATCCCAATGCCAACTCATGCCTGTGTTTGAGAAACTAAATCTGGCCAAGTCCGTGACTTCTCTGAAAAGTTACCCTCCTATTACCATAAAAGAATTCTATGCAAATCTGATGCTGACCATCAAGGAGGCGGGATCATCACAATACGGGCGTGTATGGCTTAGAGGAAATGAGTAACATTTCAATCCTTCCATCATCAACGTGTACCTGGGTATCGATGCAAGTGATATTGAGGATCCAGATCTTGGGGCAAACACAATCACTAAAGTCATCACTGGAGGAACATACAGCTATTGGCCTTCGGAAACAAATATGCTTCCTGCAAAATCCTTGACTACAAAGTATGCAATTCTGCTCAAGATAGCTATGACAAACTGGATGCCAAGTGAGCACAGAGGAGGACTGAACTTACCTATGGCCAATCTGATCTACAGAATAGGAAAAGGTATACCAGTTGACATTGGTGACATTATTTTCAAACATGTTGCAACATTCAGGAAACCTGCAACCAAGGAAAGCAAAGTGAAGCTACCTTTTCCTTGTACAATCTATGGAGTACTGCATGCACAAGGATTCAGACCAGAACAAAATGAACCCATAGAGTCACTGCAAGTCAGACAGATTGATGCTCGACTCAAACAAGGGTCACATGTAATACCCCAAAATATTTTCTTCAAAAAAAAAAAAAAAAGGGGGAGGTTTAAATTTTATTTCATTCTAAGCATTGGCATGCTCAAGTTATGATTCATAGATATTCAGAATAGTTTTTGCTAGTTAAAATAGTTGTTAATAAGTTGCGATCGTACGTACCGGTCAAGAACCGTAAGAATTTTAGGAGCTGGTGTTCGGACCCGATAGTCCTAGGAAATGGATTATTAGACACCATACTATTATTCTTGAATTTCCTCTTTAATTAAATTAGCCCATAGCAGCGAAAATTTATTTTGATCGTACATCGCTAAATTTCGAGGTGTACCGAACCTGGCTCAATTTTAAGTTTCAGTCTGGGATAAATTTTTGGTTTCGAAAATTATTTGATTTAAATTAGTTTCTACCGAGAATTCATCTGTTTTAATCCCGATCAGTCTAGCTAAGATATTTTTCAAGATCCCACCATAAGTGAGTGACACTTGTCACAAATTTCTACCACATGTTGAGGAGACTAGTCAACCAAGTGGGACTAAGACTATAAAGCCATTTTTTTACCCATTTCCCCTCATTTGGCCGAAAAACACAAGGAGAAAGGAGAGAGAGAGATCACCATTTTCCTCCATTAAAGCTCTACTTCCATAGCCAAAAATTCCTTCTCAAGTCTCAAGCTTTTCGGTAAAACTTTAATTTTATTCGGTAGAAAGCTTTATTTTCCTTCCTATACCTTGAATCTAAGCTTAGTTTCTTAATATTTGTTGTTATGATGTTAATTTTTCTCCTAGGGTTTTGAGTAAAAATTGGGGAAAAGGTCTAAGATTTGCTTCTACGGTGTTAATAAACTTTCTCGAGGTAAGAAATCCCTTAAGTAGGTTAAGGTCACTTGAAATTGGATAATTGATTGTTTGGTTGAAATATAGTGAGATCTAGGTGGAAATATTGTGTACATGGTTGTATGTATAATATATATGAAATTGTATTTTGCATAATATATAGGAATAAATTGTTGTGTTGAGGAGATGTGGTAGTTAATATGCCTAAATATCTAGATTAGAGATGCTAGGTGTATTATATGATATATGTATGAATGTATAAGTATGGTATATATATATATATATATATATNTATATATATATATATATATATATATATATATATATATATATATATATATATATATATATATATATATGTACATACGTGTGATGTATGTATATGTAAAATCTTGTATATGTGCGTATATGGGTATAAATACATGCCTAATGGGTATGTATGTATAATTAAAATAAAATGTTGTATTATGTATATATATGCATATATGTGATATACATGTCCACCTTGTATACCTATACGTATGAGTATCGTGGAAATTATACTATGTATATGGGTAATATGTGCACTTTTATGTGAGTATGCCTAAATTGTGTGAGGCGTTAGTGCACTTTTATGTGAGTATGCCTAAATTGTGTGAGGCGTTATGTTGATTGCATGTGAGTATGCCTAAATTGTGTGAGGCGTTATGTTGATTGCATATATACATATATGAAGTATTATGTACATATGTGATGTGATAATGGAATAATGTGGGATAGTTACACTTTATTACCCCGGTGTATGGTGATTAGTGTGGATAGTTACACTTTATTACCCCGGTGTATGGTGATTAGTGTACTATCAAAATGTTTTGAGAAATAAAACTTTTGGACAAAGTTAAGAGTGTTGAATGTTTTCAAGTTAAACTTTTGGACAAAGTTAAGAGTGTTGAATGTTTTCAAGTTAGAACTTGGTTTTGTGGGATATGTCCAAAAAGTAATTTTTGACTCAAGGAAGATGAGGAAGAACGAAAAATGTTTTCAAACCCTTAGTTTCTAGTAATGTTGAGGAGGACCTTGATTAGCCTTCGGGTGGCTTAAAGTGCCCTTGCCCAAGGTTGTTATATTTAGTATGATCATTCATACAGAAGGAGCGAAATCTATTTGCCGAGTACTATATAACTCGTTTGGATGAGGTATTCCTGCGGGGGTGTGCACACTTAAAGTATAGTTACTCTAGAAAGTCCGGGTAGGTGTCGTTTCTATGGACCTAGTAGGGCCAGCTAGGGATCATTTTAACGAACCTTACGTCCAAGGGATCAGTGTTAGACCGGGTGATGACCACTGAACCCGAGTTCGATGATCCAAGTGGTCAAGAGAGGGAGTCAAGAGAATACTCCAAAAGCCTCACGCTTTCTACAAAGAAACTAAGTGGAGAATTTCGTATGAAAAAGCTACGTTAAAGAGAGATGTGACGATTGTTTAAGCAAGAAAGGGTGTTGATTAATCCTCTTTGAGAACAAGTTAGTGGAATTTCCCTATGAGGAAGCTTTTCAAGTACAGAGTGGTGATTTAAATGCGAAGTTCATAAAATCTTTTCACTACTTGCTTACATGCTTAAATGTTTAGTGATGCGTTGAGTAATGTGTTTCTTGTTAAGCAATCCCTTATCCAAAGATTTTCTATTGTGTTCCATTCTTGATTATTACTTGCGAGAGCTATACTTGATAACCTATTTGCAGGTTAAGTGTCAATGAGGAGAATGGTAATAAAGGTTTTGTTTAAATTTACCTGTTTTGCAAACCTTTATTTAATTTTGGGTGACCCATGGATCCCTTACTTAGCCATCGCGCTAACTACACTTCAATGTGTTTTTATTTAACAGATGTCATCTAGTGTGGGCTCCTGGAGCCCGATGAGCTCAGGGAGCTCATCTGAGTTTACATTCCCGACCATGGACTATGATGACTACACACAGTTCTTGATAGGCGAGGACCCCTACGTTCCTGGCTACGCTCCTGATCCACCTGCTCCTCCTTCTCCGCAGTATAGCCCTCCCCCAGCTTATCCATCTACACCCTCTCGCATTCCGGTTCGCAACTGGCAGCCGACTTTTCTGGATGATGCCCAGGCTACGCATGGGTTTTATCCCATAGAGGTGTTAGAGGGGAGTGATCCCCTAGAGTTCGTTGTCTTCTATCCCTATCCGTGGGACCCTAGTCCTTCGGAGTATTGGGATGAGTGGTCTATGGTGATCACTCCTTGCTACTTTTTGGATCATCTCACCTGGTTTGCGGGTGAGTGGCATCTAGTATGGGGAACGTACACCGGACCGGTGTACCGTCGCTTGGAGTAGATGGTTGGTTGGGAAGGTTTTGGAAGGACCTGTTTTGTGTAAATATTTTTTTGTAGCCATAGTAAACTTAGTTGGCTAGTAAGTTTGTAAGTAACTTAAATCTTGGTGTTTTGGGACCCTAGTGGTCAACTCTGGTATATAGATATTCGTAGCTAATCTAGCTACTTTTGTTTCTTTCTGCTGAAGTGAATATATGGTTATGTCAAGTAGGAAGTGTGTGTGTGAAGCAGTTTTCTTCTTTAGCCTGTGCATCTAGTGTGGACTCTACCGAGGACGGACAAGGTTCAGTCTAGGTGTGGCGGTAACTACTCCGGATGTACGGCATAGCCGGGCCGGGGTGTTACATCACATGTGCTTGATATCTTTCCAGAACATGGAAGCAGCTCGACCCCAGCCTTAAATCTTGATGCACCATTCACCAGCAGACTCACAGCACAGCATCTAGACAGAAGCATCAAAGATCTCAACACAATCATTCAAATACTTGTGGAGAAGAGGACAGTTGAGATGCAACTGCGTGAACAATTGAGGTTGAGAGATCAAGAAATGACTGCTACTACTGCTGAACTACCTGCTGATCCTTCCATGGCAAGTGATGAACAGATTGCTGAAAACCCACCGGAAGTTGATACTACCATGAACAGCTAGGAGGCTGATTCCTCAGAATCGGAATGATTCTGTTTTAAATATCTGGGTTGGTTTCCTACTTGGTCCTGCTAAGGAGTCTTGTGGCTACAGATTCACAAGTTCCTGGCAATAGGGGGAGTAGGAACAACCTTCTAATCATTGGTTACTGTTACTGTTACTTACTATTGGTTGATGTTGGTTTGTGTTGATCAACCTGGTCCCCGGTAAACTTTTTTGAAGAGCTTGCTAAGTGCTGCTTGAAGATGTTTGAAGATATTATCTTTTCAACACGCATTAGAATGTATTAGAATTCTCATCTTGTAATAGGGTCTTGGGTCTTATCTTTTGTTATCTGCTTTTTTGATGATATGATCATCCTCAAGTTTTTTTTCTTTTTTTTTTGTTATGAATGACTATTTTTGAAACTATCTACTGATATATTAGAAAGTTATTGTGAATTGCCAAGAAACTTGTTACAAAGGGGGAGATTGTTAATAAAAATACTAAGTAAGAATTTTTCTTAAACTCCCTGAATTGTCCCAAGTTTTTGTGACAATATATTTAGTTCAGTAGATAGTTCAAAAAACCAGGTTTTCTAATATGTCTTAGACCAGCAGTAGTTTAGTACAGGTAGCAGTGCAGAAGGTTGAAAAGACTCTGAAGACAACTTACTGAACGAAGTGTTGAACAAGGGCAGAAAAGATGTTCAGAGTTGGTTACTGAAACTTCAACCGCCTACCAGATTCACCCAAGGATAAATATGAGCAGAACCTCATTATGATGTCGTTGAGCAAATTACTCTGAAAGTCTAGACTTAGATCCTCATACACGTTACTACAAGAAATCTTGACAAAGCTTACCTTTGATTCAAGATACATCTTCTCCAAGAAGTCATATGGGCAAGTATTGACTCTGAAAGCCGTTCATGAATTCATTGAGGGGGAGCCTCAATTCATGAAGATCAGAAGATCAAGTTCTTGTCAACTCTTCAAGGTTGAACTCTAGAATGGTGCTGTGATGTGTTTCTAGAGTTGCCGTGAGATACACGACTGTAATCGGTGGTACATTTCAAAGTGTTGATCAATGAAGAGTTTGGCAATCAGAGTGATGCCCCCCAGATGTAGGAATTGAGATTCCGAACTAGGTTACCAAGTTCTGGTACCTTTACTGCTTTGACATCTTTTTTATCCTTTACTGGTTGCACTTCGACACATATTGAACTTCTCACTGCACCAAGTCACATTGTTGTTAAGTGTCATCCAATAAATCTAGCAATTAGGTTTAATAATTGGGTGTCACTTATCTACTTCTTGACTTAGGCTCAAGTAATCTAAAATTTCAATTGATTTCAAATTTTTTGGACTAAAATGAGTGGGAAAGCTAGCACTTCTGTTTTAATATATATATATATATATAGATAATATACATCATATAGTAATTTGATTGTTGAAATTTTTATTTTTTTTGAATATTATCATGAGAGGAATTTAATTATGTACATTAACATAATATAGTAATATTGTTTTTGAATAGTATAATATACATCATATAGTAATCTATATATATATTCAAAATATGCAAGGTTAAACTATTTTGTTTAAGGAATCCATACAGGAATGGAATTGAATAAAATATTTCATAAATTTCCGTGTATAATAAGGAATGGAGTCATAGTTTGAATATTTTGTCAATTTTAGACATAAATAAGAAATGATAAGGAAGGCTAGAATTTCTGATAAGGAATTATTATATAATATTATGTTGACTGATTTCAAATTTTTTTTTTACTAAAATGAGCGGGAAAGCTAGCACTTCTGTTTTAATATATATATATATTAATTAGAATTTTGTAATCATATATTTTTATATATTAATTTTATTTGTATATAAAAAAAAAGAACTTAAGTTGAAAAAGAATATACTGAGTATTAGATTAGTGTACCTTAAAAGTAGACCATGATTCATGGTATAATACATATTTAGGTAATCATTACTATAAATTAAATTAACATATATAGCATTTTTGTTATTATTTAATTAAGTAAAAAATGACAGAAGTATTTTCTTAGGATGGACGGAATATATATATAGATTATTATGTAAGTCTATGTTAATTTTAATTATATATTACAATAGTATTGTAAAAAATCAATCTACAACATTATTTTAAAAATGAACAAATGTTATATTGAAAATGAATATAATATAGTGATTTAATATAATTGTATGTTAATTTAATACATTAAAATAAAAATATCAATATAGGTGTTATTTAAAAGTTTTTAATTAGAACTTTTTAATGATATATTTAATTTTTTATATATTAATTTTATTTGTGTATAAAAAAAACTGAACTTAAGTTGAAAAAGAATATAGGGAGTATTAGTTTAGTGTACCTTAAAAGTAGACCATGATTCATGGTATAATAAATATTTTAAATAATCATTACTATAAATTAAATTAACATATATTGCATTTTTGTAATTATTTAATTAGGTAAAAAATGATGATAATTTCAAATCAGAAATATTTTTTCAAGATGGGCGGGAAAATAACACTTCTGTTTTAATATATATATATATATATATATATATATATATATATATATATATATATATATATATATATATTTTGGAATACTATAATATACATCATATAGTAATTTGATTGTTGGAATGTTTTTTTAAAAAAATTATCATGAAAGGAATTTAATTACGTACATTAAAACAATATAGTAATATTTTTTTAATACTATATTATACATCATATAATAATTTGATTATTGAAATTTTTATTTTTTTGAATATTATCATGAGAGGAATTTAATTACGTACATTAATATAATATAGTACTATTTTTTAATACTATAATATACATCATATAGTAATTTGATTGTTGAAATTTTTATTTTTTTTGAATATTATCATGAGAGGAATTTAATTACGTACATTAACATATTATAGTAATATTGTTTTTGAATAGTATAATATACATCATATAAAAATCTATATATATATATATATATATATATATATATATATATATATATATATATATATATTAAAAATACGCAAGGTTAAACTATTTTGTTTAAGGAATCCATACAGGAATGGAATTGAATAAAATATTTCATAAATTTTCGTATATAATAAGGAATGGAATCAAATTTTGAATATTTTGTCAATTTTAGCCATAAATAAGAAATCATAAGGAAGGCTAGAATTTCTGATAAGGAATTATTATATAATATTATGTTGACTGATTTCAAATTTTTTTGACTAAAATGAGCGGGAAAGCTAGCACTTCTGTTTTAATATATATATATGATATATATATGTATACATATATATATGTATATATATATATATATATATATATATATATATATACATATATATATATATATATATATATATAGATTTTTTAATTAGAACTTTGTAATCATATATTTTTTATATATTAATTTTATTTGTATATAAAAAAAATCTGAACTTAAGTTGAAAAAGAATATACTGAGTATTAGTTTAGTGTACCTTAAAAGTAGATCATGATTCATGGTATAATAAATATTTAGATAATCATTACTATAAATTAAATTAACATATATAACATTTTTGTTATTATTTAATTAGGTAACAAATGACAGAAGTATTTTCTTAGGATGGACGGAATATATATATAGATTATTATGTAAGTCTATGTCAATTTTAATTATATATTGCAATAGTATTGTAAAAAATTAATCTTCAACATTATTTTAAAAATGAACCAATATTATATTGAAAATGAATATAATATAGTGATTTAATATAATTGTATGTTAATTTAAGACATTAAAATAAAAATATCATTATAGGTTTTATTTAAAAGTTTTTTATTCGAACTTTTTAATGATATATTTAATTTTTTATATATTAATTTTAGTTGTATAAAAAAAAAACTGAACTTAAGTTGAAAAAGAATATAGGGAGTATTAGTTTAGTGTACCTTAAAAGTAGACCATGATTCATGGTATAATAAATATTTTAAATAATCATTACTATAAATTAAATTAACATATATTGCATTTTTGTAATTATTTAATTAGGTAAAAAATGATGATAATTTCAAATCAGAAATATTTTTTCAAGATGGGCAGAAAAATAACACTTATGTTTTAATAAATAAATAAATAAATAAATAAATAAATAAATAAATAAATATATATATATATATATATATATATATATATATTTATATAGATTTTTTTTTGGAATACTATATTATACATCATATAGTAATTTGGATGTTGGAATGTTTTTTTAAAAAATTATCATGAGAGGAATTTAATTACGTACATTAACATAATATAGTAATATTTTTTTAATACTATAATATACATCATATAGTAATTTGATTGTTGAAATTTTTATTATTTTTTTGAATATTATCATGAGAGGAATTTAATTACGTACATTAATATAATACAGTACTATTTTTAATACTATAATATACATCATATAGTAATTTGATTGTTGAATTTTTTATTTTTTTGAATATTATCATGAGAGAAATTTAATTACGTACATTAACATAATATAGTAATATTGTTTTTGAATAGTATAATATACATCATATAAAAATTTATATATACATATATATTAAAAATACGCAAGGTTAAACTATTTTGTTTAAGGAATCCATACAGGAATGAAATTGAATAAAATATTTCATAAATTTCCGTGCATAATAAGGAATGGAATCATATTTTGAATATTTTGTCAATTTTAACCATAAATAAGAAATGATAAAGAAGGTTAGAATTTTTGATAAGGAATTATTATATAATATTATGTTAACTGATTTCAAATTTTTTGGACTAAAATGAGCAGGAAAGCTAGCACTTCTGTTTTAATATATATATTGATATAGAAGTGTTTAGGCGATTGGGAATTAGGTAAGGTAAAATTGAAAATTGCTTAAAATTATATTCAGTTTTATCATGAAACTTGTGGGTTATGAGTCTACCACACTTCCACTACGCCATTCTGATTTGTTTTTTTGGAATAAGGTTCAAATAGGCCACTGAATTGCACACCAAACTGCAACTAGGCCAACGAACTAAAAAAATGTAATTGGTCCCTGAACAACATAAACTCATATAATTTAACCCAAAAAGACATGTTTACAGTTTACCTGATGTGTCGATTACCGATTTTAAAAGTAATATTTTAAAATAAATTTAAATAAGATAAAAAAAATAAATAAATAAAAACAAGAACTGTCGGCCGGAGACGATTGTCTCTGGCCTGCTTCGTCTCCATGGCCACGAGACGAAGGAACCTTCGTCTCCCTGGCCATGGAGACGTAGGTCTCCATCTCCAGCTGACAGTTTTTTAAATTATTTTTTTTCTATTTTAATTGATTATTTAATTTAAAATTATTTTGAAATAGTATTTTTAAATCAGTAACAGTGCAATTAGGTCATTTTGAGTTCAATTGTATGAATTTGTGTTGTTCAGATACCTATTTGTATTCTTTCAGTTTGATGCCCTAATTGCAGTTTGGTGTGCAGTTCAATAACTGAAAATTACAGGTTTACTTCTCTTGATTAGTCATTCCAAAGAGTCCATTATTTAGTTCTAAATATAATAATTAAATTGCAATTTAGAATTTTGAATTCAAGATCATAATTATTTACATGCTTTATATATGTAACAAATAACATAAATTTATTATAGATAAGATTTTCACTTTTGGGATTAAAACTCGTTTAGGCAAAACTAAGAGAATGAAGGAAAATTTAAAAATATATTTATAAAGGTATATATATAACATTAATACAACCAACTACAGTATTTCAATCTAAATTTGAAATTTTAAAAATATTACAATCAATTACAGTTTTTCAATTTAAATTTGAATATTTAAAAATATTTATGTAAAGGTATGATATATAAAACATTAATACAATCAATATATATATTTTTACATAAATATTTTTAAATATTCAAATTTAAATTGAAAAACTGTAATTGATTTTATATATATATATATATATATATATATATATATATATATATATATATATATATATATAAAATTAATACAATCAATTACAGTAAATCTATTTAGAGAAGTTAATAAAAATTAATTATTATTTATCAGAGCCAGGTTTTGATCCTGGGACCTGTGGGTTATGGGCCCACCACGCTTCCGCTGCGCCACTCTGATTTTTTTTTTTATAAAAAAAAAGTAATATATTATATTTCGTATATGTGGTTAAAAATTACTAGTTTACTTCTGTTGATTAGTTATTGCAAAGAGTCAATTGTTCAGTTCTCAACATAATAATTAAATTGTTATTTGAAATTTTGAATTCATAATTGTTTACGTGCTTTTATATATATGTAACAAATAACATAAATTTATTGTAGGTAAGATTTTCATTCTTTGGTATTAAAACTCGTTTAGGCAAAACTAAGAAAAGAAAGGAAAATTTACAAATATTTTTATAAAGGTATAATATATATAAAACATTAATACAACCAATTACAATATTTAAATCTAAATTCAAAAATTTAAAAATATTAAGATATATAAATAAATAAATAATAGAGCCAGGTTTTGATCCTGGAACCTGTGGGTATAAGCTCACCATGCTTCCATTGCACCTGATTTATTTTTTTTTAAAAAATCAATATATTCTATTTCTTATATATGGTTAAAAATTACTAGTTTACTTCTCTTGATTAGTTATTGCAAAGAGTCCATTGTTCAGTTCTCAACATAATAATTAAATTGTTATTTAAAATTTTGAATTCATAATTATTTACGTGCTTTTATATATATGTAACAAATAACATAAATTTATTATAGATAAGATTTTCATTCTTTCGTATTAAAACTCGTTTAGGCAAAGCTAAGAAAAGAAGGGATAATTTTGAAATACTTTTATCAAGAGATAATATATAAAACATCAATACAACCAATTACATTAATACAATTTAAATTTTGTTGTGAATTATGATATTCCTTCTTGTGGTTGATTTTTGATGAAAATATCGTTATGCGTTTCCTTCACATGGTTGATCTTCGGTGAAACCTTGTTACACAATATAAGAAAATAGAGAGAGAGACAACGAGAGATAGAGAGAGACAGAGGGAGAGAGAGATAACTAGAACTTAGAATTGAGAGGAAAAATGCATAGGAAATTCTCATTCATCTCATCATTATTGAACAGTTTATGCAAGATATATAATCCTGAAAACTAGAAAACAACTAATGTTGTCACTTGAGTAGAGACTTGGTGAAAATATTTGTCAGATTGTCACTTGAGCGAACCTTTTGAAAATGAATTTTGCCAATCTTCTGGAGTTCGTGTGGATAAAAGAACTTAGGTGCAATGTGTTTTGTAAGGTTTCCCTTAACATACCCATTACTATCTGTGTAGCACATGCTGCATTATTCTCACACAGGACAATGGGAATATCATATTTACTTTCTATACTGCATGAGCTATTGATATGATGTATCAATGACCACAACCATACACACCCGTGAGGCCTCATATAGAGAAATAATCTTTAAGTGATTAGATGAGGTAGCAACTGTAGGTTGTTTAACATATCTCCACGAAATAGTTGTGCCTCTACAAAGGAAAACATAACCAGTGTGAGATTTGGCATTATGTGGATCAAACATATAACCAACATCTTAATAACCCACCAATCTAATATCCTAGTTGTTCTCAAAATAAAAACCAAGATCTTTTGTACCTTGGAGATATTTGAGGATATGTTTTACTCCATTTCAAGGTCTTCTGGTTGGAGATGCACTAAACCTAGCTAGTAAATCTACTGAAAATGCAATATCAGACCTAGTGCTATTAATTAGCAAGATAGAGTAGAGCCCCAATAGCACTTAGGTAAGGAACTTCAAGTCCTAGAATATCCTCATTATCCTCCTTATGCCTAAATGGGTCCTTATCCACTTCTAGGGATATTGACCTTGAATTGAAATCTGTCCTTTTTAATCTCATAGCCCTTAACTCCATTGAAGACCACTTCCCAATCTACACTCCCAAGTATGCATTCATTCAACTTCTTCATCACAAATGAGCCATAATTCCCTCTCTATTTTTCAGCACATAACTTTTTCTTTGCAATCCTCTTCATCACATAAACTCGTATATCCTCAAGCATTGGAATTATATTCTTTGACCTTGCATTCCACAAAGTGTTGTTGATTGCCTCACTCAAGTTGTTATCTACCATGTCACACTTCACATTTTCCTTGAAGAAAGCTTTGCACCAAAATTGCATAGGATGCTTGTCAAGATCATGGCGTGCAGCAACATCTAGCTTCTCTAAAGCCTTCAAACTTACTGCAAGTTGTGCTTCATTTGGGGTCTTTGCAATATGCTAAAAATGACTCTTTTAGAACCTTCCCTAGTGTCTCTTAGTATAATTGGCATGCACATCCAAACCCAACCACTTGAGTGATGGTTTTGTTCTCTCAATCAACTACCTTCTGAATGAAGTTCCAAAGAAAATTGAAGATGACCATTGACCAATAAACCAAATAGTTGGTCAGCAAAGCACTTAGCATAGTGAACTTCTCTTTTGTAATATCATCAGTGCATGCCCCATATTCTCAACTATTGGGTTGAGTATATCAACTGCCCTTTCGAACTCTAGTTTTAAAGTATTTTTCTTGAAAGAAAACTTGAGTTCCACCGTCGCCTAATCACCTTTAACTTTTTTCCATAGTGCCTCCTTGTTGTAGGTGTGCCCAAAGTAGTCTGGGTGTTGCCTTTCCCTAACTGAAAACTCAAATAGTGCTCGAATATCGCCATGGACTATCACAACATCCCTCCCATTAACTCTTAATCTAACATCATTCTTCTTCTTGCTCAGTCGTGCATTAGCAAAGAACTCGGTCACATCCAAATTGTGGACCTTCTTGTAATTAAGAGTAACATACGTCATCAGACCAGCATCTTCAAGATACTTAAGAATCCTCTATGTCGTCAGTTTGTTAGTAGAGCATTTTATGAGTCCTTCCCTATCAAGCATTAAGCCACTTCTGACCTTAGTGCATAACTCTTTGAGAGTTAGCTGGTCATTAGTTGGGTTGGAGGGGTTAGAACTTGTTGAAGATGATGAGACAGCCATTGATGAGGGTTTGAAGGTTTTGGAAAGCTTTGAGGGTTTGATTGTTTTTAGAGAAAAGGGCTAAGTTTTTGCAATTTGCTAAAAAGTGAAAGTGTTTGGCTGAATTTTGGGTTTAAATACCCCTCGTGAAGAAATCGGGTCAAGGAAATATAGGTAGTTTAAATTTGGTTATAATAAACTTCAACCGACGCCAAGCACCTTGTGCTCAGATGGTAGAGTAGTGGCTCTCCTATATGGGAGGTCGGCGATACTGACTCTTTGTGCTCCAATAGGTTGAGAAAGTATGTTTGAACAGATACTACAATGTAATAGAGTTAGTTGTATTCAAAAAAAAAAAAACTTCAACCGACCAAATACATAAATGCCCTCAAATTACATCCAAAACATCAACCAAATAATAACTATGATTTTGAATTTCATTCTTAATGTATAAACCATGAATTAAACATGCCCTAAGTATGATCGTAGAGTATCAAAAGTAGGTCAACAAGCATAGTACTTCAATTTAGTTTCGATAATAGGGTACAGAAATTATTTTTAGACCAAATATTTAGACTATCGATTTTACAAGGTTGCAAACATTTATTTTAGTAATAATTATAATGAATTTTCTATATTATCTTGGATTCATATAATTTGAGTTAGATATTTAAATAAAAAAATTCGACATTCAATTACTCATGTATACACTTCTCCTATATAATCTTGTACTGATATACTTTCAAATATTTATTTAAATATAAACATTAGGCATTAACCCATTCGCGCAATGCGCGTATAAAACTAGTACCATAATAAAGTAAAAAAGATTAATATTTCCTACGCAAAAAAAAAAAAAACAATTGAACCTCTTAAATATGACAAAAATTTGTGTGAGACGGGTTGGGTCAAGATGAAAATATAATACTTATACTAAAAAAAATGTAATATTAATTAGGAATAAAGTGTCTCTTACTTATAATGGAAAGTGTAATATTTTTAATTTGAAGAAATTAAAAATGTAATACTTTTACATTTTGATTTAAAAGTATTACATTTTTCCTCAAAAATATTAAACTCTCCATTATAAGTAACAAATACTTAATAGGTTATGCGTCCCCGTCAAGACCGGAGAGTGCCAACTTAAAATTAATAACTCAGATTCGCTCATCAGCAGTTCTGACCGACGGGAGGAAGGGTACTCTTGTATTCTAGAGAAATTGAAGAACTTTAAAAATATGTTTTTTAAATGGAAAACATAATCATCTATCATCTATTTTGTTATATATATCATTGTACTATAACCACATTCTCAACCATTATTTACTTATGTATATATATTCATTACTATGATTACATTTATTATCATTCTTTTACTTATCACCATCGGTCCATCTTCTATCTTTTTTACTTGCGTTTACTTATATAAACATTACTTATTTTGCTTATGTTTAAAGTTAGACATTATTCACATTATTAAAATTAAAACTTGAACTCTACACCAAATTTTAAATTTTGATTGAACACAATAGATTATTGGTTCATATATTTTTAATTATGTTATATTGCAATACAAGTTTGGTCTGGATATCGAATATTGAAATTTAACATATAATAATATTCAAATTAAAAGTTTATATACATGACATTCAAATGAATATATCTAAAGATATTTTAAATATTAGATAAAAATATATTAATATTATCTAAATTAAATTTTAGGTGAACTTAATATATAAGTTATTCGCTTGGATATATTTGTAGTTATGTTATATACGGATATAAATTTAGTTCGGATATCAAATGTAAAAATCTTACATATATTAAGACTTAAAAGTAAAAATTAAATTTATTCCATTATTTAAACCAAACGTATCCAAAAATATTTTAAATATAAGGTCTAAAAATCATTTGAAATTAAACTTGTGTTAATTTTATAACGTTATTCTAAAAAAAATAAATTTTAAAAAATGAGTGTGTGAACAAGTTTTTTAAATAGAAAACATATAATAGAAAACAGAGATAAAAAAAACTGAAAAATTAAAAAATAGAAAACAGAAAATAGTTTCCTGAGGTTTATGGACCCTTTATTTTTAATTAGTATTACATTTTTCGTATAAGTATTATATTACATTTTCATCTTGATCTAACCTATCTTATGAATAAAGACTCGTGATATGGTCTCATACGAGAGTCACTCCTTAAATATATGGACATTATATTATGCGTGTTGTATATCCCCGACGTACAAATACGAGGCAATAAAATCCCCATAACGATGAACTGGATCCACCAAACCGCATTCAAAATTTCCAACAATGAGCTTAATTAATGTCCCCAACCTAGAGGTAGAAAAGGGCACCATCTAAATCAATCATTATTTAGGCCGGATTGAATGTTGAACGACGAAACCAATAAAATTTTAAGAAAACCAAAGAAAAAAACTCATAGCACAAGCCATAGGGAAACTACGTTGGATGTTTATGACATGATAAGGAATTCTCAAGAGGTATCGTATTGGAATCCACTTCATGTGGACCTAGCCAACACGATATCGGATAATGTTCCAACGTAAACCAAATTGATTAATCAGTCTCAACAGGTCAAAAAAGGAGTCCTGCACTCAATTGTCTATATGGTCCCCCAAGATAGGAAAACATATCATCATCACTTATACCAAACCAATCCATTTTCAGTCGGCTGGCACCTGCACATTGTTATGACTTATGAGTTATGAGTTACCTTCTGTGTGGACCCTACCTGGCACAATATGAAGAGATAAGTATTTAAATGAATTGGATACGAAAGAAACTCTATCAACTCGTAATGGTGCATTAAGTAAACCTTACTCTTATGTAATAGTTTATAAATTATATAAAATGTAAATTGTACTAAGAAGATCAATGCCCTGAAGGGTAAATTTGTAACTTTTTGGTGCAATAATCATGCTCCACCCACCCGCTACCCCTTGCAGGGTGAAATAGACCATTTTTTATTAGAACTCTATGTAATTGAGTTACATTATGATTCACTATCCTACTCTCCCTGTACTTCTGTCATGTATATATATCCCCTCAATCTCTGCATACTACAGTTGTTATCATTCAATACAATAATACAATTCTCATCTGGTATTAGTTAGCCAATGTTCCTACCTTTCTTCTTGTTGTGATCTAATGGCTGAAGGATCTGTTAACTCGTTTGAACGGGCCATCTCAAATGTTGTTGTCTCTTCCATTACATCAGTGGTGAATTCGTTGTCTACCGCTCACCACTTCATCAATATTAAACTGACTTATAAGAAATTTTTATTCTAGAGGACTCAGGTTGTTCCCTTCCTCATTGGTCACGATTTAATAGGATTTATCGACAGTACATGTCCTTGTCCGTCAGCCACCCTACCTTCGGCCGATGTTAATGCGCTGCCATCCCCCAACCCCGCTTTCACTGCATGGCCTCGGTAGGATCAAGCCCTCTTGTCTATGCTTGTATCCTCCTTTTCTGATGAGGTGATGACATTAACAGTTGGATGTCGCAGCAACAAAGCGCTATGAAATGCCGTCACTCAGTCATTGGCGTCATCCACTCGCGCACGAACGCTCAATCTTATCGGATAGCTTCAAAGTCTCCGTCAAGGAGACTCCTCCGTCGCCGACTACATCGGTCGTGCTAAGGTCATTGATGAATAGAACTTATATGTTTTTTGAGGGTTGCGGTCGGACTTCCGAGCTTTGACTGCTTCTCTTACTGTTCAGGACACTCCGGTGATGCTCCAGGAACTTGCGGATCATCTAGGTGCTCATGAGTTTATTGTTGCCAACGATTTTGGTGATGGTGTGTCGCTGCTGACAGCTTATAGTGTGCAGAGAGGCGGTTGCCGGTTTTCTCGTGGTGCTGGTGGTAACCAGTGTAGCCGTGTGCACGCAGGTCGCGGAACTCGTGGCCGTGGTGGATTCAGAGGTGGCAGTCGTGTATAGTAGTTTGTCAAATGTGTGGTCGCAATGGCGACTCTGCTGCTGTGTGCTACAACCAATTTGATTCGGCTCTTCGGGCAAATTTGGCCTATCAAGATAGCAACCCAAATATTACTAACTCTCAATTGTGGATTCTTGACACTAGTGTGACTAATCATGTGACTCCGGACATTGCAGCTTTATTAGCCCTTGAGGAGTATGTTGGTACTGACAAACTACATGTTGGTGATGGTATGAGTTTACCTATTAGTCATGTTGGTCATGCTTCGTTTAGTTCCCCTTCTCGGTCTTTTCAATTGTCCAATATTATTCATGTTCCTTCACTATCTACTTCTCTTTTATATGTTCAGAAATTTACAACAGATAATAATGTGTTTTTTGAGTTTCATCCATCCTTTTATTTGTTGCGAAGGATATCAAAGCCAAGGAAACTCTACTAAGGGGCAATAGCTCTAGAGGTCTTTATACATTACTAGTCTCAAGTTCTAGTTCATCTCCCTCTGCGTTTCTTTCGGCGCGTGCCTCTGTCTCCACTTGGCATAGTCACCTAGGCCATCCTCAGCATCGTGTTCTTAGTACTATTTTACAGTTTTTTTTCAATAAGTAGGTCTAAAAGTTCTTTTCATTGTAATTCGAGTTTGTGTAGTGCTTGTCAATTAGGCAAGTCTGCACGTTTTCCTTTATCTCGTGTTGATTACTCTAGTTCAAATGTCCTAGATTTAATATATATTGATATATGGGGCCCAACTCCTATTTTATCTCCTAATGGTTATTGCTATTTCATTATCTTTGTTGATGATCATTCTCGTTATAGTTGGTACTACCCTATAAAGCAAAAATATGATCTCTATACGATATTTGATAGGTTTCGTGTTATGGTTGAGCGATCCTTTAATCGTAAGATAAAATCTATCTAATTAGATTTAGGGACTGGGTATCAAAAGTTGCATTCCATTCTTGTTCAATTAGGAATTTTTCATAGACAATCTTGTGCTTATACTCATGAACATAATGGGCGTGTTGAGCGCAAACACAGACATATTGATGAAACTAGTTTGACTCTCTTAGCTCATGCTTTTGTTCCTTCTTGGTTTTGGTACTTTGCGTTTAAGACTGTTGTTTATTTGATTAATTGTATGCCTTCTCCTACGTTGAATAACTCCAATCCTCATTATCTTCTTCATAACTTTCCCCCGTCTTATTCTTTTCTTTGGGTTTTTCGGTGTCTGTGTTATCCTCATTTACGTCCTTACAATCGTCACAAGATGTGCTTTCGGTCGTCTCCGCGTGTCTTCTTAGGTTATCCAGATTTTTTCCGGGGTTATAGGTGCATGGACTTACTGACTAACAAGGTTTAGTGTGCATGCATGTTCGTTTAGATGAAAATAATTTTCTTTTTACAAAATATGCAGTACAGGAATCGTCACCACCATGCCCCATGCCATGGGCTGAATCCATTCTTCATCCAAATTCTACTATTGCTCTCATTGTATGCTCTTCTAGCCAGCCTGACATGCCGAATGAAGTGGTCATGGTTGCTACCAGACCATGAGGCAGGCCACGCGGAAAATCGGTTCGGCCCACCACTAGGACCCATGCCATGGCCACTAGGAGTCGCTCTCAGGCACCTCCTTCGGTTCTGGTTGCACAAGTTTGTCCTAGTGAGCGGACTTGCTATACACATGCACTTAAACATTTCAGAGTGGCGTGATGCAATGGATTAGGAATTCAATGCTCTCCACTAGAATCAGACGTGGTGTTTAGTTCCCTCAAAACCAGACATGAATATTATTGGCTGTAAGTGGGTTTTTCGTACTAAACGTAAAGCTGATGGCTCCATTGAGAGACACAAGGCCAAGTTGGTGATGAAAGGGTTTAACCAGGTGCCTGGGCATGACTTCTTTAACACTTTCAGCTCAGTAGTTAAGCCAACTACAGTCATGTTACTTCTTTCTTTGGCTATATCTTCTGGTTGGGTCATTAGGCAACTTGATGTGCACAATGCCTTTCTAAATGGGAACTTATCTGAGGCTGTATATATGTGTCAGCCACATGGTTACACGGATCCTCAATATCCTGAACATGTTTGCTTGTTAAAAAGCTCCTTATACAAATTAAAACAGGCACCCATGGCTTAGTTTAATCGCTTGCATGGTTTTCTTTTATCTGTTGGCTTCCAAGACAGATGTTTCCCTTTTTCATTACTCAATGGATTCTAATTTTATGTTTATACTGGTCTATGTTGATGATATTCTTGTCATGGGCAGTAATCAGACTTTAGTGACTTCATTGTTGTCAAAATTGTCTACTGCTTTTAAAATTAGAGATCTTGGAAAACTTGGGTTCTTTCTTGGTATTGAGACAGTAAAATGTGGTGATGGTATATTGCTTTCTCAACAGCGTTACATGACTGATATCTTAAAGCGTGTCTACTCCTATATCTCTATCAAAATCTGTTACTCTTTAGGCAGATCTCTATGATGATCCTACCAAGTACAGGAGTCTTGCTGGGGCTCTACAGTATCTTACCCTCACACGGCCAGATCTTTCCTTTGTAGTCAACCAACTTTGTCAGCATATATAATGCTCCAACTGTTCCACATTGGGAGCAACTGAAAAGAGTGTTAAGGTATGTTAAAGGAACCATCTCTTATGGACTTCGCATTCGATCATCTGTGTCTAGGGAGTTGCATGCATTTTCTGACTCTGACTGGGTTGGCTGTCCTAAAGACCGTATGTCAACCAGTGGGTTTGCTGTGTTTCTTGGGTCTAATCTTATTTCATCGGTCTGTAAAAAGCAAAGAACGATTGCTAGATCTTCTACAAAAGCTGAGTACAAAGAGCTTGCAGATGTGTGTGCTGAATTAATATGGATTTTATCTCTTTTGTGTGAGCTTCATATTACTAACGTCTTTGTTCCTAAGGTGCGTGTGAGAACCTAGGCGCTACATACATGTGTGCCAATCCAATTTTTCATGCTCGTACAAAACATGTGGAAATTGATTATCACTTTGTTAAAGACAGGGTTGCAGCTGGAGAAATTCAAGTCAATTTTATTTCAACTAAAGATCAAATTGTTGACATCTTTACGTAAGCTCTTCTTGGACGTTGATTTACTTTTTAGAGACAAGTTACAGGTTACTAGGTTACCCTGTACTTGTGGAGGAATATTAAGACTCTATGTATTTGAGTTATATTATGATCCACTATCCTACTCTCCATGTACTTCTGTCATATATATATATATATATATATATATATATATATATATATATATATATATATATAGGGTAGACTTCACATGAGACAACCTAGTTATATGAGAAATAAGACTTAATCCTAGCCATTGGAAATCAGCCACCAATTGGTGAGATTTAATTTTAGGAATTTAATGTTTCAACTTAAAAATAGGGTGATTAATATTAATAATAAGTAATCAAAGGGAAATTTAGTCTTAGGGTATTAAGCAAATATGCGATAATATTGGCAATATCCGGCTTTCTCTCTTCCATTCCCCAAGGTGACGTGCGAAGCATCTGGAACATAGTGAAGAAGACACACAAACGTCAATTGAGTCCACCGCCACAATCACAAAGCTATTGCTACTTCAAGACGACCGGTAAAACGACTGCAAGGAACGAGGAAAGAGGAATCGTTCAGAAAATATAGGTACGTTTTTGGGAAAAAAAACTATGGTTGTGTTTGTTGTCGCAACCCAGATTAGGGTTGATTCGATTTTTGAGGCAGACTGTGTAAAGGGCGAATGTTTATGGGTCGTGTAGAGGGTGAATGTTTGTCGGCATTGTAAAACACAACCACTCTTAGGGTTTGACTGTAGTATTGTAGGGTTCGGGGTAATCTGACCGAGTGACGGATAGGAAAAAATAGAATGGTAGGGAGTTTGCCTAAGCTATAAGTGGCCAATAGCTTGTCCGGTTTGTGTCGTTTAAGTGAAAGTCGTCGGTAATCCTGTTGATAAACATGGCTAACAAGGAGGCCGAATCTGTTTAATTGGCAACAATGTAAGAATAGGGGCGGGTAGTTTTAAGTGCAATAGAAATAATGCTTTGTTCTATGTAAAAGGAGAAGAACCCGTTTGCGCCATATAGTTAACAAAGTGAAAACATGGAAAACTTAGACACACCTAGTAGTTATGTGCACACGCCATTCCTTTGAAATGCATGTGTTGTTAAGCTTTGATCTGCAGTGGTGCACGACACACGGCCCTACACTGTGGTGCACACACTCACGTACTTAATTGTCTTTTCTGTTTGGATTAAACCATTTGGCTCACGAAACAGATTATTACTGTGTGAATGTGTATATTTGATTATGAGAATCCTTTACTTTTATTTTTTTTTATTTATTGTTTTTTAATTTTTCTAGATAGTATGGTGCAAATTGGTTTAATTTCTTGTAATATTAAAGCTGGTGAGGTATTGGTTTAAGTTTTATCTCAAATCTAAGCAAGTAATTTGTTTAAACCATTAATTTGTTGATTGGCTTGGTTCACTATCAATTTGAAACAAGAAATTCCTATTAGTGCATTTTGATTTAAAGCCTACAAAGGCAGTGTTGGAGCTAGTTGCAGCATTATTAATGTTAATATGACGGTGTATCTCAGAACATGATTTGGTATATTATACTGTAAAATGATGCCATAGCACGAAATATTTATCTTTATTATTCAGGCGCTTGATGGCGATGTTGGGTGATATATGGCGACGTTGGTGCATGGCACACGACCCCACACTGTGGTGCACACACCCACATACTTAGCACTACACGAGTTCTATCTCACATGCTCACATTGACCCTAGAAGGTGCACACACGATGAATCGCCTAAATCTCAACAGCCTAGCGTAATTTAATTTGCACTTACATGCACACACAGATTGAAGTTGGTGCACACACATGACAAACCATGCACACACAAACTGAAGTTGATTTGATATACCCTTGTTTGATTAAAGAGAGTTTTGTGAATGTGTGTGCACTCTCACACCATGTAGTGTACTTATTATAATTCAGCAATATAATTGTGTGCACTTGAGTATAGACATTAATAGTTTGTGGTTTCCCTTTTTAGTGAAGCAACAACGGGTTGCTCAACAACCATGTCAACCAGCATAGGTTGTTAACCAGCATAAGCAAGGAATGAAGACGATTACTTTGTCAGCCAACCTAGAGGATTCCTACAGAGTCTCCAGGCCGAAGAAGTGTGGAATGCACATGATAATAGTGGTTATGGTATTAGATAGAATAGTAGTGCACAAGTATTTTTGTAAGAATGGATATGTATTTTTGTCTTTGTCATAGTGCACACACTGTTGATTTCTAATACACAAGTACTTACTGAATTATCTACAGTTGCATCTATTTCCAAAAATTAAATAAACGAACAGTGCACACCATGGATGAATGCCTGACATAAAACCAACACATAGAGTGCCCATGTCATGAAACCCCGTTTAAAATGACTGCACACTGTATTAGTATGAACGGCACACGGTCCTAAACTAAGGTGCACACACCGACGTACTGAACATCATAGGAGTATACACAAACATGCACACACCCCATGTAATTGGTGCACACACATATTAGACTGTCTTATCCTTAACAGCTTCCAGTTAGTTGTGGGGAAAAAAGTCAAAAAACTACGTCAACCACAGAATAAGATTCAGATTTTATTTCTCATATTAAACCCACAGAGTTAACCCAATTCTCATCAATGAGTTTCCCAAAGATGGAGAAAAGATTAAACGCACAGTGCACCTCAAATGAGTCTGAATGGTACACGGTGAAATACTAGGGTGCACACACCAACGTACTTTAGAGCACATGAGTTAAAACTGACATGCACATATACCATAAAGTAGGTGCACACACACGACCATTCATCTATATCTCAACAGCTTAGCGAAATACGTGAAGGAAAAAACGTCAAACATAGACTAAGAACCAGAGTTAATTATTCAGATTAAACACATAGAAGTAATCAATGTCTCATCCAAAAATACAAAGTCTGAAAAAATGCAAAGTAAAAAATAACACTACGCCTTTAGCGAACAATTGCGGCTATCATAACGCACATATTGGTGACAAATCTTGCACTCTCGTGTTGGCTTAGATGCTTTCTCTACAACTACCTCTTTTGACGATTTTTACCGCTTCCCATAACCCTTATTTTTAGCAACGATTGGTGGTGGACAACAATATCAGAAGACGTGAGTACACCACCAAATGTCTGAATAACACCGAACTTACCAACAGATATATCAATACTAAATGATGCTGCCACATGGTAATGGGAAAAAAACATAGCCACTGCACAAAAAATTTAAAATCAATATAAACGTTGTGTGCACTTTAGTTTAGTGCTCTGTGCACTGTACATCAGACAGAGAAGAACAAATAATGTTTCGACTAAAAATGCACAAAACTAAACAAAAATTAAAAGGAATATTGCCACAACCGAGAGATTACACAGAAAACAATTCCACCCCTAGACTACCTTGCAAACAATATATAAAATAAAATAAAAAAGAACCAAAAACTAAGGGTAATCAAGCACAAACCCACATGTCAAAACGGAAAATAAACAACGACAATACAGACCAACAGCACCAGTGCCTGTGCAAACTGTATGACATGCACACAGATTAAAACACATATGCACACAGCCGCGAAGTCCAAAAAATATTGAAAACACCAACAACGTGATGCATACGACCACGAAACAGCAAAAAACAAGGACGAAAACAAAAATAAAAATAAAGAACAACTACAACATACCTCCATCAACAAACTCCATGATTGAAAAAACGAAGCACTGCCGCAGAGAAAAACTGGAAGGGAAACGGTGAGACTGGATGGCAAAACAAAAAAATCTAATCCTACCAAAATTAAAACACCTAAAAAATGCATTAGAATCCCAGACTAAAAATAAAACATCTACAATTACAATACAACCCTTACTAATTAAAATTAAACACATAAAAAATGAAAAAATGATTAATCTCAACCATCAAATAATACAAGATGGACGGCCCCCAATTTGTCTTATTTCTCATCTAAATATGATGTCTCATATGATTACAATTCTATATATATATATATACCTTAAACTTTGTATACTACAGTATTTATTATTCAATACAACAATACAATTCTCATCATTTTAATAGGCTTGTTAGTGGAAAAAATCCAAATCTTTACATTTTTGACAATTATATCGTAACCTTTAAATTTTGGGAAAAAAAATACAACATTTACGTCTTGTGTTTTGTGGCATTCTACCCGGCCATTTGTAATATATATATCTCTAAAACTAATTCAATTCTCTTAATTTAAGTATTAATTGGTGACTATAATATTCAAATTTACTTTTATATTGTAAAATGTTTGTTTGAAGAGTTTAATTTTGAATTTTTACTTGTTTAAAGTTTAATTTTGTGACATTATTTTTTTAAAATAATATTATATGTTGTAAATTTTTAAATAATTTGTGCGTAAACTCAAGAAACTAGGGTTAAATTTGATATGTTTTTGGTTGAAAATTATAATTGTTATACAATACAAATGTTTGATATTAATTTTTCAAATGTTAGAGGTTATAATTATTTCAATGCACAATTCAGTATATATATTGTCACAGTACAGAAAGGTTGAGTTTTTTCACAAAGCGTTAAACGTTTGGATATAATTGTCACAAGGCATAAAGGCTTGAGTTTTTCACCAAACATTAAAAGTTTGGATACATGTGTTACAAAGTGTTTTTTTTTTTCCTGTTTTTTGTTTTTTGTTTTTTGTTTTTTGTTTTTTTTGTTTTTTGTTTTTTGTTTTTGTTTTGTTTTTTTTTTGTTTTGTTTTTTGTTTTTTTAATGTATCCTGCCAATAGGCCTTTTTAATAATACATCTCCTTAGTTTTAAAAATTAATTAATTAGGAGTAGGTTTGAGCCAATGATAAGAGTCCACCATTTTATATTCTAATTGTTTTTATAAGGTTGTTTCGATCAAGTACGATTAAAGCAATTGATTGGTCCATCATTTCAATGGCAGAGAAATTTGAATTGAGGGTAGTAGGATTGGCATGGATAGATTCAACCAGCTGCTCAATTTTACTAATCATCATTCTAACTGCTTTCTTCAAGAAAGCTTAGCCTAAGATAAAAATTAATAGTGCGTAACTCAGTGACTCTAATGTAAATATGTAATTGTAGTGTAGAAAGATTAAGTGATTAACTCTTATATATATTAATAAAGAGATTTGGATCATACTTTACTCTAGATAAGAGACAAATTTTGTAAGTGAGACTCAAGTCCAATTTAAATTAACCTCATTAGTAGTTGAGTTATTAGATTTTTTTTTTTTTTGGTGAAGAAAAGGGGCCTAGGGCCCCCAAGGATTAGTGCCATCTACTGAAGGAAACACCCCGCACATCGCGGTCAAGCAGAATTGTCATATCCATAGGCGGGTGATCCAGGATTGTCGTGCCCCAACTAGCATTCTGTCCAAGGTTGGCAAGAAAGTCCGCACATTGGTTCCCTTCCCGGAAAATATGCTGAACCTTGAACTCTTGGAAGTGCCGAATCAAAGATTTGCAGTCGGAGACAAGAGTGGAATCATAAAGATCCATGTTAAAGCCCTTATCGAGAACCTGCACCAAGGCTTCGGAATCAGTTTCGACCACAACCTGCATGAACCCACGGTTTTTAGCAAGGACTAGTCCTTCCCGAAGGCCCCATAGTTCTGCCCGAAAACTATTCGTCTGCCCGATGTTAATAGTGTACCCGACAATCCAACTCCCTCTGCAGTCCCGTAAAAGACCTCCTGCACTCGACAGTCCCGTGGTTGCTTTATTCGCCCCGTCCGAGTTGAGCTTGACGACTCCAGGAAGAGGAGGAGTCCAGGAGATCCAAAGTTGCCTAGCTGAAATAGGACCACAACGTTTGAGGATGAACTGTTGTGCGTTAGAAGCCTCCTCGACAGCTATACCGACGATAGCATTCACTGAAGTGAGCTTGTTATTGAAAATGTGATTGTTCCGTGCCTTCCATATGTTCCAAAGAGTATAGGGGAACATAGACCTCCAAGCAATCCCCCGATCGTCCGTCTGAGTGGTTGCACAACTCCTCTGTATCCAAGTGGCGATCGGGAGGTGGAAGCTGTAGAGAAAATCGGCCGGCGGGGAGACTGCGTACCAACACTCAGCCGTGAGATCACACACCCTGAAGACGTGGTCGGCAGTTTCTTCTTCTACTCCACATCTTGGACAAGTTGCAACATCTGTTAAACCACGGCGCTTGCGTTCGGAGTTCGTCAGCAACCCGTTAACAATGAGCTTCCAGATGAAAACTTTAACTTTCTCTACACAAGGTAGCTTCCAAATCCAGTCGTGGGAGGCCTCCGAGACGACGTGACCTGCGATGAAAGAAAAAGCCGAAGCTACCGAAACTAAACCATTATTAGAATGAGGCCAGAACAGATTATCTACCTGATTCTCGACCACCGGTTGAGGCCAGAACAGATTATCTACCTGATTCTCGACCACCGGTAATGGCACCGCCCGATTATCTACCTGATTCTCGACCACCGGTAATGGCACCGCCCGGATCACGTCAACTGTGTTGGCTGGGAGTATATTATGGAGAGCAGGCAGATCCCAAAGTCTCTGGTGGTTAATAAAGGTGCTAATTGTGGTGAGGTTAACTGGTGCCATCGTATCTCCATTGGTATTGCTCAACAGAGGACCCTCTCCAGCCCACCAATCATTCCAAAAATTAAGTGAGTTACCATCACCAATTCTCCATTTGAGGCCTTTAGCAAGGATATCTCTACCTTTGATAATACCCCTCCAACCCGAAGACGCATTTGAACAAGCTGGAATATGAAGGAAAATAATATAGTTTTGGAGAAAAAAAAAACAACACTTCAATGAAAAAAAATGAAAAAGAGCATCATTTGGAAAATCTATAGAAGTTTAATGAAAAGGGGCAATGGAGTTTTTGTAAATATTTAGAAATTTTTCGTACATCATTTAAAGGGAAACTAACATTATGTTAGTTCAAACATGCATCCTTTTGATTTAAATGCACATGGACATTTCAGGGACTCTATATATACACTTGTTTTTCTTCTCCTAAGAAGTTGAATTCGCAACCTCAACGGCCTCATGTGACAATTTGACAAAGCACGTGGAAGAATGTAATGGAAGAGCAATCAAGTAGTCGGTCAAGGATATGTTACTAGAGGACAACCCACTGTTAGGAAGACCCTTTGCAGTATGTGTGGCAATGGCCATCCTCTTACCAATTGTCAAGGTGACCCAATCATCTGTTATAGTTGTGGGAAGCTAGGGCATCGATCTTCAGAGTGCCTTACTTCTAAGAATTGGAGACAGCCGAATCTAGCACCGAGCCAGCAAAGAAATCAGAATGCACTACTACACAGACGGCTTTTAACGTCGACTAAATGGACCCTTTAGCGTAGGCTAAAATCCGACGTTGATCTGGCCGACGTTGTAAGGGTACACATACAACGTCGGCTAAATGTTAGCCGACGTTATAAGGTACACATACAACGTCGGCTAAATGTTAACCGACGTTGTAAGGTACACATACAACGTCGGCTATTTACAAATAGCCGACGTTGTAGGTAATTTGAAAACTACTAAAATACCCTACAACGTCGGCTCTTTATAAATAGCCGACGTTGTAGGTAATTTGAAAACTACTAATATAGCCTACAACGTCGGCTCTTTACAAATAGCCGACGTTGTAGGTAATTTGAAAACTACTAAAATAGCCTACAATGTCGGCTCTTTACAAATAGCCGACGTTGTAGGTAATTTGAAAACTACTAAAATACCCTACAACGTCGGCTCTTTACAAATAGCCGACGTTGTAGGTACCTACAACGTCGGCTCTTTACAAATAGCCGACGTTGTAGGTAACTACAACGTCGGCTCTTTACAAATAGCCGACGTTGTAGGTAAGTTTAAAACTACTAAAATACCCTACAACGTCGACTCTTTACAAATAGCCGACGTTGTAGGTAATTTAAAAACAAAAAAAATTACCCTAAAACTCTTGTCACTCCATCCATTTCCAGCTTTTAAATTGAATAATTTCAGAACAGCAGATAACCGAGTATATTTACTACACCCTGGCCATAAAGGTTATTTTGAATCACTTAATAATTCATCTAACTCATTTGATCGATCGGTGAACTCTTCTCCAACATCGCGAAACATTTCATCCAACTGATCTTCAGACTCATCATCTTCATTTGCTTCGTTGTCAACAAAAGTGTTAGATGTACTAGTTCTTTCCCCCCCTTCACCATGTCATATCCATTTTGAATAACTTAGATTAATTCCATCGCAAATTAGATGATCATATATGTCATTTACACTTAATTTTGTTAAATTGCAACACTTCTTACAAGGACAAAAAAACCTCCCATTATTATTCGAAAAACGACGTTTTGCAAAGTCCAAAAATTCTTTAACTCCGTCATCATATTCCCTACTAATCCGAGAAGCATGCATCCAACTTTTATCCATGACAAGTCAATCTAAAATCATTATTAAATCTAATTAATCTTGTGTTAACATTCAATCATTGATTCAACAAATATAATAACTAAAACTAACTTCAGCACAGACCACGGTGTGGCTAATCAACGGATGCATAATAGAAAGTCAAAAACTTAAATAAGCACAGACCACGGTGTGGCTAATAACCGGATGCATAATAGAAAGCCGAAAACTTAAATAAGCACAGACCACGATGTGGCTAATCACCGGATGCATAATAGAAAGCCGAAAACTTAAATAAGCACAGACCACGGTGTGGCTAATCACCAGATGCATAATAGAAAGCCGAAAACTTAAATAATCACAGACCACGGTGTGGCTAATCACCAGATGCATACAAGAAAGCTGAAAGTTTGTAGGAAAATAAATAAATAAAGATCTTACCTCACCAAAGCTTTGTCCACGTCGATAAGCAAACCTCGAATCAAACTAATCACCTACAGTGGAAAGGGTGATTTGATCATAACTAAAACTATTTGTAATGTAGTATAAAGTAATGTTCTAGGAAATTAAAGGAGAAACTAAATACTTTAATGATTTAATAATTTTATAATGTGTAAAATTTAAGACATATAATACT
>NC_044925.1:10648845-10713199 GCF_003576645.1 Ipomoea triloba
ATATATATATATATATATATATATATATATATATATATATATATATATATATATATATATATATATATATATATATATATATATATATATATATATATATATATATATATATATATATATATATATATATATATAATTATTTTTAACTATAATAATTCAACAAAAAAACCTTACCGTTGTGACAGATCGGCGGCGGAGCTTCGGCGGTGCGGCGGTGAGTCTTGCAGCGATGGAGCGACGGCCGAGCTCCCGTTGGCGCGGCTTGCAGTGACGGAGAGGGAGGCTGCTTCGCGACGGGACTGCTTCGCGCCGGGACGGCGATGCTTGCAGCGGCGGCGGCGGCGCTTTGCGGCGATGGGTTAGGCGACGGCAGTGGGCGACGGCAGTTGGTCTGAAATTTTCGGGGGCGACGGCAGTGGGTAACTGATTTGGCTTTGTTCAATTTTAGGTTGTTGGTCTGAAATTAAATTTGGGGATGATGGCTTTATTTACAAACCCTACAACGTCGGTTATTACTAATAACCGACGTTGTAGGTCCATTATAGATAATACGGCGCAATACGACGTCGGCTAAAGTCCTAGCCGACGTCGTATTGCGCGGGGGCTAAGTGAATTTGGTGATACGACGTCGGCTAATTGGTTAAGGCCAAAATGGGAGCACGAACCGGGTCAACAATTCGGGGAGTCGCATCAGAAATGTTCTTAATGCGGCAAATGGGATGAGTGGACAGCGAGGAAGTAGAAGCTAGGGATGAGGTGGAGGAAGTCAAAATCGAAACGGTGGAAATGGGTTAGGAAGCATTCTTGTTATGAGCCCGTCCCAGGCGGATGTCAATGACATTGAGACAGGTACCATTATTATTCGGATGATTTGTTTTGTGTAACTTTGTTTTAACTTCCTTACTTTGATCTAGAAAATGTCTTTGGTATCTCCTTTGTGATTTGAAAATTAGTTTGGAATTTTAAGGTGACCTTAGATAGAAGAAGAGTAAATAGAAATGGTAATCCTTTAGAGTAGAACAAGTGCAAGATATCCATGGGAAGAGCTAGGAAGCAAATGATGAGCCAAACAAGAGTGGGAATCGAATTGTGAAAGAATTGTGAAAGTCTGGAACTTCAAAGGAAAAGAGAGTTGGCAAAAGAAAGAATGAAAGTTTAAGGTTCGTATAAGGTTTTAAATTCACCCTAGAAGCTAAGTATCTTCTCGGGATGGTGGAGATCTGATTGAATTAGAAGTTTGGAAGGTCAACCATTTTGTCCTTCGATTCAACCCCGCAGAGCATCGCGGCAGAAGTTGGAGTTTTGCCGGTTAGCCTTGCCCAACAGGTACGCAAGGTGTAGAACCACACGGTAGAACCGTGTGGCCTGTCGCTCGGTTCGATGTGTTACCGGGCAAGCTGCAGGAGTTTCCTACAAACATCCCTGCCCCGGGTCACAACCCAGTCGCGAGGCAGTTTCATAAAATCCGCCCCTACCCAATTAACGAAACCCCTTCTACCTTATGCTCTCTCTCCCAAACTCCATAGATTCTTCTTCAATTTCTTCCTCTATCTTTTGATTTTTGCTCACATTCTTCACCAAATTCTATCAAAATTATTCTTGTTTAGCTTGAATCCTTTTAAGAAGCCTACCAAGTTCAAAAATACTCCTAGAGCAAGATTTCAAGAGGAAAGCTACAAGTTGGAGAAAGAAGTGGAAATGATTAAGTTTATTCAGTGATTGGAGGTAAAACATTCTACCCAGATCACTTTTCTTATGAAATTAACAATATATTGCACTTTCAATGATTTTTAGAAAAATATTTGTTAATTGATGAGGTGGTATATTCAGATTTAGTGAATGAATTTTATAGGAATATGTCTACCCAAGTTAAGAAATGAATTACCACTCTTAGGTCAAGTGTGAAATGGGTTAAAGTTGAATTAACCCCTAAGAAATTAGCCAACTGGTTTGATATACCACTAAGGGGTGTGAACAGCTATGATAGGGAAGGTTGGATTGCTACTGAGACAACAGGGTATCATCAGTACCTATAGTATATGTTGGGTAGTAACGAAGGGGTCACATCTGAGACTCGACCTGAGAAGTCAACCTTGACTAGGGAACAAAGGATTTTTGTATTACTTGTACATGAGTGTCTTTTTTACCTATAGGAATAAGGCAACCGCAATTGGTAGTTTGGCTTGCACTATTGCTTATTTCCTAAAATTTCGAGTTGCGTTTAATTTACCGGTATTGATGATTAAGCACATGTGTTTTCATAGGCACACGAAAAGGAAGAACTTGCCTTATGGGATAATACTGAGTTGACTTTTTAGTCGCATACAAATACCTATGAGAGGCGAGGATGGAAAGAAGTTGGCAAGGGCAGCATTCGGTGTCCCAAACATGAGTTTTACGATTTGTATCAGAGGATCGAGAGTATCTTACTCTGAGGGAGATAAGTGAGATGTCATCAGTTGATAGAAAGATTCTTGTTGATTAATTTTAAATTCCTTATAAGAATTTTTGAAGTCTGAGCATTGAGATTTAGAAGACTGAAGAGGATGGCGATAATGAGGAAGGAAATGAACAAGATTTGGAGGCAGGTGACGACTATGTTGAGCCTGAAGATGAAGAGGGCTAACAAAGCTGGGAAAGAAGGACTCAAAGAGACACGATAAGGGACCCATGCTATGTGCTATTGAGGATATGCGTATGAGTATGGAATAAAGAATTTTCACTAGACATAAGGATGTTAGCGGTTGAAAGCAGACTTGGGATGGGAGTTCACCTGGATGCAAACCCGCAAGGTTGAAATCCCAGCTTCATGTTCCGCGATGGTGCACCGTGGAATTTTGGCCCAGGTAATCGTTTAAGTTCCTTTAGCCTAGCGAATTCCAACTAGTCGATGGAATGAAATTAGTGTTTAGTATTTTGAATGCTTGCATGATATTCCTACCCAATCTTCTAAAAGTAACTTTCAACTACCCCTAAGCTGAACCCTCTTGTAGTACTCCTAATTCTCATGATCTTTTAAATCATATCTCTCTAGTGATATTGAAGAGTTCATTTTTGCGCACGAGAATCAAAGGTTTGATAATGAAAAATTGATAGAGGAAGAACGGAAGAAAAATATTATTCGTGAATTTTCTGATCTCTGAAAGACTAAACAAAGCCAAAATAAATACAGCAGGTGTTAGGAACGCCGAGTTATTGATTTTGATGATACCGAACTATACGAGGAGACCCCTAACTTCTGTGTAAGTCTTTTGAATAGATTATGCTCTATATCTTAGTCTACAGGATAACCGAATCCTTAGTATTTTTCGAACACTAAGGATCTAAGTCTCTTGTACCGAAGATATGAAGACTTAAACCGAAGAGTAATTTATCCGAAGAGTTGAAGATGCGAAGAGAAGAAGACTTGGAGAACCGAAGACTGGGATCTTAGGTCAAAACATGGAAGGGCCAAGCTCTTATGACCGAGCAATCAAAAGTGTGATTGACTCGAGGAGATTAAGAGAAATGATAAGGTCAATCATTCTCTCTCTCAAGCAAAGCAAAGACATTCTCTGATAAGTTGTCTTGTCTACTGCCTTGAGAATGGGTATAACTGAATGTCATTTTGGGTCCTATGCAACGATCCCTAGGAGCATTTAATGATTGTCACCTTTTTGAGGGACAAAAGACAAATTGTCCTTGCACAAAAGTGGACAAACGGCTAGAAAGTACTGACATTCTGAAAAGGAAGAAAACACTACCCATTGGATATTACACACTGGACAATAGGTTTTGAATTTCATTTTTCCTCCAACGGATCTGAAATTCCACCTATAAATACCCTTGTCCCATCTCACTTTGACAAGGTTGAAAATACGCGAAATATTGTCTATCAAGTGAAAAACTTTCAGTGTGATATTCATAAGCTTACAAGTGATATTCAGATTTCTTTAGAAGTTCTTGTGTGATTAAGAAGTTGATCAAGGAAGAAAAGCACAAGAAGTTCAAGTTGGAGAATCATCACAATCTTTCAACCATCTCTACAAGTGAAGTAGAAATAGGCGGAGTAAACTTGGAAGAAGTTGAAAAACCTACAACAACAAGGCTCCCGGGCTTAGTGATCAAAGGAGCTTGTTGTAACGGATTTTGTACTATAACGGGGAATATAGTGCAAACCTTCACGCGTCGTGAAGAAGAGTGGAGTAGGCTTAGTTAACAGCCGAACCACTATAAAAACTCTCTCTCTCTCTATATTTACTTTACGTCTTGCATTGCATATGTCACTCAAACCTAATATCTTTTACAAGAATAATCAAAGTGCAAAGTTAAGATAAAACTTGATATATTCTTTCCGCTGCGTTTATCTCTTTAGACAAAAAGTTTTCAAAAACCTCTTGTGAGTCTATTCAACCCCCCCCCCCCTTCTAGACTCACATCTCTACCACCGGGACCAACAAGTGGTATCAGAGCGAGTTACCTTGAACGGTGGACACTCTGTGTATACTGCCTGGTGATCATTTTTGAAAAATTTATCAAAATATTTCCAAACTTTGCACTATGTCTAAAATGGAACATCATAGGCATTTTCTTATGTTTAACTTGGATAAGTTTGATGATTGGAAAGTGCGCATGCAGGCTCACTTGTCTGCCATGCATGATGAGATGTGGGACGTGATAACTGATGGACCCATCCAGATACTACAAGTAAACCCCAATCGTGTTGCTACCGATCCGACATCACCAGAAATGATTCCAAAGGAGAAATCCTTGCTAACTACCGATGAGAGAACCCGAGTAAATCTTGACAATATAGCCAAGGATATACTCTACAAGGCATTGGACGAATCATTGTTTCCGAGAGTAAGAAAGTGCAAGAATGCTAAAGATATCTGGGATGTACTCATGCTCATAGGTGATGGAGACGAACAAGAGAATGAGAACAAGCTGACGATTGCCATGAAGAACTTTGAAGATTTCAAACTCAATCCAAAGGAGTCCATAACTGAAATGGAAGCTCGGTTCATAAAGTTATTGATGGAAATCAATGATCTTGATGAGAAAAAGCTAACACAAAAGGAGATAAACTTGAAGATTCTCCGAGGACTACCCAAAAGCTGGGAAATGAAAGTAGTAGCTATGCGTGATCATAGAGATCTCAAGACAACGAGTACTACTAAGATCTTTAGTGATCTGAAAGCCTACGAGTTCGAGAAGGAAGCTCAAAATGATGAAGAACTTGAGACGAGAAATATAGCCTTAGTTGCAAATCATCAATCTTCATCATCAACACCAAGGTCAAATACTAATCCCTCATCTGATTTTTTCACTGATGATTAGCTTGCTTTGTTCATGAGAAGTTTCAAAAGACTCATGCGAAAGAATCAATCCTATGATAACTCTGACAAGACGAGAAGAACGAAGTACCGAAACAATGACAAGGCTAGCGGATCCAGAACACATGAGAAGGATGAAATACAAGTGATGTGTTATAACTGCCGAAAACCTGGACACTTCAAAGCTGAATGTCCATATCCCATCGTCAAGAAGCATCAGGATGAGCACAACTACAAGAAGAATTCGAGAAATTATCACAACCCGAAGAGTGCATCAAATAATGCTGACGAAGAGCCAAACAAAAACCAGAAGAATGATAGGCGAAGGAAGGCTCTAGCTGTAGAAGAGAAGTCAGGAAAAAAAAACGACGAGTCATGCACTTCCAGCTCCAGTTTAGAAAGTGACAATTCGGAAGATGAGAAAGGACTACTGTGTCTTTTCACAAAACCACTCGGATGAAGAACTGTGCCTTATGGCAGATGAAGAAGAGGTAACTTCACAAAACCACTCTTCTAATTATAGTTCCGAATCCACATATCATGAAAACCCTAGGGAAGCATTCGAAAGAATGATGAAGAGTTTTGATGGTATTGAGGATTCACACCTCAGACTCAAAGAAGAGAATGCCAAGCTATTGGCAGAAAGACAAGATCTCGAGGACTTAAGATCCAAAAATGCTAAGATGCTTGAATCTATAAGCCAGCTTGAGAAGCAAGTTCATCTTCTTGAGGAAGAGTGTAAAGCGAAGGATGATAGAGAGCAAAATTTGCGTGCGGTACTTGCGACATTTACAAATTCATCCAGATTAATGGATCGAATGGTAGATGATCAAAGACCATCAAGGAGTAGAACCGGACTTGGTTATAGCTCCAGCTCTTATCAACATGTTCTCTTAACACGACCAACTGATCCTTCTACTAGTGGAGGTTTAAGTTCTGTGTTTGTCCAAGGACAAACTGAAAATCTTTAGCCAGTGATTAACGCCACAAATGGAACAGAACCACAATCAACGAGTCGATCTAATGATTCGACTGAAACACGTATTGTGGAACCTACGAGAGGAAATGATTCGACTGAAACACGTATTGTGGAACCTACGAGAGGAAATTATTCGACTGAAACACGTATTGTGGAACCTACGAGAGGAAATTTTTCGACTGAAACACGTATTGTGGAACCTACGAGAGGAAATTTTCAAAACGGTAACCCGAGAAGTCATCAGACCCCTCGGTATAGACCTCGCGTACCGAACCATCATGGTCGTATCGCAAATGGTCAACCACTTGGGAATATCCAATCTAAAAGGAAATTCCAAGGCAATAAGAAGCAACATTACTCACAGAGGCGACGCAAGGGTATGCCTCAGGGAAGACCGAACTCTTACCCGAGTAATGTCAAGAATTTCAAAAAGTTCCCTAGCAAGCATAGAGGTGGGGAAGGTACTCTATATCCTAGTGATGAGGACTGGATTATGGACTATGAACCAATGACAAGAGCAAAATTTCTACTCCATCATAGACATAAACAAACCTCATACACTAGAGTCAACACTAATAAACCAACACCTCCTCTTCAAAAGGTTTATTCACCGAAGTCACCTCAAGCCTACTATGCTATCCCTTATGATTATCACATGTTTAACGGGTATCGTGGACCGAGGATGAACCTTACAAGTTCTAGGTATGCATGGATGCCCAAGCTCACTGCTAACCGACAAGGACCCAAGAAGGTATGGGTACCTAAAAACACTTAATCTTTGAATGCAGGGAAACAGGACCATCTGGTATGTAGATAGTGGTTGCTCGAGACACATGACTGGAGATAAATCAGAATTGAGTAACTATAAAGCAAAGAATGGTTTTAAAGTAGTTTTCGGTGGGAACTCAAGTAGACGAACCATGGGTACCAGAGATGTCATGAAGAATGGTTTAATCATCCAAGAAGTCTCTTATGTTGAAGGATTAAAGTTCAATCTTTTGAGCACAAGTCAGTTTTGTGACAAAGGATACAAAGTTATATTCTCACGAGATGTATGTCAAGTTATCTTAGAACTATCTCATGAAGTTGTCTTAACAGCAAAACAAAGAAAGAATATGTATGTTGTCACGTGGGAAACAGTAAGACCGAATACTTGTCTAATCGCCAAAAGCAAGAAAGATCTGAGTTGGGAATGGCACCATAAACTCAATCATCTCAACTTCAAGGCCATCAACAAGCTTGCAAGAAAGGAACTGGTTGAAGGATTACCAAATGTAATCTATGACAAGGATAAAGTATGTGAAGCATGTCAAAAGGGAAAGCAGATCAAGTCTTCGTTCAAAACGAAATCTCTTAACACCAATGCAAGGCCAATAAGTCTACTCCACATGGACTTATTTGGACCAGTTGATCCAGTTAGTCTAAGCGGGAGAAAATACACTCTTGTGGTAGTAGATGACTACACAAGATATACATGGACATCTTTTCTAAGAAAGAAGAATGAAACTAAGAAAGTCCTTCCAGACTTGCTCCGAAGACTTCAAACCAAAAAGGATCTAAGTATTGTCAAAATTCGGTCTGATCAAGGAACTGAATTTGTAAACAAAGTCATCCAGGATTTCTGTGGACAACACGGTATACTGCATCAGCTTTCAGCAGCAAGAACTCCTCAACAGAATGGTGTAGCTGAAAGACGCAACAGAACTCTCAAGGAAGCAGCAAGATCCATGATTGCTTTCTCAGGCCTCCAGAAACGTTTTTTGGCCGAAGCAATAAACACAGCATGCTACACTCAAAACAGATCTCTTATTCATAAAGATCATGGAGCCACACCCTACGAACTATGGAAAGGCAGAAAACCTGTTGTAAAATACTTTCACATATTTGGAAGTAAATGCTTCATTCATAACAACGGGAAATCACATATAAAGGCTTTTTGATGAACGTGCCGATGAAGGAATATTTATGGGATATTCTGAAAAGAGTAAAGCTTTTCGAGTACTGAACAAGCGAACAATGTTGATAGAAGAATCAATACATGTAGTATTCGACGAATCATCAAAAGAGGGAGTGGTGATCTCTGAGAAACAAACTGATGAAGAAACGAAAGATAGAGAAATTGAAGAACTATCCGAAGGATCAGAATCAGAAGACGACGATTATCCACTCTTTCCAAATCTTCTACCAAATTCTTCATCTCAAACCGAAGTATTACCGAATGATGGAAATGAGCCAATAATTCAACAAGATGGAAGCAATCAAGGCGAACCCTCTATCGATGAAGGAGCACCTCCTACCACTTTTCAATCGGATCTAAAATGGTTGAGAAATCATCCTCAAGATCAAATCATCGGTGATATACATGATAATGTACGAACTCGTGCATCCATTCGGGAATGCATGATGGCATGTTTCATATCTCAAATTGAACCAAAAACCGTAGAAGAAGCACTAAATGACTCGGTCTGGGTCATTGCCATGCAAGATGAACTACATCAATTTGAGAGAAATGATGTATGGGAATTGGTTCCACGACCAACTCATCAAAATGTCATTGGAACTAAATGGGTTTTCAGAAACAAGATGAATGAGCAAGGAGTAATTGTTAGGAACAAGGCTCGGTTAGTTGCAAAAGGATACTGTCAGGAAGAAGGGATCGATTTTGATGAAACCTTTGCACCTGTTGCTAGACTCGAAGCCATACGAATCTTTCTAGCATATGCTGCATGGAAAGACTTTAAAGTCTACCAAATGGATGTCAAAAGTGCCTTCTTGAATGGGCTTTTGGAAGAAGAGGTATATGTCGAGCAACCCCCAGGTTTTATCTCCGAAGTAGGGATGGATAAAGTATATAAACTCAAAAAGGCTTTATATGGTTTAAAACAAGCTCCAAGGGCTTGGTATGACACCTTATCATGCTTTCTTATAAGCTGTGGATTCACGAAAGGGATAGTCGACAAAACCCTTTTTAGAATCAAATACAGAGATCATATTCTGTTGGTACAGATATATGTAGATGACATCATTTTTGGTAGTACCGATTCAGGTCTATGTGAGAAATTCTCAAAACTCATGCAAGGGAAATTCGAGATGAGCATGATGGGAGAATTAAATTACTTTTTGGGTCTTCAGGTAAAACAAGAACAAAATGGGATTTTTATAAATCAAGCAAAATACACCAAGGATCTCATCAAGAAATTCGGTGTTGATGGAAAGACCTCAGTCAAAATACCCATGAACACTTCGTTACGAATGTATATCAATAACGAAGGAAAGGATGTGGATCAGACGAAGTATAGAGGAATCATCGGTTCTCTATTATACCTTACGGCTAGTCGACCAGACATATCGTTTGTTGTAGGAGTATGTGCTCGGTTTCAAGCCAATCCGAAGGAAAGTCATTTGAGTGCTGCCAAAAAGATACTAAGATATCTAAAAGGGACTCAAAGTGTGGGACTTTGGTACCCGAGGAGTGACACTTTTGATCTAGTTGGATATTCTGACGCAGATTTTGCGGGTTGCAAAATTGATCGGAAAAGCACATTAGGGACTTGCCAATTCTTAGGGGGAAGGCTTGTCTCTTGGTTCAGTAAAAAGCAGAATTCCATTGCAACAAGCACTGCTGAAGCCGAATACATAGCGGCTGGCAGTTGTTGTGCACAAATACTATGGATGATGCAACAACTCAAAGACTATGGTGTATCTGCCAAAGAAGTAAGCATTATGTGTGACAACACAAGTGCGATCGCCATAACTCAAAATCCTGTTTTGCACTCAAGAACCAAGCATATTGATATAAAATATCATTTCATTAGAGATCATGTGGAGAAAAAGGATATCAAACTTGAGTATGTGAATACCGAAGACCAGCTTGCGGATATTCTCACTAAACCGCTTGCCGAAGCAAGATTCTCTACCTTGAAGCATGAGCTCGGTATGATAGAGATGAATTGATGGAGAGACAAATAAATCGATCCAAAACTGAAAGGACTTATCAGTTATGACACCTTGAAGTTAATGCTCCTCAGAATCAGAAGTTCACGGATTCATATTAATGGATAAGCTCAAAACTCTTGGACGGTTGCAACTTTGATTGGTCACCAAACGGATCTCAGCCAATCACAGCGCCACAATCTCTCTATATATAGATCACAACCGAGGAAGGGAGAGGTATACTAACTCCTAATCCTTTGTGTTGTCTTCTATTTTGCAGGAATGGATAAAGGGAAAGGCAAGAAGGCGTGTTCTGAAGAGAAACCCGTCAAGAAAAGGTTCTCTTTTCGGCTGTTGTTGAAAGAAGGAACAAGCAAACTCAACAAGTTGAGAGAAGAAAAGGGAGAACCTCTCCAAGGGGACACATCTGCACATCCTCTAGAACTCTCTGATTCGGACTTTGAGGATTACGTGCCAAAACCACCCACCATGTCTGTCCCAGGCTTTTATTCCGGAGGTATAGCTCCACCTAACGAGAAACCCTACTGGCCGGATCCAGACCTTGTGCCAAGGCCAACTCCTCCACCCTCCATGAACTATACTGGAGATGATGCCTGGAATGACATCCAAAGATGGTACCAGCAGGATCAGGCTCCAAACCAGCCAGCAAATGCAGACTATGACGAGGACTATCTTCGCTACCTTGCGATGCTTGAGCCAGATGATGTATCTGACAAGTCCTCGGTGCTTGAAAATGAACCTGGTTATGGACCTATGGCCCCATCTTGGGTCCCTAATGCTGCCCCAAGTGCTCTACCAGCCCCAAGCCCTCCTACCACGGAGAGCAGCCAAGGACAAAGCCTTATGTCAACTGCTAACAGTAGGCATGCAAAAGGACAAAGCCTTATGTCAACTGCTAACAGTAGGCATGCAAAGAAGAAGGGCCTTATGTCAACTGCTAACAGTAGGCATGCAAAGAAGAAGGGCAAAGGCAAGGCAAGAAAGTATAGGCATGCAAAGAAGAAGGGCAAAGGCAAGGCAAGAAAGTACTTGTCATGCCTTGTAGCAAAATCAGGGTTGGGTTGGCCAGTCAAATATGTTATCTTGGATGTCACTTGTTATCTTTCAAATGAATGAAACTATCTTTTAATTGCGTAGTCTGTCATTCTCTTTTCCGAAGTGTTAAATCTTCCCGAAGGGTGACAAACCCAATGGCTAAACATCTATCAGTACCGAAGACTGATAGAGCACACAGCACATGTGATGACCGAATTCATATTGACCGAAGGATTGAACCACCGAATCCTTAACACCGAGGACTCTCTGTGTGATTCTTGTGATCAATTGGTCAAATATGTATCGTGCTGAACAAGTCTCAGGATGGAACTCACTTATAACTGTTCAACTTGAGAACGTCGGATCATGATGGTGCACGTGTCAATGCCCTATTCGAGGAAAATGCCGAAGCATGCGCTCCAACTTCTCTGAACCGTCTGACATGAAAGGACGGGCCATCAAGATGTGACGGTAAAATGAGTGCATTTCTCTCTCCTCATTAAATAGCTATTTCACCTTATGGGAAACTACTCTTATCAGTACAAACCTCGACCACGGCTTTATGCCATTTTTGTCCTTTCATTAAAGGGCATTTAAGGGTTTTTGTCTCTTGCTCATAAATTCGCTCCACTTTCTCCAAAATGACCCGATTCACCCGATCCACCATCATCTCACCATATATAACCTCCTGTACCTCTCACTTTTTACCTTTTACCCTCCCAAAAGCATCGTTATCCTCTTGACCCTAAAACCTCTCTAAAAATACCAAAAGTTGAGAATCATGTCATCATCTGGATCAAGTTCTTCGTCTGAAAGCTCAAGTTCATCTTCCGATGATGTTGCTAATGCTCATGGTCCACCGCCAAAACCCTCACCCACGCCGGAAAAGACACTAGCCACTCAAGAACCGTTCAGACCTCCACAGATTATAACCCGTCCATGTGAAGATGTGGAAGTTTTCAAGTTCTTCTCCACAGTTGTTAAAGGTCAGAAGTCAAACCATTGCATGGTTAAGGCTGGTTCGATGCTTGATGTTGACGGTTTTCTTGATAAAGTCCTTGACAAAGAATTTGGCAATCACGTTGTGAAGTGCCTTGAGGACAGTAATCTTTACAAATTTGTTACTTTCAAACATAAAGTCTGGTATCCTATTGATGTGACACAGTTCTATAGAAATGCTGAAATACAAACTGTCAATGGTGTTCATGAAATTCACTCAATAGTTAATGGCACTGAGGTTGTGATCACTCATGAAGACATTAGGAGAGTTTTTGACTTTCCTATCTGTGGGGATGGTTTCCATACGGACTGCTCTGAGAAGAAATACAGCAGAAAGAAGATGTGGAAAAAGATGAAGGGTCATTCACAACCCTCATCCTTTCCGTCTATTTTGAAGAAGAAGATGTTAAAACTGGACTATGAATTTGTCGTAGACATCTTGAATAAGATTGTTGAGAGCAAACAATCTGGAACTGATGACATATCTGACAAAAAGATGCGGATGTTGTGTGCACTTCTGGAAAATTACCATGTTGATTGGTCAAGGGTGATTTTTGACTTTTTAGTAGATAATGTTCAAACAGGTGTTAGTCCTACGACCAGATGGATTGTTAAGGTTCTTGGCTATGGATTCATGCTCAGTACCATTCTGAGAGATAAAAAGGTGAAGTTGCGCATGGGAACTGCCTCACATAGAACTCATTATCACATGACCTCAAAGCCAGGTACTACCTCAAGAGAAAGGCAGATGAACTGGAAGCTGCCTTGAGAAAGGAACAAAAGAAATCACAATCCAAATCGTCCAGAAGCTCAATTGGACAGGGGGAATCTGAGATGGCTAAAGGCCACGGTTCAGAAGGCTCTACACACCAACCAAAGATACAACCCGAGCCCTCAAAACCGAAAGCCTCCAAACATGTTGAATCCTCGAAGCGCACCGAATCCTCATTTGAGGAAGAGCCAGAAAAGTCTTCTAAGAAGCGCAAGGCAGGAAATCTGGAAGCTGCCCAGAAGAAGAAATCAAAGAAGCATAAATCTAAACGTTCTAAGGGATCGCATGAGAAGGATCTCACCGAAGTCTCAGAAGGTCGCAAGGCTGAAGGAAAGCGAGCCGAATCCTCTCATGAGGAGGAGGCGAAGGCATCAGAAGAGGTCACTAAGAAGAGGAAGGCAAAATAGCTTAGACGTCCGAAAAAGAAACAAAGGACTGATCAAATTGACGAAGTTGAAGTTGAAGTTGAACATGAAACCCAATCAACTGCTGTCTTACCAGCAGAAGAGGAACCGAGGGAAGCTCAACTTGAAGACTGTCACCGAGTTCTTCCCCCTCCTCTTGATCTTTCCAGGGAAGATAGTGATGAGGAAGATCAAATGCCTCTTACTAGGCTACTGAAACCGACGACTCCTCAAATCGAATTATCCTCTGTACCGTCTGTCTTGGAGTCTTTACCACCTCCCGAACCCTTGGTTACTGAACCTGAAAGTCCCATTGCTCCCATATCCAGAACACAACAGCTGGTAATCACTTTGCCACGCGAAAGAAATGAGTCAGGATCCGAATCAACAATGATAGAGGAAGAATCTGAGGGAGATGATGCTGAGGTCTGTGATTAATCTTATCGACCAATGTCTGCAATAGTTCGACGACAAATCATAGAACATTTGTCTCCTTCCATGGCCCGTATAATTCTCACTCTTGATTACATGCATCGACACCTCCTTTTGAAATGGCCGCGTGTGTCAACTATTCGGATTGAGGAGATTCCACCTGCAACAACTGAATCTGAAATTCCTGAGTCAGCTCAGCAACTTATCCTCCATCCTGATTCCGTCGCTCAACAGATTAATGCCGACGCAGCCTTGGCTCAGCAGATGGCATATGCAGAATTTTAGGCTGAAATACCTCTTGCCGAAGCATTGATTGCTGAATGTTCTCATGAGGAGATACTGAGACGAGAACTTGCTCGTATTTACAATTGGCAGGAATGGCAGATGTCAAGTCTTCGGGTTATAGCAAGTACAATTAGCGAAATGGCCGAAGAAGAAGAATGGACACTGGATTGGATGGGCACACGATCTGTTTTTGACGCCACACGGCCCGATGAAATTGAAAGAGTTTTTGCTGAAAAACTCCAAGGAAGAACAACTCGGTTTGGCAAATCTGTAGATTTGAATGTTGGCTACCGAATTCCTCGGGAACGCCTTATGCTAGAAGACATGCAGATTGCCAATATCCACAACATCTCTCGAGCACAAACAGAGATAAGAGATCTTAGACCAGATGTTGGGCCGAGTCGTCAACAAGATGAAGATGATGCTGAGGATTCGGATTCTAATCAAAATCACGGATGCCGTGATCAACATCATAAGAAGGATGATGATGATGACAACGATGATCCATCTGGAAGTCATGCTCCTCCTTCCTGAGCTGTTAACATTCCAAACACAGGAGTACAGATAACTCGTGCCAATGATGAATCTAATCAGAACCATACCAATGAGCCGAGGTCTGCTCCCACCGAATCCATGGAAGCACAAATCCTGCTAAGTCCTAGTTCAGCCCGAGATGAAACAATGGAAGCGTCTCGAGGTGCGAATCATGATGGCTTGCAACTTCTTGATGAAAAGATGATTACATCAGATCTTAATTTGGTTGATGTTGAGGTAGAAGTCTTTTCTAACTACACTTCGGATGGAAACCTGGAAGCATCTAAAAGTGCAAGTCCCGAAAGCTTACCCTCTCCAATCGACGACTTAAATCTTGCAGAAGGACAAGAACTCGTCCTAGTTCAAGGTGAAAACATGGAAGCACCTTCTAAGGACAGTCATGGTCCATCTGCTGACGCATCCAAGAGCTCGGATTCTTCTGAGGTAATCCTTGATACCTCTTCTGCTTTCACTTCTCTGTTGAATGCTATACAGGAATTAGCGAGGACTCAAGATGCACAGTTCAAATCTCTAAATGAGTCCATCACTAAAATCAAGAAGGATGTAAGAAGGCAGAAAAAGAAGTCCTCTAAGTATACCACCAATGAAAGACTTACTGCTCTTGAGAAGAAGATCAATAATGCGTTCTCTGAGAATCTTATTTCTCTTGGATCTTTAAAGGACTCGGTAACTGAAATCACGAAAATACAGCGTGATCTGGTCACGAAGCATGCCTTCATTAAGGAACGTCTTGACTTATCCTGCTCAAAGCTTGAAACTGTCTCTGGGAATCAACATGCAACAGCCTCTATTGTTTGTGAATTCGAATGGTCTCTTAAAGAATTGCAAGTTTGCATCAATCGTCTGAGTAACAAGGTGGATACTCTCATAGAAGTTAATGATGCCAACAAGGGGGAAGAGATGAAAGGAACGCCCCCGAACACTTGCAAAGGAAAGGAAATTGTCCTAAGGAATGATGATCAGGACAATGATGATATTTCACGACAAAGGAAGGCCATCCTGAATCTGAGAAAAACTCCATCTCCTTCACCATCTCTGAAGAGAACGCAAAATAAACCTACAGGTGGTGAACCGAGTTCTACAATGCAAAAGAAACAAGGCAAAGAACCGAAGCAAATGACTCGGAGAGTAAATGGAGAACCTATCGAGTATGTTCCATACAAAGAAGGATCTGGAAAGAAATGGGAAGAATGCAACATTCCACCTTTTTGGAACAAAAAGCAACCCATGGATAGGCTAAATTTCTTGCGAGATCACAATGAACAAGTTCATGAGCAAAGAAAGAAAGATGAAGAAATTTTCCGAATTCAGTAGGAAGAACAAAAGAGATTTGAGAAAGTTATGAAGGAACTTGAAGAAGCAAACAAGATAACCAAAGCAGCTGAAGGACGAACCAAAATGAATGGCATTGCTCAAATTTTGACTGCCATGCAACAAAGTTTCTCCGATGGTATGAATGCTCCCGAACTAATAACTTGGTGGGACTGGGGAGTTATAAGGGGAGAAAATCTTGGTGAAGTAGTCCAAAATTATCTGATGCTGAGGCTACACCATAAATATGCTTTCAAGATTGAAGGACTCGACACTGTGAAAGCAAGGAAAGAAATCAACGATATGATCCAACTCCAAGAGCATGGAATTTGGGAAAGAGGGAAGAAGAAGAAGACTGGTGAAAGCTCAAAATAAGAAGAATTTTTCTTTCTGTCTTTAAATTTTGTCAGTTTTGCTTTTTGTAATGATGTATGAAACTTCTTATAAATAAAAATCTTCTTTCGTTTGGGATCAACGTGTGTGTGTCATCTAGCTTTGTTTTACTCCTCGTCTCAAATGTAAAACTTCAACTATTCTGGCACACTTAATGAAAATCCTTTTGAGGATAAAGAAAGCCGAATAGAATGAACTTAGGGTGTTGGCATCATCAAAAAGGGGGAAATTGTTAGGAACCCCGAGTTATTGATTTTGATGATACCGAACTATACAAGGAGACCCCTAACTTCTGTGTAAGTCTTTTGAATAGATTATGCTCTGTATCTTAGTCTACAGGATAACCGAATCCTTAGTATTTTTCGAACACTAAGGATCTAAGTCTCTTGTACCGAAGATATGAAGACTTAAACCGAAGAGTAATTTATCCGAAGAGTTGAAGATGCGAAGAGAAGAAGACTTGGAGAACCGAAGACTGGGATCTTAGGTCAAAACATGGAAGGGCCAAGCTCTTATGACCAAGCAATCAAAAGTGTGATTGACTCGAGGAGATTAAGAGAAATGATAAGGTCAATCATTCTCTCTCTCAAGCAAGGCAAAGACATTCTCTGATAAGTCGTCTTGTCTACTGCCTTGAGAATGGGTATAACTGAATGTCATTTTGGGTCCTATACAACGATCCCTAGGAGCATTTAATGATTGTCACCTTTTTGAGGGAAAAAAGACAAATTGTCCTTGCACAAAAGTGGACAAACGGCTAGAAAGTACTGACATTCTGAAAAGGAAGAAAACACTACCCATTGGATATTACACACTGGACAATAGGTTTTGAATTTCATTTTCCCTCCAACGGATCTGAAATTCCACCTATAAATACCCTTGTCCCATCTCACTTTGACAAGGTTGAAAATACGCGAAATATTGTCTATCAAGTGAAAAACTTTCAGTGTGATATTCATAAGCTTACAAGTGATATTCAGATTTCTTTAGAAGTTCTTGTGTGATTAAGAAGTTGATCAAGGAAGAAAAGCACAAGAAGTTCAAGTTGGAGAATCATCACAATCTTTCAACCATCTCTACAAGTGAAGTAGAAATAGGCGGAGTAAACTTGGAAGAAGTTGAAAAACCTACAACAACAAGGCTGCCGGGCTTAGTGATCAAAGGACCTTGTTGTAACGGATTTTGTACTATAACGGGGAATATAGTGCAAACCTTCACGCGTTGTGAAGAAGAGTGGAGTAGGCTTAGTTAACAACCGAACCACTATAAAAACTCTCTCTCTCTCTCTCTATATTTACTTTACGTCTTGCATTGCATATATCACTCAAACCTAATATCTTTTACAAGAATAATCAAAGTACAAAGTTAAGATAAAACTTGATATATTCTTTCCGCTGCGTTTATCTCTTTAGACAAAAAGTTTTCAAAAACCTCTTGTGAGTCTATTCAACCCCCCCCCCCCCTTCTAGACTCACATCTCTACCACCGGGACCAACAGCAGGCTACAACTAACTTCATGCTACTTTGACGCTAGACTAACACAAAAATGAAACAATAATTTAAATTATTTCAAAAAACTAAGAAATAGTCAATTCACATGCTGCTTCAATATCCCCCGCAAGCTGGATCATAGATAGAATTTATGCCCAGCTTGGACTTGATCTTGTTAAAGATGGTTGGAGCGTGAGGTTTAGTAAAGAAATTTGCAAGTTGATTGGAACTTGAAACATGCAACACCTTTCAAATTCTATTTTGAATACGCTCACGAACGAAGTGACAATCAACACCAATATGTTTAGTCCGCTCATGAAACACAGGATTTTCAGCAATTGCGAGAGCAGACTGACTATCAGAAAACAAAACTGATGAGGTTGATGGCACAATACAAAGATCATTAAGCAAGAAGAGCAACCATTGTATCTCATAGCTTGTAGTAGCAAGTGCTCTATACTCCGCCTCAGATGATGAACGAAAGACAATTTGCTGTTTCTTCGACTTCCAAGAAACTAAAGAATCTCCAAGAAAGACACAATTAACTAGTAACAGATTTCCTTGTTTTAGGACAGGTAGCCCAATTTGAATCTGAAAAACCCTTCAACTGAAAAATTGGATCCGGTGAAAACAAAATACCTTGGCCTGAGGATTTTTTAATATATCGAAGCACTCTATGAACCGCCTTAAAATTTTACCTCCGTAGGTGCCCCGGCAAACTGAGAGAGTTGTTGCACGACATAAGTGATATCTAGGTGTGTGATCGTTAACTACAACAACTTCCCTATAATTCTTCTAAAAAGGGTTGCGTCACTAAGAAGAGGGTTATCATCATGGAGAAGCTTAGAAAAAACAACCATGGGACTATGAACTGGTTTACATCCCAGAAAACCCGTTTTTTTCAAGCAATTCTAAAGCGTACTTACGTTGACAAAGATTGATCCCACGAGAGCTACGTGCTACTTCGAGACCCAGAAAAAACTTTAAAGACCCCAAGTCCTTATTACAGAATACTGAATCCAAATGAGATTTAGCTGCCTGAATTTGTTCAATATCACTGCTAGCAACCACAATGTCATCTACATACACCAATAATGCAATAAAAGTAATACCTAAACCTTTAGTAAACAAAGTATGATCCGAAGAAGCATGTGAAAAAACCTTGGGCAAGCAATTCTACGGTCAACTTTGCATTCCACTGCCTGCTAGCTTGCTTTAATACATATAAAGACTCAAGTAGCTTGCAAACTTTTCCTGGCTTCTCAGTTTCTACTCCAGGTGGCAAAGTCATATAAACTTCTTCATCTAAATCCCCATGTAAAAATGCATTATTTACATCAAGTTGATGTAAATGCCAACCATTCATGGGAGCAACAGCCAAAAAAACACGAATTGTAGTCACCTTTGCAACTGGACTGAAAGTGTTCAAATAATCCAAGCCTAGAGTCTGTGTATACCCTTTTGCAACCAACCTCGCTTTGTACCTTTGAATTGAACCGTCAGCATTTAACTTTACTTTATAAACCCACTTACAACCAATGGGTTTCTTAGAAGGTGGAAAATCAGTGATCACCTAGGTCTTATTAGCATCAAGAGCATCCAATTCAACTCTCATCGCTTGTCGCCAACATTCAGACTTAATAGCTTTGTTATAACTCCTTGGTTCAGAGATACTACATGTAGCTAGTGCAAAATTTTTATGTGAAATAGCAAGATTATCATAATTTATCACTTTGGAAACAGAATGCGAAGTACGTTGCAATTGAACGAAAGAGCTAGAAGAAACACCTCTTTTCAACTAACAATGATAATCTCTCAAATAAGTCGGCGGAACTCGAGTACATGTAGAACGCCGTAACTCATTTTGATTTACTCCACCATGATTTTGTTGATTGTTTGTATAGACAACCTCATCTCCGGAACCCCTCATATTTATTTCATGAAGACCTTCTTGATGAATAAATAGAGAAGGGTCATTCTAACAAATAGACGGTGATGATGACGGGGTGTCTGCTTGTTGCTCATTACCATTTTCCATTGTTGGGGCAGGGAAAAAATCATTTAAAAAATTGACTACTTGCAGAATGGGAGGATGAAATTCCATCACATGCACCATATTGTGGAAAATTGCCATCTGTACCACCTTGTGCACTATTACCAAGTCTAGGACAGGATTGTTGTTCTTGGTTTTGACGTAGTGAACCAAAATCATCTCCAAGAAATCGGACTCCAACTAGTAGAGGAATATCATTATGTTGTAGTTGTCCAGTAGCCTCTTCTGCAAAATGAAAAAGATGTTCATAAAATATAACATCTCTTGAGACAAAAATTTCTCCTGTGTTGATATCATACAACTTGTAACCTTTGGTGCCTTTTTGATATCCATTAGAAATATATCGTCGTGCACGGGTAGAAAATTTTTTCCGACCTGATACTAAAGTTGTTGCATAAGCCAGGCAACCAAACACCTTAATGTAGCATAGACCGGTGGTTTATGAAATAGTACGTCATAAGGTGTTTTATTGCCAGTAACTGGAGAAGCTAACTGGTTAATAATATAGACTGCATGTGCCACACAATCAGCCCAAAATTCTTCTGGTAAATGTGTTTGGAATCTTAATGCCCGGGCTACATTTAAAATGTGTTGATGTTTTCTTTCTACTACACTGTTTTGCTCTGGAGTTTTAATACACGAAGTTTGATGTTCAATTCCTCATGACTCATAAAAACTCTGCATATTAAATTCTTACCCATTATCTGACCGAATGCACTTGATATTAACTCCAAATTGATTTGAGACAAATTGGCAAAAAAATTGCAAGAAAGGACGGGTTTCTTTCTTTGTTCGCATAAAAAAAAACCAGGTAGCTCTACAGAAATCATAAACTAATCTCAAAAAATAATAATGACCATACAACGAAGGAATACCATAAGGTCCCCAAATGTCTGCATGAATAATATCAAAGCATTTCGTAGTCACAGTGCAACTAACAAGAAATGGTAAACGTCGTTGCTTTGAAAATGGCAAACTTCACAAAATAAATTTGGTTGACAATTTTATTGAACTATCAAGGTCCTGCAAATCTTTTATTCTGCGGAAAAAGGTAGGATGCATAACCTGTAACACCTCAATTTTCACCTCTTGGATTTATTACAAAATCCCTAATGATACAATACATTGCGGAAGCATCTAACCAGCAGAAAACTGGGTGTTACCGCCACGCTTAGGTATCTCTCCTATACCCAAACGCTAAGGCTAAACTTACAACCTCAAATAACCATATCAACATCCAAATATGTACATATGGAAATAATTCTTCCAGGGTGTCTATTCTAGGATAGAGTAGTCCTCAACCTCGACTTCCATCCTATTCAGAGCTCATCGGGCTTCAGGAACCCACACTAGACAACATCTGTAAACACATCGAAGTGTAGTTAGCGCGACGGCTAAGCAAGGAAATCCATTGTCACTCAAAAGTAAACAAAGGTTTCGAAAAACATAATTCTCATAAAACTGTAGCTTTACCCATAAGTTGAAAATCTATCAACAAAAGAAAGTATAGTAGAGTATACGGGTTGCATCAGCATATAATACTTTCATTTCCGAGAATTTCCATCATTTAACTCAAAATAGAGAGTTCACAACACACACACTTTACTGACCAAGACTCGTGACATTTTATTCTGCGACATAGTTACAGAGTAACTATGTTTTCATAGTTAGTAAAATTTACTTAGTTTCCCCCTGGATAAGTGTATGGTATTCTCGGAATATCTTCAAGAACCTCGGGCCGCGGCACTCATGCCTCCCGCAGGTCAAACATTTCAACAACTTCCGGGCCCCGGCTCACAAGCCTCCCGCAAAGTCAAACATCTCAATAACTTCCGGGCTACGGCTCACAAGCCTCCCGTAAAGTCAAACATCTCAATAACTTCCGGGCCACGACTCACAAGCCTCCCGCAAAGTCAAACATCTCAATAACTTCCGGGCCACGGCTCACAAGCCTCCCGTAAAGTCAAACATCTCAATAACTTCCGGGCCACGGCTCACAAGCCTCCCGCAAAGTCAAACATCTCAATAACTTCCGGGCCACGGCTCACAAGCCTCCCGCAAAGTCAAACATCTCAATAACTTCCGGGCCCCGGCTCACAAGCCTCCCGCAAGTCGTACGTCTCAACAACATTATCTAGAAACTAAGGTTTTCAAAACATTCTTTATTTCCTTGAGTTTAATTAGTATTTTTCACATGATGTCACAAAACAATTATTCTCATCCAAATATGTTTCCAAAATACTCATGTTTGTCAAATGCTTTTTCGCAATAAAATTCCCAAGTGATAAGGGTCACGCTTGTTTCTTAAAAACACGGTTTTTCTTCAAATTGATGAACATAATTTACAAAATAATATTTGAACTTTCAAAAATTGACTCGGTTGCCCGTAGGCCTTCCAAACATCATAACATTCAGGAGTAAAAACATCGGAAGAAAGTTCGGTCGAAAACAGAACCGCGTCGCGCAGACTCATGGATGTCAGCAGCGTCGGACGCACGGCGGACGCGCGCGTCCGGGCCGCGTCCGTCCGTTCGGCTGTGACGCCGAAATTCTGGGCACTCACGGACGCGCAGCGGACGCGCGTCCGTGGTTGCGTCCGGCCTTTCGGCCGTGACGCCGAGACTTCGGACACCGATGGACGCGCGGTGGACGCGCGTCCACGGTCGCGTCCATCCGGATCTGCCAACTTCGGGCAGCAAAAACTAGGATGTAACGCCTCGATTTTCCACTATTTTCACAAGTATAAGCTTATATGGGCATAAATACAACATATACATGCATAAATTAGCCATGAACATGTATACAAAAATTACCAAAAATTTCAAGTGTAGTCCTTTGAGCCAACTTGTAGATTCACAAACTTAACACATGATTTTCACATAAAATTCCTAGTTTCATAATTTACTAGCATTTGTTCACCTTCAAGTGACTAAATCAACTTAAGGGATTCCTTACCTCCCAAGTAGATTTTTAAGACCGTAGAAAGATGGTGACCTTCTCCTCCAAACTTTTCACCGAAGATCCTAAACAAATGACCTTCTCCTCCAAACTTTTCACCGAAGATCCTAAACAAAAAACCTTCTCCTCCAAACTTTTCACCGAAGATCCTAAACAAAAATCACCATAATCCAAACTTTTCACCGAAGATCCTAAACAAAAATCACCATAACAACATTTTCATGAACCCTTAGCTTAAACTTAAGTTCTATAACAACATTTTCATGAACCCTTAGCTTAAACTTAAGTTCTATGGAGGATTCTAGTCATATTAACCGAATAAAACCAAAGTTTTACCTATTATGGAAGCACTTGTGTTGAAGAAAATAGCTATGGAGTTCTTGGATCCCAAAGATGAAAATGATATTTTTCCTTCTCTTTTTCCTTCTCTATTTTCGAAAATGAGTGTGGGAGAGGTGGGGAAGACTTGGAGTGTAAGTTACATCTTAGCATGGCTTAGCTTATCCCATACTCTTCCCATTTAATTAATTATTTATTACTATGTGGTAAATAAATGTGACACTTGTCACAATCCCATGGTATGCCTTGTAGAGTAAGTTTGCTTTGCCAGTTAGGGATTAAATCAGATAAAAGTTTGGAGGAATATAACTTAATTCGGGAAAATTTTAATACCAAAATTATTCTAAAAAAAAACCCCGTCATTAACCACTAAAATTGGGAATTTTCCGGTATCTCACGAAATACAGTGGTACGGAGGTTCGTAATAAATTTCACTCTTACAGTTCGTCTAATTTCCACTGAACTGAGTAGGAAGTTCACGCTTAATCGTATCATGCTTAATAATCCATCTCCTAAGGAAATTCGAACTGTATATACGTCCTTAAAAATTTTACGATTCGTGACCGGTACGTAGATCGCAGCTTTTTAAACACTAGTCTCACTTATAAAAATCCTTCTGAAGTACCGAGAGATCATCTCATAAATGTCATAGCCTAAAAAAAATATTTTTCGAACCATAAACTTATCGGAATAGACGAGGGGTTACATAACCTAATCTAAAATGCCAAATATTAGAATCAGTGACAAAAGCGAATGCCAAACTCTTTGTAAGAGGTAAATTCGGCATGCTCCCAACCCAATGGTACAGTCCATCATGTTCCTTAGCTAAGCCAATCATCTTCTTGCCACTCTAATTTTATAACCATCAGCACAAAACACCAAGCAACAACCCAGATCCTTCGTTAGTTTACTAACTGAGATTAAATTAAATTCAAAATATGGAATACATAATGCATCTCGTAGTATTATTTCAGCAAATAAACACACATCACCAGCATGAGTTACCATGGCACGATCACCATTCGGCAACATGACTGACAAATGACGCACTTCATGAACATTTGAAAACCATCCAACATCATTTATGATATGGTTAGTAGCACTTGTATCAATTATCCAAGAAAAAATGGATAACTTACCATCTTAAGCAATAGGCTTAAAAGTTGTAAAACAAACATTTGTTCATGTAAATGGTCTTGTTGGACCTTCACTTGTATCACAAGACCTATCATCCAATGGTGTATTAGGAAGTGGAGCAGACATGCTGTTTTGACACCCACCTACATTTGTGGCAGCACCCTGCGTAGAAACACTAGTAATGGGAAGACCAATAGAATAATTTGAAGGAAGACCAGATGTGATTGCTAAACCAGGAAAAGTTTGATTATAAACTGGTGTGACTATGCTAGCTAGCAACAGAGTTTACTGTCGCGAGCATAGATTTTTGCCCCAAAATGTTGGTTGTGCTTTGTTTATTTTTTCTTTTCCAACCCAGAGGATAGCCGTGTAATTTATAACATTTATCTACTGTATGTCCAGTCAATCCACAAAAACTACAAATGGATTTCTTATTACTGGATTTACGTTGCATTGAGACCACGTTACTAATACCGACATTCGTACTCCTTGCAAGAAAATCACTATGGGCATTACAATCATTAACCAAATTTAAAGACCATAGGCCTCCATGGAAAATTTGACGCTCTTGTTGTTGAACCAAAGAGAAAGCTTTAGCAACTGTAGGCAACGGTGTCATAGCATAATTTGAGATTCAACACCTGCATAGCTTTCATTTAAGTCTTTTAAAAAAGTGGTCACTTGTTCCATTTTATGACCCTCCTTGATTCTAATTAAGCACCCACAATTACATCTTGGTGTACAAGTACACATAGGCAATGGCTTTAAAAGCATAAGTTCATCCCACAATAGTTTAAATTTAGTAAAATATGCACTTACAGAAAATTCCCCTTGTTTTATGCTATAAATTTCCTCAAGAAGATCCGCGATTCGGAAAACGTCCCCTTCATAAAACCATTCTTTTAAGTCAGCCCAGACTTCTTTAGCGGTGTCGAGCCATAAGACACTTTGAGCGATTATAGGTATCATTGAATCTAGGAGCTAAGACAAAACCATATTATTTGCCCTTTGCCATGCCGTGAAGCCAGGTGATGTCACATCTAGAGCAACAATTAAGCCATCAACGAATCCAAGCTTATTTTTGAAGAGAAGCGACATCTTCATTGTTCTGCTCCAAGAATGGTAATTTGTCCCATCTAAAAGAACAGAAACAATAACTAAAGATGGACTTTCGCCAAAGTGAAGATAGCATGGGTTTCCAACATCAGTTGCATCAAAAGTTGTCCCTATCGCAGGAACAACATGAGGTGGAACAACTGGATGGACTTGATCTCCAGTATTTTCAGCCATAAATAAAACAAAGTGGAAGCAAATCTAAAAAGGCTCTGATACCATAATGAAAAAATGACAGAGGAAGAAGGGAAGAAAAATATTATTCGTAAATTTTCTTATCTCTAAAAGACTAAACAAAGCCAAAATACATAGAGCTGGCTACAACTAACTACATACTACTTTGACGCTAGACTAGCACAAAAATGAAACAATAATTTAAATAATTTCAAAAAACTAAGAAATAGTCAATTTACATGTTGCTTCAATATTTGGTGTAAGGGTGAAATGGGGAGTTAAAGCCTAGACTGTCGTAATCTTGGAATGGTAAATTTGGAAGCTTCAAGATATTGGTGTCGAAATTATTTCAAGTGTGTCAAGCATCAATCTAAGAAACGCATAGTACAAGGGAATTGGAAAGTGAGCGAGAGAGCATACAATAGGCAAACAAGAATCAAAGAAAGCGGCCTAGGAGTGTCCCTATGTTGCAACATGAATTAGTGTATAGGATATGAGTGTATGTGCATGAGGATTGCAATTTCAAGAGGAGTGGTGAGCAAGTGCGTAGCCAATTTTTTGTCTCAACACCTCTCATAGGTTAATATGGCACCCAAGTGTCCATAAGATCTATGAGGCAATTCATTAAACACCTAGCCTACACTATTTCCCGGGTCATGCCATCTCGGATCTAGGCGGGGAATGTGATAGGATTACAAGGCTAACTTAGGCTTAACAATCTCTTGCCTAAGCCTAGGATTCCGATTTCATTCATGAAGTCGGGCCCTACTCCAAAAACAATACACAAATCATCCTCCACAACAAGAAATTCATACAATCTCCATCAACACACTCCAGCAATTAGGTCTAAAGCACACTAATCAATAGGGGTGAGCATTGGTCGGTTTCAGTCGATTTTTGGTTAATAACCAAAATAACCGAAATTTTAACCGAAACTTCATAACCGACCAAAAACCGACCGATAAACATTCATAACTTATATAACCGAAACTGACGATTTTCGGTCGGTTAAATATAACAGTATTTTTTAGTAAAATATTTAAATTTATTTTATTTATTTGACTAATGCTAAAATACTACATTATTAAAGGAAAAAATAATATCTTAGTATTTATAATCAATTAAAATTAATGTCCTCAAGTACAATAGCAGTTTAGTGAGATATAAATGAACTATATTTATACATTATATGATTAGCAAATGTGGTGTAAATCAATACTACTGCGTAGCTTATCTAAATCTATATACTAATGGTTAGGATTAGGAAATGATGAGGATTAGTGTAATCATATATATATATATTTGTTCAAATGCGGCGGCGAGCTCCGATGCGGTCATGCGGCCTAATCTGCACCGTCCAATTTCATTAATCCTACTGAAATTCGTGTATGTTTAAGTGGGGTTGTTATGGTAATTTTAGTATGAGTTTATTACCGAAATGGTCCCTCGACTATTGCGAAATTACCAATTCGGTCCTCGACAATTTTTCGTGCCCAATTAAGTCCCTCGACTTTGAAAATTTTAACCAATTTGGTCCTCCATTTATTTTGCCGTTAAAATCGGGACTAAATTGGTATTTTGCTATAGTCAAGGGACCAAATTGATAATTTTGCTATAGTCAAGGGACTATTTCAGTTAAAAATTAACTACTAATTTGGTCCCTTGACTATGGAAAAATTACCAATTTGGTCCCTTGACTATAGAGAAATTATCAATTTGGTCCCAATTTTAACGGCAAAATAAACGGAGGACCAAATTGGTTAAAATTTTCAAAGTCGAGTGACTTAATTGGGTACGAAAAATTGTTGAGGACCAAATTGGTAATTTCGCAATAGTCGAGGGACCATTTCGGTAATAAACTCTTTTAGTATTTATATTACGTGAATTGGAATGGTGCATTTTAGTACATAGTGTGGTGCGTTTTATTACGTATGTTGGTGCATTAACTGTGTTGTGGAATGGTGTGTTTTAATCTATCCGCTGGTGCATTTTCATACGTAGAATGATATGTAACTGTGTTGTGGAATAGTGTGTTTTAATACGTAGTCTGGTGCATTTTAATATATTGAATGGTGTGTATTTTAACACATGTGTTTCTAATAAGTGTGGTGCATTTTAATACGTAGAATGGTGCATATTTTAGCACATGTTTTCTAATATGTGTAAATAGTGTATGCTTATAATCTGACATGAGGCACATTGTGGTATATTTTAGTACATAGAATGATGTGTTTTATTAAGTATATTGATGAATTTTAAGTGAATAGGTGCATTTGGTATATTGTGTGGAATGGTGTGTTTTATAGGACCTCTGGTGCGTTTTAGTACGTAGAATGGTGTGTTCTGTAACATATATATATTGCGCGTTGATTTGATGAGTTGATATGATCTAATGGCTGAAAATAGGCCGCACGGTCACACCTAATCATGACTATATATATATATATATATATATATATATATATATATATATATATATATATATATATATATAGGGATTCACTCCCATGCGAACTGCCGCCCAGGTAAGAAATGAGAACGCTTCACAGCCGTCCACGTGTCCAGATCAACGAATCAGATGCAATTTTTAAAAAAATGATGCGGTGACATTTTTGTAAATAACTGGAACTTTGGTGCACCTAATTTCACTTACAAGTGCACCTATTTTCGCACCTATTTTCGCACCTATTTTCACTTACAAGTGCAAGTAATTTACCATGTTAATATTCATGCACCTATTTTCGCAAATACATTCACTTACAAATGCAAGCAATTTACCTTGTTAATATTCATGCACCTGGGTGCAACCAGGTGCACTTAGTTATAACATAGGTTGCACCTAGTTATAACATTAGGTGCACTTAGTGTTGATGCTCAGTGTAAAATTCACTTGCACCTGTAATACATTTTACTTGCACTTGTGCAAGTAATTTACTTTGTTAACATTCATGCACTTGGGTGCAGCCTATGTGCACCTAGTTATAACATTAGTTGCACTTAGTATTGATGCTCATTGTACAATTTACTTGCACTTGTAATACATTTTACTCGCAAGTGTGCACCTATTTTCACTTACAAGTGCAAGTAATTTACCTTGTTAACATTTATGCAACGTGCACCTAGTTATACGTTAGATACAACTACATTCCGGACACGTGCCGCGCTGTGATTCTTCTGCAGTTCTCTCCTGGGCGGCCAGTACGCACCTGAACGCGATCCTATATATATATATATATATATATATATATATATATATATATATATATACATATGTATATGTACATACACATCTGCATATACATATACATATACATATATATATATACAGATGTATATATACATATACATATGTACATATACATATATATGTACATATATACTTATATATGTACATATATGTATATATGTATACATATATATGTATGTATATATGTATGTATACATATATATATATACATATATACATACATATATACATATATATATGTACATATACATATACATCTGTATATATATATGTATACATATATACATATATATATGTACATATACATATACATCTTTATATATATATGTATATATATGTACATATATATATGTATATATGTATGTATATATGTATGTATACATACATATAACATACATATATACATATATATATATATACATATATATGTACATATATATGTACATATATATATACTTATATATGTACATATATATGTATGTATATATATATATATATATATATGTAATATGAAAATATTATGGACTTATAAAATGTAAATGGGATGAGGTTAGATTTTTTTTCTTTAGATTAATCTTTGATTTTTCGGTCTGTTTTTGGTTGTCATTGAAAAACTGATAACCGACCAAAAAATTGAATTAACTGAATTTTGTTGACATTAAAAACCAAAATAGAACCGAAATATTCGGTTGGTTCGATTTTCGGTCGTCGGTTTTTCGGTCGGTCTGATTTTTTGCTCACCCCTACTAATCAATCATATTGCAACATAATGAATAATCCTAGCCCTAGAAGCTTAGCTACTCATGATCTTGCATTGCAACCAAATCGAATTTAAGAATATCATCATGCTAAAAGCAAGAATTAAAAGATTAAAATGAAATTGGTTACCAATCTTCAATCTTCTAGATTACAATGATCAATTGAGAGAAAAATCAAGCTCTATCACCAAAGTTGTCACTTCTTTGATCTTAGAACTCCGTCTTCTTCTTGTGAATTTGAGAGCTAAAATCTACAGAGATAAATATTGCAAAGTGTTCCTAAGAAAATCCTGTCTCCAAAATGAATCTAACTCCCTAAAATATCTAAAAATCTGACTATTTATAGAAGAAAATCGTGCCTAGTCCGTCTTGCCTCATCCAGGCCGCTCTCACGTGAATGTCACCAGTGTGATTCGTGTTCAATATGCATCCATGCTCAAGATCACACGCGTGACAGCAGCGTGATTTAGATTCAGAGAGCAATCACACTAAGTGTCACATGCGTGACACGAGAGTGATTTGCTCATTCTTTCATATTATTCCAAATACATCTGTTTTGAGTTCATTTGCCACCCTTTTTTGTCCATAAATCACCAAAAACACTAAAGTGCACAGATTAGAGGGCTTTGCAATGCAAAATGACATTTTTATTGCTTTCTACTCATAAATCATGCACAAATCATTCAAACTATGCACAAAATGCCTTCAAAATGACCTTGGAAACTAGCATCATTTGACACTTATCAGATATCTACCAAAATATTCATTCAAAATTTACTTGAGCCACTCTATTTCAGCCCAACCAAAGCTTCAATGACGATGCTTGTTTTAAGAGGCGTAGAATGTGAGACCCCAAAATGCATTTTCACAAAACTCTTATTTTAAGTTACAAATCGGTTTTGTACATAAAATCCGAATCCAACCCGACCCACCACGGGTTTACATTTTTAAGACCCACCCCCGACCCACCACCCACTATCACCCAAAAAAACCCGATCCATTCGGGGTGGATTCGGGTGGATATCGGCGGGGCGGATTGAAATTGCCATCCCTAAGTAGCACGTCACAACCCATATTAAATAATTAAGTAGATATAGTAGGCATAATACAAACTGTATTAATCCACATTAAAATGGTTTAAATTTAATTTAAAATGACAATGTTTTTACATGCGTTTGGTTGGGAGGAGGAATTAGGGTGAAAAAAAAATTATAATTCGATGAAATTGAAATTTAATGAATAAAGTAATAATTGAAATTACAGTGTTTGATATGCAAGAATAGGAGTACAAGAAATTGAAATGTAAGAAACGACAAAATGACTAAAATGTCCTTATGTTGTAGTAGGAGTATAATAATAATAATAATAATAATAATAATAATAATCACTTGTGTGAGACCGTCTCACGGATCCTTATTCGTAAGACGGGTCGGGTTGGGTCGAATCAACATGCAAATGTCATACTTATATGCTCAAATGTTATACTAATCAGTAATAAAATATTTGTTACCTATAAGAGGGAAAATGTAATCATTTTGAGAAAAAATGCAATACTTTTGCATTTTGATATAAAAAAAGTATTATATTTATTTATAAGAGAAAATATAATATTTTTGAGAAAAAAATATAATACTTTTAAATTAAAATGTAAAAGTATTATATTTTCTCTTGAAGGTATTACATTTACTCTTATAAGTAATAAAAATTTATATTCTTAATTAGTATCACATTTGAACATATAAGTATGACATTTGTGCATATAAGTATTATATTTTCATATTGATTTGACTCGATCCGTCTCACGGTGAGACGGCCTCACGCAAATTTTTGCCCAATAATAAGAATAATAATAATAATAATAATTCTTTCAATAATAATAATTTTTTAAAAATAATAATAATAATAATAAGTATAATAATAATAATAATTCTTTAAAAATAATAATAATAATAATAATAAGTATAATAATAATAATAATAATAATTTTTTTCAAAAAAATAATAATAATAATTTTTTCAATAAAAAATTAAAAGACAAAGGGTATGGAGAAGGGACAAAATTATCTTTACACCAATAAAATTACCCTTATTATTCATTAAATTGCAATTCATAATGGACCCCATAAATTACAATTCGTAAAGAGAATTGCAATTGCAATTCCATCGAATTACAGTCAACCAAACAACCCCTAGTTGTATTTTCAGTCTTTATTTATTAATTATTTCATCCATGATCAAGTGGGTTTTATCGCTTTTATTTTCAATTTTAGTCCATAATTAGTATGGCCCACACTAGCATCAGCCATCCTTGTTGTCCACAATTATGATAATGACAAGCTCACTCATTTATCAAATATTTTCCCTTCAGTCTAAAGCAAAATTACCTGCAAAATAAAGATAAAAATTTTTAGAAATAAAAATAAATAAATGAACATAGGGCCCGGGGGGGGGGGCGGGGGGGGGGAATGTTATTTACGGATTTCCCACTAAAATTCCATTTAAATTTTAAAATAAGGAGTAAAACGCACACACGCACGTAAAATAAACTAGAAAATAAAAGTTGATATATATTTATAAATAAATAAAATAAAATAAAAACCAAAGAGATGAAAGAATTTTGAAGAGATTTGTATGATTGGAATTTTTAGTTTTAATTGGGTGGAAATTCATTTGAAGTCTTGAATTTGAACCTGCATACAGCAAAACTGTTTTTTTTTCTTTTCATAATTATAATTTATATAATTATCTTCTATAATTGAATTTTATATGTACAAAAAGTCATCGGATCTCAGGGTTTCGGCCACCGGAGTACACAAAAAAACCGTTCCGTCTCGACCACCACCAAGTCCTGGAGTGTTTTGTGGACTCGAATATGACGTCAAAAAAGCTGTTGCTGACGCCACCACCTCTGCTTAGGCCGAGAATCGAGATATCGAAGGATCCTATGCTTTTGACATGACGGAAAGCCGGCTAGGCCCTGGCTGGAAGCCGGCGCGGCGGCGCTGATGGTGCGACGAAGGTCGAATCAGCGCGCCTAAGGCTCGCTTTACTAGATCGCCTTCCACAGTCCCGATCCGGACTAGCGAGTTGGTCATCGCGGAACGCCTCATGTTCAGCCGGTGGGAATTGTAGGCCGACGCCGCCGGAGCGTGTCCGGCGCCGGAAACATTCATATTCTTGTGCAAGCTGCACCGGAACGAGCCAGGATGCGTAGTCGGCGAGCACATACACGTCCGCTTCCGGCCTCCACTCCCAGCCTTCTCCATCACGCGGTCCCGATTTACCACAGAAATAGATCGGCTCGGTGAAATCGGCCGGTCTAGCGAAAAGCGTACGGACGAAGCCGGAGTCGAATTCCTCGTGGTATAAACATTCACTCGGGTCGGAGACATCGGCCTGCGTAAAATATTCGAAGATCTCGCCGCAAAACCGGATGTCGAAGAGGCAAAAGCAGAAGCGGAGCTGGAAAACGACGACGTTTTCTTAGAGGAAGAGTATAACCTACCGGCCGGCGAGAGTGATCGGAGAATCGGTCCAGTTGATCGCCTAGAAGAAGCCGCCATTTTTGGTTGATTTTCCAGCTACTGGGAGAGAGAAAGAAGATAAGAAAGAATTTTTTTTTTTCCTGTTTCTTATCCTGAAAAAGCCGCCTTGGGCAGTTTGGTTTGGCAAACCTATGCTCCACTCGGGCTGCTAATTTATAGCAATAAAGTTTGAGGGAATTGCACAATAGGCCCGTAGAATTATACACATTTCATATCCAGCCCATAAAGATTTCAAAATTTATTATTGACCATGTAGTTTTTATTTACTTTCTTTTTGGAAGGCGATTTCATATTTTCTAAAGTAAAATAATTTGGTGCAATTAACGATTCAACAAGTTAAAATTATGACATTATAAATATTTCTATATTATTTTTAACAAATTAATGATCCATGTTAGTAATTTTCTATTTATTTTGTGATTAAAATTATACTTTTAATTTTTCAATTAAATTAATTAAAAAATTATTTTTAACAAACTAATACGGAAATTATATAAAATTAAAATAGTGAGTTTTTAATAGTAGTCCGTCAATTGTTTGTGCAGTAGTCTTGGGTCAATAAAAAATGTGTTAAGATCAAAGTTATCAAATAAAACAGCAATTGGCAAGAACGTGTTATCAAAATTATAACAGTTTTGATGGGAAAGTGAATACGATAAAAAAAAATTGTGACAAAAGTAACAAAATAGGGAAGAAATTGATAATTATGTCTGATAGGATAATTTGACAAGCACCCGATCCAACAGTCACGTAACGGAAACATTTACTTCAGTACCGACCTGTTCAAGAGGAGACAATTGGCAAATCGACTCTTCATTACTGTAGAAACGTTACTTGAGCAGAGAGATGCACTAGTATAAGTAGGAGACTTTTTATTAGACAACGACACGTTCAATACTTTGTACTGAAATACTCTAAGCAATATAATTTTGATTACTTTACAAATAGTATTTAGTAACATATTTACCGTCAATTTGAAAAGACAATTGAAGTTATTGGAGTTTGATTATAAAATAAAAGGTATATACTTTTTGTTGAAGTATGTATTGAATTTATGACATTTTATCATAGTTTAAATTAGTTATATATTGGTTTGATTGAGTTACAAAAATAGGTGATCGTACGAGTTTAGATCACTGGTTCAGTAGGTCATATTTGAGAGAAGATATCAATGTTCGAAATTCTGCAACAGCAACGTGAGAATTATGTTCAAAATGGACAGATCCCTTGTACACACCATTATTTGGTCTTATATATTGAGCCACTGAATTATCGTGATTTGCATGCTTTGTCAGGTCACAGTGTAAGAGCCATTAGGATTGGGAATTCAACCTTCTGAGAGAAGAATTACAAAAATATGAGGCAAATAAACAATATCAATAAAATAGATGTGTTTCTGTGAAATGTACAGGGGATCAAAATCCAAAATAGTTGAAGAGGAGGGGGTGAAATTGAAATGGATATTAGATAAGTGGAGCCAACATATATGTAGTGGGAATTGACCACAGATTTAGGGTAAAACCTTGGGCTGCCGAGAAATGGACAACAGAACAGAGCAGAGCAGCCGTTTGATTGTGGCCTACTGTTTAGTCATGCCATCGACACGTATTTAATCGACTTTACTGACTCACTCCCGATAGATTCCACGTATATTTGTCCCGCCATTTTCAGGAATTCAATGTTCTTGCCCGGATCACGATTTCGATTTAAAATCCATTTTCTTAATCTAACTTTTTGTGGGTTACATTTTATTTTTTATTCTAAATTTATAGGTAATAGTTCATTTTATTTTTTATCCGAATATTCACTTTTTAATTTTAATATTATTGTAATAAGATATTTTTTATTATTTATTAATAAAACAGTTTAAATATTATTAAATACAATGACATTCGATCTTCAATTATAATTTTTTTTAAAATAAACATAAAAAATACAACGGTTCAACTTACTTTGTATTAAAAAATTTAAAATGTGTTTGTATTTAACGACATTTCAACAATTATGTTAATGAATGACTAAAAATAGTCATGACACAATAATACTAAGATCAAATAAGAATGTTCTAATAAAAAAATGACTAAAAGTGGACAGTCACCTATAAATCTATGACAAAAATGAAATTAACTCATTTTTTTCCACCCACAAGTTTTTTTGATGAATGACTAAACATTCTCTCATAAATTGTAAAAGCAATTCTAAAAATAAGGTAAGGACAAACCAAGGATATATGAAGCCATATAATGGTTTTTATTTAGAGGTGGGCACTTTGGTTCAGGTTATCCGAACTAGGGGTGGGTATTTCGAGTTTTGGTTCGATTTTTTTCGATTTCGGTTTTAAAAAGTTTAAACCATTCGGTTTAATATTAGAGTGGGGTTCGGCTTCGGTTCGGTTTGAAACGGTTTGGGTTTAATTCGGTTCAGTTTAAGTTCTCAAATTTCATCGTTTCTTAATTTTGCGAACATACTATCACATTATCCATATCCAAAATCTAAACATTATATAACAAAATACCAATTCAGAGTCCAAAGATACTACTAAGTACTAATTGTGAGGTAAAGAACACTTGCAGCAAACAATAAAAGCGAAAAATAGAGAACAAGTTATAAAGAAATCAAATAAAAATTTTAAGAGAGATAACGGTGAAAATAGGAATTAAACAACAGAGCAGGCATCAAGGGACTTAGATTTACTTTTTTATTATTATTATTATTATTATTATTATTGTTGTTGTTGTTGTTGTTGTTGTTGTTATCATTATTATTATTATCATTATTATTATTATTATTATTCAAACCTAACAAAGTTCAGTTCGGTTCGGTTCGGTTTTTAGTAAACCGTTCGGTTCGTTTCGGTTTTTAACCGAACCGTTCGGTTTACAAGAATCCTGAACTGTTCAATTTTGTAGTACTAGTTCGGTTCGGATCGGTTTGATTCGGTTCGGATCGATTCGTCTAAACCGAACTAAAATGCCCACCCCTAATCCGAACTATACCGAAACTTAACAAAACGGTTTAATTTTGGTTAATTATTAAAAATCAATAAGTTATATGTTCTAGAAAAAATAGTTTCTATTTGGCTTGATTTTTAATAAAATCAAATAAAAAACTGATACCAACGGCTCAAATCAATAAAAATACGTGCGTCTGGAAGGGAGAAACATAAGCTAAAAATGGCGTACCTTAATCACAAAACTTTTTGAATACTATTGACTCTGTTACAATGTAATATCTGTTCATACATATTTTCTCAACCTACTGAAGCACAAAGATACCTATGACCTCTCGCTTGGGAGGGCTACAGCTATGCAGCTTGACCACAAGGTCTTTGGCACCTTAAATCATAGAACTTATGCACCTTAAATTCTCAACTGCACACACCTTAAGCACAGAAATCACGCACCTTAAGAAGGAAAACCACGCACCTTAAGCACAAGACATACGCACCTTAGACACAAACCCTACGCACCTTAAGTTCTCGGGTCACACTTGTGTGAGGCCATCTCACGGATCCTTATTCGTGAGACGGGTCGGGTCGGAGCAACATTCAAATGTCATACTTATATGTGCAAATGTCATACATATATGCTCAAATATAATACTAATCAAGAATACAATTTTTGTTACTTATAAGAGAAAAAGTAATACATTTTTCATAATAAGTAATGTTGACAAGTGCCCTTTACTTATAAGGGAAAATATAATACTTTTGAGGAAAAATGTAATACTTTTAAATCGAAATGTAAAAGTATTGTATTTTCCCTTAAAAGTATTACATTTACCCTTATAAGTAACAAAAATTTTATTTCTGATTAGCATATAAGTATTACATTTGCATCTTGACTTGACCTGTCTCACAGTGAGACGGTCTCACACAAGTCTTTGCCTAAGTTCTCAACTGCACGCACCTGAAGCACAAACACCACGCATCTAAAAGGGAACACGACGCACCTTAAGCACAAAACCTACGCACCTTAGGCACAAAACCCTAGCACCTTAAGTTTGCCCCATATGGAAAATAACCAAATTGACACCGCGTTTTTTTTAAAACGTTGTCAATCCTAGTCTTGATTTTGACAAGATCAATGGCTCTCATTTAACCGCACAACCACACCTGAGGGTGCCTATATCACACGAGCTGAATTCTCTCTATATGTGTGTGTGTGTGTGTGTGTGGACAGAGAGAGAGAGAGAGGATTGAATGAGGACCTATAGTTAGGTAAGGACCCTGTGGACTTATCTGATTCTTTGATTTAAATAATCAGTGGTTGTGATTAATTCTATGCAATAGATTTAATTTTTCACGCTCATTTTGTTGTGCATTCGTTCTCAATTTGTTGTGCATTCGTTCTCAGTTTGTTGTGCATTCGGTCTTAATTTGTTGTGCATCCGTTCTCAGTTTGTTGTGCATTCGTTCTCAGTTTGTTGTACATTCGGTCTCAATGCAAGCTTCCCACTTTGTTGTGCAATTACATTCATAGCCATTAGATCACTCAAAATGGATGATCTAGATTAATCCACAAGGCCCTCATCTAATGATAGATCCTCACATGATACTATATATATAATATTAAATATCCAAAATCCTTAAACCTTAATTTTCACAATCATTCTTTGCGCGTTGTTGAGTGTGCGACATTGTTGTCACACGTGAGATGCAGGCGAAGAGGTAGCTTTGGTTTGGACTTATTTTAGAATAAGAAATTTGAAATATTCATTGTTGGGTCACACTTGTGTGAGACCGTCTCACGGATCCTTATTCGTGAGACGGGTCGAGTCGGATCAAAGCACCATGCAAATGTCATACTTATATGTGTAAATATCATACTTATATACTCAAATATAACACTAATAAAAAATAAAATTTTTGTTACTTATAAGAGAAAAAGTAATACATTTTTCATAATAAGTAATGTTGACAAGTGCCCCTTACTTATAAGGGCAAATATAATACTTTTGAGGAAAAAAAGTAATACTTTTAAATTGAAGTGTAAAAGTATTGTATTTTTCCTTAAAAGTATTACATTTACCCTTATAAGTAACAAAAATTGTATTCCTGATTAGTATTACATTTGAGCATATAAGTATGACATTTGTGCATATAAGTGTTACAATTGTATATTGACCCGACCCGACCCGACCCGACTCATGGTGAGACGGTATCACACAAGTTTTTGCCATTGTTAACTTACTATTTAGATTTTTGAAATTTCAATTATTAGTGTAAATAAATAAATAATTATGTATGACAAAAGACCTTCTGATCAAATGATATAACTGCATGTGACTCTCTCTTGGACAGATACTACATTGTAATAATTATGTATGCAAGAGAATTTGGAAATATTCAGATTGTCAAAAGGAATTGAATCAAACTCATCACCTTTTATATGAGAGTGCAAGTGTGCAACCGGGTGTCACTAGACCACAAGGTGTTGGATGGTTACCCCTGGATTTATTTAATCAATCTATAAACTAAATATTCGCAACATACAGTCTAAGTGAAATTAGTTTCGTAATTAATGTTTTTGCGTTTAAATATTGTATATATACTATGTTTTTTTGAAACAGTATATATACTATGTAGAGAAGTAAATATTAATAAATCTTCTCTTCAATATTTTGTATTAATCGGACGGAAAATAAAAATTATATAAGGAATACAACATAATTACATTTATGTTGCATTAAAATGATTTCAACACGTACGCATTTAAATTAATTTCATTGAAACGAATCCCAAAAATAAAATAAAATAATTTTATAATTTTAGAACTCCAAAAGAGGTTTAGTTAGGGATGCACACTACCTAAGATTTCAATTCCCCAGGATCACTCACTCTAGTACCACTCTTCCCCATGCAAGCCTACTTTTGGAGTGCTGATGAGATCCTAACGAATAATGAGTTCTGTTTTTTTTTTTTTTTTTTTTGAAAAAATGACTTCTGTTCAAAAGAAGAAAATGTTAAATAATTCATCTCTCTTAAATACTTTCAATCAACATGAACTTATTTACAAATTAATTTTTTTTGGAATATTTAATTTAATATTTATATATAATTTATATATTTTAAAAATACAAGTAGAATTAAATATAAAAATTTATATTTAGAATTTGTAAGAAAATATTTTAATTTTTTTTTAAAAAAAAGTTAAATTAACTAATAAATAATAAATAGTATAAATAAAATAAGATAAATGAAAAAAAAATCAAATCAGTTGCTCGACTACTCAATTAACTTGTCCTATGTACAACATTCGATGTACTGTTCTAAAATCATTACCACATTATAACTTAAAAGTAATTGACTAATGACTACCCATTTAACTTGTCCTTCCAAATTTAATAATGAGAAATTAAAATCACTACTAAATTATAACTTAAAAGTAGATTATAAAAGTATAATCATGTTGCAATTTTGATCTTCTCACATTGTAATTTTGGTCTTCTCGTCCTATAATAAAATACCAAAATTGCTATTCATCTATAACTTAATGATTAAAATTACACAATACAATCAAAATTGAAATATTTTTTTTTAAATGTGAGAATACATATACTTATGATACATAATAAAAAATTAAAATTGACATGTAAGTTAGAAATTAAAACTACACATTTTCTTATATAATATATGACATAGAGCATTTTCAGGGATTTCTAAGAAGTTTTTTACAAGTTTTTTGTGAGTCCTACACTTAAAAAAAAAAAAAAAAAAACAAATACATAGCTGGTCATGCCCAACATGTGCATAAATACTCTTTTTTTTTTTAAATTTTTTCCCTTATTTTTCTCTCCCCTCTTCCTCATATGTGGCAACAAAAAATCTTATAAAAATTTGATAATTTTGGAGATCGAAGGGAAAAATGGTCAAATAAGCTTCTAAACTTTATCTGAAAAGTCAATTAGGTACATAAACTTTTAAAAAGTTCAGTTATACCTTTTAACATGTTATATTGAGGCAAAGAAGTCCAAGAACCGATAAATGACCTGCTATTACATGTCATAAAGGTTCCAACATCATTTTCGGCAAAAATTCGGACGGTTCTACCAGAGAAGGCAACCATTTGGTTGCATTCCATGGAGAAGGCGAATTGTCCGCCTTCTCCATGGAAGGCGACCCTTCCGCCGAGGAAGGCGACTAGTGGTCGCCTTCCGCCAGGGAAGGCGAACTGTTCGCCTTTTTCATGGAAAGCGACCAACTGATCACCTTCCCTGGCAGTAGGCAACCAGACTGGTCGCCTTTCGCCTGGGAAGGAGGGCAGTTGGTCGCCTTCTGCCGGAGAAGGCGACTGGGTTGTCGCCTTCTCTGGTAGATGCCGACCGTCGCCGATCATCGGATTTGTGCCGAAAATGTTGTTAGAACTAAAATGACCTGTTATAGCAAGTCATTTATCGGTTCTTAGACTTTTTTGTCTCAATATAACATTTTAAAGGGTGTAATTATACTTTTTCAAAGTTTAAGGATCTAATTAACGTTTCAGGTAAATTTTAGGGACTTATTTGACTCTTTTTTCATTTTGGGTTGCTCTAAGCAACAAAAAATCTTATAAAACTTGATAATTTTGGGGTTGCTCTAAGCAATTGATTTAATACGAGTACAGTGTAGGTCAGCTTCAAGATGACTGTCATTTATTTATTGTGGATAATCGTAGACATGGGCAAGTGTGGTGCAGACTGAAGGGTTTGTTCACATGGGTTGTGTCATAGTTGTCCACACAAGTTGGGGCATTTCCGTTTGGGGTTGTCATCTTCTTGTATCATTCTTTTCTTTTCAATATTTAATCTGTCTAGCTTTATGATTATGGGGACATTATTAATTATGGAATCTTAGGTTAACCAATATACGTTGTAATGGAGTTAGGATGCAGGTAAGTGGATTGAAATGTGCGCCTCAATAATATAATGAATTTCTTTTTATTGTTATTTTATTTTAATTTGTTTTTAATTAGATTCATCTATGAATGTTAGATTTGAAATGTTAGCATATTCATTTGTTTAAATTTTATTTGGTGGGTGGGCGTTAGTTTGTTGGACATCAATCATCATAATGTGTTGGTTTAAAGTAATTTGAGAAATTTTGCATAAATGATTAGGTTTATTTTTTGAGTGATAGGAAAAATTAACAACTACTATATAAGTGTGTGTATTGGGTAATGTCGACACAAGAGAAGAAATTCACACTAAAAATACATTGTGTGAGAAATTTTGTTAAGAACATCTTGAAAGAATCATACCGTACCCACTCGGACACCCCTTCCATATAAGTAATTTTTTTTTGAAAATCCCCTTCCATAAGTAATTAGTTTTAAAACACTATTACAAAACAGTACGTTAATTTGCGTTCGTTGTTGGAAGCAATAGGCATCTGTTCTACAACAGACACCTATGAACCAAACGCTTATTGCCTTGCTGACTCCATTAGGCGCCTAATGTTCATAGGCGTTTGTTCCTAAACAAGAACAGACGCCTATTGTCCTTTTTTGAAAAGAAAAAAGTGTCAAATTAGCCCCCAAGTAAGAAAAGCTTCATTCAAGCCCCCTAAACCGGTAAAATTGTTCAATTAAGTCCAATTTGACTTGTTTAATATGTTAAATCTTTTGTGGTGTTGACACGTGTCCTTTTAATTCTATTTTTAAACAAAAAAAAAAAACCAGCTACGGTCACCCCCCTCACGTATCTCTCTCGCATGGCAGCAATCACCACCATGAACATCCGTCTCTGTCACTCTTTCCTGAGCCGTCTCACCCTCACCCTCTTCTCTCCGCCCTCAGCCTCTCATCTCTTCTTACCGTCGACGGCAGTAGTGGCGGTGATAAGTAGTGACGATCGGTGGCGACCTCCTTATAGCAACGAGCTCCGACACAACTGGAATCTTCGACGAAGCAACAGATCCGGTGGGTCCTCTTCCTTCCTCGACGACGAAGGGCATCGGCAGTAAGGACTTCGACGGTACAGTGGACGACGACCTCTAGCGTAGCAGCCTTCGTCCTCCTCCTCGCTTGAGTGCGGAGCTTGGCAGAAACAGATCTGGCGAGGCAGCAGTTCTTCCGGCGGTGCAGCAACAGATCCTGCGAGCTCAAGCTTCTCCCGGCGGTGAACAACGGCGGCGACCTTCAGTTCTCCTTCGGCGAGCAGCGACAGTGAGCGGTGGTGGTTGGTGGTGTTGCTACGAGAGTAGTGGTTGCCAGCGGTGTGGTGGGTGTTTTCCGACGAAACTCATGGCGTGAGCGTGGTGGCTGTTAGTCTGTTATGGCTGTCCGTTGCTAGTTTGTTTTTTTTTTTAAATAATATTTTTAATTTTTAATAAATAAATAAATAAATATGTTTAAAAACTAAAATAAAAAGACACGTGTCAACACTACACCCTAAACCCTAAACCCTAAAAAAAAAAAGAAAAAGAAAAAATGGCGAGTTTGGTCTCTAAGTTATAATGGTAGTGACGACTCAGTCCCTGAGTTGTGTCCATATCCATTTTTAGTCCCTCAGTCATGAGCAAAGTGACACATTTGGTCTCCAACCGTTAAAACTAACGGAAATATTTAAAATTTTAGGGGTAAAGTAGAGATGAGTTGTCGATAATCAGTTGAAACTGTTACAAGGGAATAAAAGAGTCCTATAGGAGAGTAAACACATAACTCTCATATTCTCTAGCTAACCTATTATTGACTAAGTAATTACAGAATAACAAGTCAATACATTATAATAATAATAATAGAAATAATATGGTTAATACTCCCCCTCAAGCACAAGGTTGTATGGCCGCAACGTTGAGCTTGGTCCGTAGAAATTGAAAACGCTGAGCCGGTAATGGTTTGGTGAAGATATCTGCAATCTGGTCCCGTGTGGATACAAAATTAACAATCAAATCCTCGGACGCAATTTTGTCATGAACAAAATGGTAGTCAATCTCAACATGTTTGGTGCGAGCATGAAAAACAGGATTTGCCGCTAAGTAGGTGGCCCCGAGATTGTCACACCACAGAGTAGCGGGTTTGCCTGAATGAAGGCCCAACTCAACAAGTAGAGATACCACCCAAGTGACCTCAGCTAAAACATCGGCTAAACCCTTATACTCGGCCTCTGTAGATGACCGAGCTACGGTGCACTGCTTCCGAGAAACCCAAGATATTAGATTGTCACCTAGGTAAACTGCGTAGCCACTGGTCGACTTACGGTCTATAGGGCAACCTGTCCAGTCTGAGTCTGAGTAAGCATGTATGTCTGTACCGGGAGAAGACACAACACGCAAACCAAAGTCCTGAGTACCCTTGACGTATCGCAGAACACGTTTCAACAAGGCCCAATGATCGTCTGTCGGAGAGTGCATGAACTGACAGAGGCGGTTGACCGCATAAGATAGGTCAGGGCGAGTGATCGTGAGATACTGTAGTGCACCTACTATTCGGCGATACTGAGTGGGGTTCTCGTAAGGATTCAACGAGGGAGTAGCTGGTTGAGTAACAGCTGCCGGTGTAGCAAGAGGTTTGCAATCAGTCATGCCAGCTCGGTGTAGAATATCAGCCATGTACCGTTTTTGTGACAAGATAAAACCTTTCTAGTCATTGAGTGTCTCTATGCCCAAGAAGAAACTCGGAGTACCCAAATCCCTGATTTTGAAAACTGAGGATAGCTGTAGTAGTAGGGCATCAATCAAGCTGGAGTCATTGCCTAACATGATGATGTCATCCACATATACTAGTAGGAACACCCGAGAAGTTTTGGACGAGTAGTAAAAAAGAGACACATCCGTTTTTGATGGTGAGAAACCTGCTGAAACCAGAAAATCATGTAACCTTTTAAACCACGCACGCGGCGCCTGTTTCAAGCCATATAAGGACCGTTGCAGGTGGCAGACATGGTCAGGATGTAGCGGGTCTTCATAGCCCGGCGGTTGCTTCATATATACTGTTTCTGCGAGATTGCCAGAAAGAAACGCATTGTGAACATCAAGTTGGCGTAGAGTCCATGAGTTGGAAACTGCTAACGAAAACAGCATCCGAACCGTAGTGGGTTTGACGACGGGACTGAAAGTGTCAAAAAAGTCTCCCCCCGCTACCTGATTGAAATCTTTCGCAACAAGACGCGCTTTATACCTTTCTACTGATCCATCCGCCTTTCTTTTGGTGCGGTAGACCCACTTGCACCCGATAATGTTCATATGTGACGACGGTGGTACCAACTTCCAAGTGTGATTGTGGAGCAAAGCATTAAACTCCTGATCCATGGCATCTCGCCACTGTGAATGCCCGATTGCTTGAGAATAACATGTCGAGTCAACTGTAGTATTGAGAGCATAAAATTGCTACCCCGTACCCTTAGTCTTGCGTCGCGTTCTCATAACATGTCCACTTTGTTGTACCTTGCCTGTATAAGGTTGAGTGTCTGAAGAAGTGGTTTGTACCTGACCAGAGGATGGTTGATCCGTGGTGTCAAATGTTGACGGTGGTAGGACAGGCAAAGGATCAGAACTTTGACTTGCTGGTGGTGCAGTATCAAGAGGAATTGGCGGTGGTGTCACAATGAGTGGACTGACTCCATATGGTGAGCAGTCCTGGGACACGGGTCTTAGTTGTTGAGACTGCAAAGCAAAAGGAAACTGGGTAACCTAAGAACACGCACATGACGACAGATAAAGATATTACCCGTGTTAAGGTCCAGACATCGGTATCCCCTAAAAGAGACTGGGTAACCTAAGAACACGCATGGTGCTGACCTGTACTCGACCTTGTGACGATTATAAGGTCGGAGATAAGGAAAACAGCGACAACCAAATACCCGAAGAAAGGTATATGGTGGATGACTGCGGTGGACACGGTAATAAGGTGTTTCGAAGTGTATAGCAGACGAGGGTAGGCAATTGATTAGATAAGTTGTAGCTTCAAAGACATAGTCCCAGTATTTAAAAGGAGTGGAACTTTCAGCTAGAAGGGCGAGCCCGGTTTCGACAATGTGTCTGTTCCGACGCTCGACCCGACCGTTTTGTTCATGTGTATAGGCACAGGATTGACGGTGAATGATGCCTAATGACTCAAAAACTTTATGTAGTCGACGATATTCGGCTCCTAAATCAGATTGGATCGCTTTGATAGAATGCGAGAATTGTCGTTCTACCATGACACGAAAAACATCAAAAATCTTGTATGCATATGATTTTAGCCTTAATGGATAAAACCAACAAAACCGTGAAAGTCGTCTACAAAGAGTATGAAATAACGATAACCTGAAGCTGAAATAATTGGAGACGGACCCCAAATGTCCGTGTAAACTAAATCTAGTACATTATTACTATGATTTGAAACCCTATCTAAAGGAAATCTAGCCGATTTGCCCATTTGACATGCAGTGCAAACCGACGACGAACTGGCTTTATTAGGAAGAACAGGACAGAGCCGGAGAACTCGACCCAGGGCTTGACTGTGCGGATGGCCTAACCGTTGGTGCCAAACAGCGGAAGTTGCTCAGGCAGACAGAAACGCGAAATGACTGTGTGGAGTAAGAAGTTGGTATAGACCTCCCGTAGTGGACCCTTTAAGCAGAATTGCCTGTGTTTTGCAATCCTTCACAAGAAAGAAACTTTTGTGAAATTCAAAATATACATCATTGTCGTTAGTAAATTTATAAACCGACAATAAAGGCAAAGATAATTTAGGAACGCATAGAATATTGTTCATTTTTAGACTGTGAGGGTGGGAACGGATAACCGAGTGACCCACACGAGTAACATCCAAACCTGTTCCGTTGCCAACCTTCAGAACATCGCCACCCGAATAGTTAGTCGAATGATCCAACATAGAATCATCCGGAGTCGCGTGTGTCGTCATACCGGTGTCGGGGTACCAAGTATCCACCGGATTTGCGACTGCACCTTCACTGGAATATGCGACGTTCGCTTGGGATTCCTGACGATCTGCATACCGGCGGAAACAAGTCACGGCCATATGGCCATGTGATCTACAGATCTGACAACGAGGAGTTCCGCCCCTGCCACGCCCCTGATTACCGTTGTTTCTGCCACGCCCGTGCCGTTCTCGACCACTGGAGTTCTGTCGTCCACCGTAGTTGCCGCGACCACGCCCAGCGTAGTGAGCTTGAGAGCCCGATGGTATCGACATGTCGACAGGAAGCAGATCATCCGCATGGATGAATTCCTAGGCTTGCAGGTGATCGGCGAGCTGCGGCAGAGTCACCGGAGTCCCGGCGACTGTGAGTGAGGATGCCATCGCCCGGAACTCCGGACGCAAACCGCGAAGAGCGTAGAGGATGGTTTCTTCAGACGATAGCGGCCGGCCGGCGAGTGACAGAGCTTCGACGAGCATCTGTGCTTTGCCGAGGTACTCAGCCGGAGTGGAGTTGCCCTGCCGCAACGTTTGGAACTGGCCGAGGAGGCTGAGACACCGGCTGCGAGTAGAGGATGCGAAGGCGGTGGTGATAGAGGTCCAAACCGCCTGTGCGGTGTCTCGGCCTACCGCTAAATACATCACTTCGTCGGTTAAGGAGGAGATGATTAGCGATAGGATGGACTAGTCTTGCTGCACCCACGCTTGGTACGCCGGATTGGGTGTGGCAGCGATCGGAGTGGAGGCATCTGCCGGCGTCAAAGAGCCTAGAGTGGCCGGCGGGCATGGGAAGCTTCCGTCCAGAAAGCCGAGAAGGTTCTGCCCCTTCAAAAATGGTACAATTTGCGTACGCCAGTAAAGGAAATTCCGAGACGTTAATTTGATCGAAATGTGGTGGTGGGCAGCGTGGACGATTTGGGGGGTGGCCGACGGTGGAGCCGCGGCGGTGATAGTTCGATCAACGGAGGTGGTGGTGGTGTTTGCCATACGGGTAGATGATCGGAGAGAGGATCCTAACACTACTGATACCAGATGAGTTGTCGATAATCAGTTGAAACTGTTACAAGGGAATAAAAGAGTCCTATAGGAGTAAACACATAACTCTCCTATTCTCTAGCTAACCTATTATTGACTAAGTAATTACAGAATAACAAGTCAATACATTATAATAATAATAATAGAAATAATATGGTTAATAGTAGAAAATTCAAATTTTATTCACTTTCTTATATTGAAATCACTTTTGCAACATTATTTTGAGTATAACTGAGAGACTAAAAATGAATACGTTCATAACTCATGGACTAAGCTAGAACTTGAGTATAACTCAAGGACCAAAGATGTCATTTTCCTTAAAAAATATTAATTTTTTTTGTATAATTTTTTCTCCCTACTACTATAAATTTCAATCATATTCAACATATAATCAAATTCAACCATTGAATCCACAAATAATCATTTAATCTTACAATAATATTAACAATATAATTCATCAACACAATCAATAATATAATTTTTTTTTGTTGACAAATCCATAATATAATCTAAACTACAACGCCATCCACAATATAATATAAACTACAACACAATCCACAACATAATCTAAGACAGAAATTTGAGCCTTTAATCCCTCTTTATTGAAAAATAAAACATAGTATAGATTCATTTAAAACCTTATCTATATATCCAAAACTAGAGAAATTGGAAAACCTTTAATTTTACATCCCTCCTCTGTTTAATACCTCAATGAATGAGACCATATGGCACATTCACCTCAAAACTTTTCTTAAATCTGTCACTCAACTTGTAACCCAAATTAAGAATTAATACCATCTGGAGTCCTCCGAGTATAGTCGTTTTGTCACGTTTACTCCTAAACTTTTAAATTGACCACTTGTGATCCTTCGATTTTTAAATTTTTACCATCCGTGGTCAATTTAAACACCCATGGTCCTTCAACTATCAAATTTTAATCACGCATGGTCCTTCAAGGAGGACCGCGACTAGATAAATTTCGAAAGTTGAAGGACCATGGGTGGTTAACTTGGACAACAGATGGTAACAATTTGAAAGTCGAAGGACTACGGGTGGTCCATTTGAAAGTTTAGGACTAAACATGACAAAACCACTATATTCAGAGGACCCCATATGGCATTAACTCCCAAATTAAAATATAATAATAATAATAATAATAATAATAATAATAATAATAATAATAATAATAATAATAATAATAATTATTATTATTATTATTATTATTATTATTATTATTATTGAAGCAAGTATTTTTATGCATCTCAATTCTGTCTTTGTCAAAGATTTGGAAAGTTAATATAGAAACTGAAAATCTGTTAGTAAAGAGATGCTAACTAAAGATTGCAAGTATTTTTATGCATTTCAATTCTGTCTTTGTCAAAGATTTGGAAAGTTAATATAGAAACTGAAAATCTGTTAGTAAAGAGATGATAACTAAAGATTGCAAGTATTTTTATGCATCTCAATTCTGTCTTTGTCAAAGATTTGGAAAGTTAATATAGAAACTGAAAATCTGTTAGTAATTTTTTTTTAGTACTACTGACTACTTTTACAATGTAGTATCTGTTTATAACTACTTTCTCAACCTACTGAAGCACAAAAAGTCAACAGTCGCCTCGAACCCACTCCCTTCCATGTGGGAGTGTAAATCGGGTGCCACTAGACCACAAGGTCTTTGGCATCATGTATTTACTTAAGAATTAAGATTCATAGTTCTCATATTCAAATGAAGACAATAAGGATAAATGTCAGGATATATTCCATTAACCATTCAACATATAACCAAGCAATGATAACAGGGATAATTCCAAAACATTGTGAGAAATTACTATGAGAAAACATCGGCACACATAAACCAAGTAGAGAATGAAAAGGAGGGAGATATAATTATGCATGTAACAATGTAGCTGTATATATAAGTTGTATATTTACAAATTGTTATTTATTTATTTATTTATTTATTTTTTGATAACAACTTAATACATCTTCTATAGGGGAGTGTTTGGTTGGATGGAAAACATTTTTCATTGAAAATGTTTTCCTAAAAGGGGAGGAAAATGTTGTTTGGTTGGATGGAAAACATTTTCCATTAGAAAATGAATTCCTTGCAAAGAGGTGGGATTTTGTTTTCCACAAGACTTGGGAAAAAATAACATGCTTGGACTATTTTACCCTTATAAAGTATCTTAATTTCATAGGCACCTATTTATTCATTCATCTTTTTAGGGGCATGGTCTTTATATTCATAATTCATTACCATTCCAAACCCAACCAAACAATGGAATTCATATTCCAGTTATTTCTTTTCCACCAACCAAACAATGTAATCTATTTTCCTGGCAATTTGTTTTCCACAGAATTTGAATTCCATTTTCTTCAAATATTTTCTAGCGAACCAAACAGACGGTAAATGTTCAAACCTAAACTATTTTAAGTAGTAAAAAGCGGACCATTACTTAAAAAGTGTAAACACTGTACATCAATACAACACCGTCAAGTAGATTTCTACATATAACTTGTTGGAGCAAAATACACATGTTCAAGGATCATGCCCCATGCTGGAGAAAAATAATCGAAGATCCTATGGATACACAACCTAGTCTTAGTAAGTATGGAAATTTTAATTGGGTTGATTTGTGTGTTATTGGGCCTTGATGGATAATTAATTATCAAATTAATTACTTTAATTGAGTTAATTGGACAAATATTTATTTATTTGGGTTAACTACATAGCCTAATAAATATTTAATTGGTCCAATTGGATGTTGGATTGTTCGGCCCAAATTGAAGAAGTATGTAATTGAGTTAGACTAGGCTATTTGGATTAATTGAGCTGCTTAATTTATGAGTTTGACTTGGTTTTGGCCCATAAAGAATATACGTGGACAATATAATTTTGAGAATTATGGATAATTTTAATTGATTTGAAGATAGGATGGGTCATGAATCTTGACGTGATGGTGTCTCGATACATTCCTTATATATATTTTTTTGAAACCTACATTCTTTATATTTAATTCAAATATTTTAATTAAATTTGAGAATCATCCAAAATGGATAGAGTTTGTTATATTTCTCCTACACTCACCATTATAAATAGTCGTTTAATTTGGAGGAAAGATAGCTCTCAAGGTTTGCATACTGAAACTCTGTCGGAATCTCGCCAGGATATGATCATCTGGAACACATCCGACATACATCTACCTAGAGGAACACGCCATTTGAGTACCAGAAACCCTTCTTTGAAGATCAAGCTGCATATAAGCCCTTCATCGAAGAACAAGCTACTTAATTAACTTCGGAGGCTCTTTAGCAAGGAACTAGGACAATTCATCATACTTCTAATAGAGAATTAGAGGACTTCTCATATCTAGAGATTGTACCCCTTCTTGTTTGATACTTCATTGTAACCGATACTTTGAATATATATACAATTCAAGTTTTTTTTCTTCGCGTTTACAGATTTTGGCATGCCTAGTGGGATAGCTCTGCCTCTCACCTCTCTACTACCAATCTACCTCTACCGCTACAATCACCAGCGCATCCAATGGCATCAAACAACCTGTAATCAGGAGGACCTATGCCCAAGCTACCAATTCCAAGTCTACGCTTGCAGCTAGCTATGGCACCACTTAGAAAATGTAAGGCCCACTGACTAGGAACCGTGCAAAGAACTTGGGGGTGCAACTTCTCGAACCCAATTCCGTGGCTCGGAGAATGGTTCAAAAGCTCAAAGAGGCTCCAACCACCCCAAAGGCAACTGCTTATGTTGGAAGTCCACCCTCTCCCATAGGAGCTATCGATGGTGGTAGTTCAACTTCCATGTAGGGGAACGCTAGTAGCTGGAGCACTTCCCCCGTATCCTCGTCATTTCCGTTATGGAAGGGAGCTGCACCTGAGTGGACGCATGTCTATACTATCATGCTTGCCATGGGGAGAAGCACGAAATCCTTGGAAGAGCAATTAGCTAGAATTTCTAAGACTCTTGAAGGAATAACAATTATCCTTCCAAATCAAGATAAACGAATTAAAGTCCTTGACGATAGAGTAGGGAGCAAAATGGAGGGACAAAGAAGTCGTGCCCAAGGAAAGCAGCTCGAGGGGCAATAAGAGGTTGCTCAACAATCACAACCTCCTATTAAACCTGCGGTAGGAGAAGCTACTTCCCACCTACTAGCAACCGAGAAAAGTATACCAGTCACCGCAGGCATGATACTGGTAAATAAGTTGAAGGACTACACAATGAGGGCTATCAAAGGAAAGTTGGATGAAGGCCAACCGATATACTTATGCTAAGCCCTACACGCAAAGAATCGAAGAGTCGAAGATGTCCTTCGGCTATCAACCTCCTATGTTCCAACAGTTTGATGGCAAAGAGAATCCCTAAAAACACATTGCCCACTTTGTGGATACTTCCAATGATGCAGTAGGGACTTACGGTGATCTGTTGGTGAAGCAGTTTGTCAGTTCCTTAAAGGGTATTGCTTTTGATTGGTACACTGATCTTGAGCCAAGGTATATTGATAGTTGGCACGATATGGAGCATAAGTTCCTGACTCACTTTGATAGTACAATGAGAACAGTAAGTTTCTTAGAGCTTACCACTACTCGCCAGTGGAAGGGCGAACGTTCCGTTACTTACATTGAAATATGAAGGGAATTGTGCCTGAATTGCAAGGAGAAGATATCCCTAAGTTCTGCAATTGAGATGTGCATCCAAGACATGAACTTCGAAATCTCCTATATTCTACAAGGGATTAAGCCGAAAAACCTTTGATGAGTTGTCCAGTCGAGCTCACGACATGGAGTTGAGCATTGAAACTAGTGGAAGGCTCAACATACTGAACTTGCAAAGCTCCTGCAAAGCACCTGGGAAATAGAAAGTTAAGAAAAGGAGCAAACCCTTTCCAAAGTAAGAAAAGAAAGAAGTGATGGATGTGAAGACTACACCAATAAAAGTCTTCACCAAAGCAACTAAAAGGCCTAAGTCGAGTCATCGAGAGGAGGTGGGAGGATGACAATTGAAGAAGTACAGGAGAAAAAGTATCTTTTCTTGGAATCCAATGTATATCCCATGTTTAACGAGTTGCTCAAACATAGGCTCATTGTGTTGTTTAAGATGAAGCGCCCTGATGAGGCTTCAAGGGTGGATGACCCAAACTAATACAAGTATCACCATCTTCTCAGTCACCAGATTGAGAAATGTTTCATCTTCAAAGACAAAGTAATGACACTGGCCAGAGACGGGAAGATTAAGCTTGTTGAAGCTAACGCAAAAACAAATCAAATCTCAATTAACTTGGAAGGTTCACTTCACTGTGTATTGAAAAGGAAGATGGGGAGGAACGAAAGCGTCTACTCCTATTTGTTGTTAAGTAGGCTACTGGTCAAAGTTCAAAAACGCAACAAGGTGATGGCACATCCAAAGGAAAATTGGTAGTTGTCACTCATAGAAAGAAGCAAAGAGTTCAGTCCGTGAGACATCCAAGGTACGTGGTGAAAAGATGGGTTGAGAAGATCTCAACAAGTAGCCATGCCCATAGATCAAGAATGAAGGGACATGTCAAGTAGCCACGAGCACCAGTTCTCTTGGCTCAATACATGCCAAAGGGATCTAATCCTCAAGGAGCAGGCATTGCTAGCTCTTGCCTCAATACCAATGACAAGCTAGTGGATGGAGGTGAATGTTCATCTCCAAGACATATCAGGAATGAGGAAGTGCAAATGCATAGAGTTATTTCCTATTCCACAGAAATTACCTTCAAGGATGAATACTTGTTGCTTGGTGGCATGCCCCACAATCGCCCACTGTTTATTGAAGGCTACACATGTGGGTAAAAGCTTAAAAGAATTCTGGTTGACACTATAAGAAAAATGCACATAGACAACGGTTAAAAGTTGTTTTCTTTTAGATAAACAATCTTTTTTTTTTTGAAAACAAGGTAAAAAATCTTTTGTTGAAGCCAGTGTTGTTGTAAGGCACGGTCAAAGACAATAGTTTTTAACCGTTGTCTTGTGTATCAAAGACAACGGTTAAAAACCATTGTCTATTGACTGTTGTTGTAAGTCACGTACATAGACAATGGTTTTTAATCGTTGTCTATTGAGTGTTCTTGAAGCTAGTGTTGTTGTAAGTCGCGCACATAGACAACGATTTTTAACTGTTGTCTTATGTATCAAAGCTAACAGTTAAAAATCATTGTCTATTGAGTGTTGTTAAAGCTAGTGTTGTTGTAATTCATGCACATAGACAACAGTTTTTAACAGGTTTCTTATGTATCAAAGACAACGGTTCAAAACTATTATCTATTGAGTGTTGTTGAAGCTGGCGTTATTGTAAGTCATGCTCAAAGACCACGGTTTTAACCGTTGTCTATTGAGTGTTGTTGAAGTCGGTTTTGACAATAATTTTTAACCGTTATCTTATATATCAAAGACAATTGTTTTTAACTGTTGTATTTTTTCTCATGTTAATAGACAACAATTTAAAACTATTGTCTTTATTCATAACGTCAACTATTTTAAACCGTTGTCTTTAACCTATTTCGATTTTAAGCGTAATATGCAATAACAACAATTTATCCAAACATCATAAATAAAAAAAATGAACATCATAATACAGATAAGTAAAGTTTTTCGAAATACACAACAATTCATCATCTCCTTCATCTAGTTCAAAGTACAATCAACAATCAACAATCAACAATTCATTGGTGTTCACTAAAACCCAATCACCAAGTCTAAATATTGTTCACAAAGTTCTCATCAAATGTATTCTTACTCTATATCGCTTGATATACAATATGCCACTCGGAACACACTAGATCAATATAAGTTATGTCGTAATCAACTCGTGGGAACTACATATCGTAATTGCTTTAATCTAATGGAAGGATATCATCATTATTAGCATAAGATGAAATAGCAGAAGAACAATCTATAATACATTTATTCACATAGGACCAAATGGTAGAAGATGATCCATATTGATAAGTCCAAAAGATTATAAATTACTATTGAAGGTATATCTTTAAATACTCCATTATAAACCTGGCTTGTTAAGTAGTGGTATCGGGGCAGAAGAGGAAAGCAAAAGATATAAACCTTTGGCATGTAAAGATGTGTTATATCACCATATTTTTCAAGGAAGTGCTCTTTACATAACACATGTTGCAGTACAAAGACAAAATAAAAATAAAAGAAAGCAACATAAGCTATCACTCACATGCTCAACTTCTAGGACTACAAAGCAAATATTTCTTAAAATAGCCTTCATATGTTGACTCCTTAGAACTAGAATTTGACATACTTGTAGTTAAAGTAGAAGTTTAATACACTAATCCTATACATAGCAAAGATATTTCTCTTCAAAGAAAAAAAAGGGACAAAATACAGAATTAATAGTATAAGAGCTGTGTAAAAGTAAAATAAGTAAAGTTAAAGTGGATGAGGGATCTCAAAGTTTCCCCATTTTATCTTTTCTCCCTGGGGAGCTGTAGAGCATCTAAAATCTTCGAGTAAAATACTATGACAAAACAGTTAAGCAAAAATAAATTAAATAATTGCATAAAAGTTAAAAAAATTAAAAAAGACAGACTTGAAAATATTGCTTTCCAAAGGTAGTTAAAGATATGAGAACATTCCTTTTAGTTTTGAGGGGTAAGTAAAGCAATACGACTTGAACATAACTCCAAAAGGACAACATGCAATCCACCATCCAGAATAATTTTGCTACAAAAGTGAGGTATAAAGTATAAAATAAAACACCTAAGGTATTGATCTAACCAGCATATAAATGAACTATTCAAAGTGCTTTTGAGTTTCAAGAGAGAATTGTATCTGTGGTTTTAAGAAACTGATTTCAGCTTGGACTTCTTTACAAGATTCCAGAATATATACAAGAACTCCTAGGATTTCAGCTTTTGAGTTTAAAGAAAATTGTATCTGTGGTTAGAAAAATCTTCAAACTCTGATATTATTATTCCAAATTTAGGATTAAAATATCACAATATAAGTTTGCGGAACTTCAAAGTAAAAGAATCTAATATATAACACGGTGCTGTTAGTAAATATTGGACCACCTAAACGAAAACTTTTCTACATAGTTTTTTTAACAGCAGACATGGACTCATCCAATAGTTCTGCATATTCTTGTGTTGAAAAACAAAAATAAATAAGAAACAAACATTAAAATACTAAAGATTGGAAATCTTAAACCACACGTAAAATCACAAAAGAAGATCAAAGATTAAAAAATAAAACATGTCCAGTTGCTCGAGTCCAATATAAAATTCATCATCTAGTAATTGCTGATTATTTCTTCTTACATCAATGGTAATAGATAGACACTGGAGAAACAAACATACAAATGGCTTAATAAATGGATACCAAATATACATAATGACAAAGCAAATTGAGATGGCTTTTAATGCAGAAAAAGATATAAGTTAGAGTGATGCTTACTGTACAGGGACGAATTCATCCTAGAGCAGTATAAAATGTATGATGAACTCTAATTAATATCAAACAGAGGAGAACATCCATGAAGGGGTACTACAAAGAAAAATAAATGTAATTACTTCTCTTTAGAGTTAGACTGCTAAAAAATCCCTAAGGACACCTGAAAATACTTCCATACTTTTGGTAAGCTTCACCCGCAGTTGGCAATAATGATCTATATTCCCCAAATATCTCTGCCCAACACATTTTAGATCCTAAAAATTTAATTAAGCCTTAGATCAAAAGGTATTTCCCACTGACAAAAGAAGGAACTTCACAACAACAAAGAAAAGCAAAAATAAAAAAGGCCATCTAAAGGAGATATTGTAGAACATAAAAAATATGCCATAGTACATTAAATTTAGAACTACAGCCACCATTAGATCAATCAAAAAGCTTAAATTAAGCACACAACACAACTCTTCAAAGGGTCGAACACTAGATAAAATTGAAAGCTTTCCCTACCATTGAGCTTAGAATAAACGAATCAAGCTGATAAATTAGCGCCAGCTTGTGCTAATGCCCCAAAGCTCACCACCATTTCAATTTCTTCCTTTTCAGCATCGATTCCCTTCTTCGTTGTCGATAGGGGTGGAAATACACCGAGCGAAGCGCCTGGCTTTTTACGAAAATCTAATTAAAGCAAAAAATTGTAATAAAGCTAGCCTCTTCTGGGTAGAAAAAACGAATAAGACCGGGAGAAGTGAGGCCTCAGCCGACGAAAAACAACATCTCAAAGGTTATCATTCTCGAAGGTCTTCGTTTTCGTGTAAAAGCAAACTCTTGTTCCGGTTTAGAAGAGGTAATTCCTTCAGTTGCAAAATCTAATGGTGATATTATTGGATTTTCTTTTATGTTGTTTGTTGGCGAGGAGCCGCTCTGGAAATCTATCTACGGGAGCCTACCACCAGTTTGCATGCTTAACATGAAGAAGTAGCTCAACAAACCAAAGAAGAATCCATATATCACAGAATGCTATATGTAACACCCCGATATTTTAAACCACCTTATTCTAATAAAATATTTTGAAAATATAAATTTATTTTTCAATCTTAAATATTTTTAACCCAAATATTTTAGAAAACAAATTATTCTTGGTTCAAAGTTCATATAAATTATTTTATATTTTATAATTTTATTATCCAAAATCATTTTCTCTAAACTTTTATTTTATTAAGATTTTACAATAAAATTATATATTTAATTTCATTTCTTAAAAGAAATTTTCGCCAAACAAAGAGTATAATTAAATATTTTAAACTCTTTATTTTAAATGATTTGGTACGAAATATTTATATATTTATTTATAATTTTAAAAGCCCTAGTTCGGGGATAAACTTATTTATTAAAATTTTGACCCAAAAGTCTATCTGAGACGAACCTGTGACCATTGTATTATTGTTTTGAGCTTAAGTTTGAACCCAAATTAAAGCTAAGCCTAAATTGTTCTCTTGAAGCCCAATTTACTCAAGCCTAATTATTTTAAGCCCAAAACAAATCTTAAGCCTTAAGTATGTATACATAGATATATATGTACATTGGCTACCATATAATTGTTCATTGCCCCAAAAGATCCCAAAATTAATTGCCCTAAATTCCCCTAAGGGTGTGTTTGGAAGCCCGGAAAATGATTTTCGGAAATCATTTTTGTAACACCCCCAGATTTTACCATCATACTAAAAGGCATAATTAATCATAATTACTAATTTCCCAAAACGGAAGCACATAAATCCAGAGGTGCTACTCCACACCTAAGTTCATCACAAACTTAGATGCTAAGGTAGTCTTTACATCTACTATCCTTATTAATACATACTATTACTGCCTTACATCCCAATAATATACAACCCAAAATCTATAGTAATTTCTTTCATCAAGAGTAGATCCATTTTCTCTTCTATCGCTCTCGGATAACAAGATCTACTCCATACCTGAAATTCATTTGGAAAACAGAATTAGCACATAGTGCTAAGTAATCCCTACTCCACCCTGTAAAATCATGGTTTTGGAAAATAGTTTTATTCTTTGTTTTCGAAAAATAGTTTATTTCACATGATAACACATTTTCAACAAGATTTCTCATATAAGAGATATTCATTTCCTCATTATTGTTTCAAAGAAAATATGTGCCAATAATCACAATTTCCACATGTATGCACAATATCATACTCATAATCATACTCATACTCATAATTATAATCATAATCATATAAGCATTTAAATAGAAATAACCAGCTTTTACCATAATGAAGTTAAAGATATTCCAATTAACACCACAATTTCCTTCTCATTTCCATCACCTCACCACAACCTAGTTATTCCAACTAGGGGAAGCAGATCTAGGACCTTTAGTGTGCACAACTCTTGTCGGGATTCCAAGCCCGCAGGTTAGTCACTAGCTCTAGTAACCCTGGATCTGTTTCTACAAGGTTACTCAAGTGGTTAACACCAATCATTTTGGGGCCCAATGTTTGTGATTCCATTATGAATGTTAAAAAGGAATATCCTCCAACTTCACACCGTGATTTCATTTTGTCTCATTCTTTACTTTCTCCATAATTAATCATATTACATAATTTCCCAAAACGGAAGCGCATAAATCCAGAGGTGCTACCCACACCTAAGTTTAACAAACTTAGACTGCTAGTTTAGATGCTAGTCTTTACATCTACTATCCTTATTAATACATACTATTACTGCCTTACATCCCAGTAATATACAACCAAAAACCATAGTAATTTCTTCATCAAGAGTAGATCCATTTTCTCTTCTATCGCTCTCGGATAACAAGATCTACTCCATACCTGAAATTCATTTGGAAAACAGAATTAGCACATAGTGCTAAGTAATCCCTACTCCACCCTGTAAAATCATGGTTTTGGAAAATAGTTTTATTCTTTGTTTTCGAAAAATAGTTTATTTCACATGATAACACATTTTCAACAAGATTTCTCATATAAGAGATATTCATTTCCTCATTATTGTTTCAAAGAAAATATGTGCCAATAATCACAATTTCCACATGTATGCACAATATCATACTCATAATCATACTCATACTCATAATTATAATCATAATCATATAAGCATTTAAATAGAAATAACCAGCTTTTACCATAATGAAGTTAAAGATATTCCAATTAACACCACAATTTCCTTCTCATTTCCATCACCTCACCACAACCTAGTTATTCCAACTAGGGGAAGCAGATCTAGGACCTTTAGTGTGCACAACTCTTGTCGGGATTCCAAGCCCGCAGGTTAGTCACTAGCTCTAGTAACCCTGGATCTGTTTCTACAAGGTTACTCAAGTGGTTAACACCAATCATTTTGGGGCCCAATGTTTGTGATTCCATTATGAATGTTAAAAAGGAATATCCTCCAACTTCACACCGTGATTTCATTTTTATCTCATTCTTTACTTTCTCACTTTATGCACTTTGAACAGTATAAATCTACTTTTGTATATATATATATATATANATCCATTTTCTCTTCTATCGCTCTCGGATAACAAGATCTACTCCATACCTGAAATTCATTTGGAAAACAGAATTAGCACATAGTGCTAAGTAATCCCTACTCCACCCTGTAAAATCATGGTTTTGGAAAATAGTTTTATTCTTTGTTTTCGAAAAATAGTTTATTTCACATGATAACACATTTTCAACAAGATTTCTCATATAAGAGATATTCATTTCCTCATTATTGTTTCAAAGAAAATATGTGCCAATAATCACAATTTCCACATGTATGCACAATATCATACTCATAATCATACTCATACTCATAATTATAATCATAATCATATAAGCATTTAAATAGAAATAACCAGCTTTTACCATAATGAAGTTAAAGATATTCCAATTAACACCACAATTTCCTTCTCATTTCCATCACCTCACCACAACCTAGTTATTCCAACTAGGGGAAGCAGATCTAGGACCTTTAGTGTGCACAACTCTTGTCGGGATTCCAAGCCCGCAGGTTAGTCACTAGCTCTAGTAACCCTGGATCTGTTTCTACAAGGTTACTCAAGTGGTTAACACCAATCATTTTGGGGCCCAATGTTTGTGATTCCATTATGAATGTTAAAAAGGAATATCCTCCAACTTCACACCGTGATTTCATTTTTATCTCATTCTTTACTTTCTCACTTTATGCACTTTGAACAGTATAAATCTACTTTTGTATATATATATATATATACCTTCATATATCCATACACATATAAGGTCACACCCACTTATACATATATAGTATTCTCACATACCACTTACACGCATATAGTACCAAATATGTATATATATATGGTAATATAAATACATATACGATAGTGTATATATACACGATATTAATGTATGTATATATAAATAATAATAATAATAATAATAATAATATGCGTATATATGTATTTCTACGGTATAAATATATGTAAGTATATATAATAATCATGACAAGAATATCATCAATATAACTAAATGTATAGGGATGTATATATGTATATATATATATATACAATTTATGTACGTATATATATAAGGTTTTAAACACATATACATGTCTACTACATATATTCATCACAACATAATCGTATACTAGTTATTTCATATAATCATCCACATATCTACATATATTCATGATATACCACAATCACACCAATCTTTCATCTACTAAAATCTTTATATCCATACTTTATCAAGAAATTCATGAATATCATGGTGGAAAAAGGTTTTGGTGGACATAAAGATTACCTTATCTTCTTGAAATCTCTCTAATTTCCTCTAGATGCTCACTCTTCCACTTCCTTTGGTTCTTCTACACAATCCATAATTTATCCACAACATACATAATATTAGATCCTTGAGAACACTAACTATACTAAAATAATTAGTAAAATAGGATTTTCTTACCCAAAAATTTTCCTACAAATCCTAGGAAGTATATAACATCATAACCACATATTTTAAGAAAACTATACTTGGATTCAAGATCTAGGAAGGAAAATAAAGCTTTTGAACAGATTAAAATTGAAATTTACCGAATAGATGATGAGCTTGTGAAGAACTTAGCTATGAAACTTCTTGAACTCAAGGAAGAAGATGAAGTATTTTTCCTCTCCCTTTTCCCTCTCTAATTTCGGCCAAATGGGAAGAAAATGGGAGATCAAAGCTTTTATATTATTTCTTATAAGATAAGGGTGAAGACATGTGGCATAGAAAGTGACACTTGTCACATTTTTGTGGTGGGTAAGGGAAAATATCTTCGGTTAGACTGTTATGGGTTAAAACAGATATAATTTCGGTAGAAAAATAATTTAAATAGAACAATTTTCGAAACCAAAAATTTATCTCAGACTAAAACTCAAAATTGGGCTAGGTTCGGTACACCGCGAAATACAGCGATGCTACGATCAAAATAAATTTCCACTGCTACGGGCTAATTTAATTGAATGGGAAATTAAGGTTAATAGTATGGTGCCCAATAACCCATTTCCTTGAAAAAACGGGACAGAACACATACTCTTAAAATTTTTATGGTTCGTGATCGGTACGTACGATCGCAGCTTATTGGGAATATTTATTAAAATAATAATGTTAGGAAAATACTGGGTATTACACTCTACCCCCCTTAAAAAGAGTTTCGTCCTCGAAACTAAGGTTATCGTTATTTCGGAGACAAAAGATTAGCTGGAAAGGAAAGGGGTTGGATTTGATAAAAGGAAAGAGAGATGACGACTATTTCCCAAATACTAAACTCCCCCTTTTAATAACGAGCACACCTAGGTTACCTTTAACCTTGCTCAAATAAAGTTGGATATCGTCTTCTCATTTCCTCTTCCAATTCCCATGTGGCTTCTTCGACCAAATAGTTTGACCATAACACTTTTACCATCTTTATGGACTTTCTGCGGGTATCTCAGGTCTTAGTATCCAAGATTTTTACCGGTTTCTCTTCATATGATAAGTTCTCATCCAAAGTCACATCCTATAAGAATTATAATATACTCATTATAACATAACTTTGACAACCTTTATAGTTTAATCCAAAGGTTTTACTTACCTCCGATTGGAGTACATGCGATGCATCATGTATGTACTTCCTTAATTGAGACACATGAAATACGTTATGAACTCGATCTAGCACAGCAGGTAGCGCTAATCGGTAAGCTACTTTCCCAATTCTTTCAAGGATTTCATACGGTCCAATATATCTCGGACTCAATTTTCCTTTCTTCCCGAATCTCATTATTCCTTTTGTAGGAGATATTTTCAGCAATACCTTATCACCTTCTTGAAATTCAACCGATTGCCTTCTTAAATCAGCATAAGACTTTTGTCGGTCCTGTGCAGCTTTCATCATTTCTTGAATCAACTTGACCTTTTATGTCATATCTTGAAGATATTCATGTCCTAGTGTCACAGGATTAACCAGATCTTCCCAACATAGAGGGCTTCTACACTTCTGTCCATATAAAGCTTCATACGGTGACATTTGGATACTTGCATGATAACTATTATTGTAAGAAAACTCAATTAGATCCAAATGTTCATCCCATGATCCTTGAAAATCCAATGCACAAGCCCTTAACTTATCTTCCAGAGTTTGTATAGTCCTCTCAGTTTGCCCATCCGTCATAGGATGAAAAGCAGTACTAAGTTTCAACGTTGTACCCATAGCTGCTTGTAAAGCTTGCCAGAATTGTGATAGGAATCGGGAATCTCTGTCAGAAACTATATCCTTAGGTACTCCATGATACTTAACAACTTGGTTTACATAAGCTTTTGCCAATTGAGTCATGGTCCAAGTGTCTTTCATGGCAATAAACCTTGCTGTTTTAGTAAGCCTGTCCACTACTACCCATATTTTATCTTTCCCTGACCTTGTTAATGGTAATCCCCCCATGAAGTCCATAGAAATAGAATCCCATTTGCCACCGGGAATCTCCAATGGTTGCACCAATCCCTTAGGTTTACATCTTTCAGCTTTGACCTTTTGGCAGTTTAAACATTTACTCACGAATTCTGCCACTTCCTTCTTCATGTTAGGCCACCAAAAATGTTTCTTGATATCTTTATACAACTTGGCTCCCCCAGGATGTACTGAATAAGGGGTATTGTGTCCTTTTTCTAAAATTTGCTGCTTGATCTCTGTACATGCCTTTGGAATACACCATCGACCATTATAGCGCAGGCTTCCGTCATTGTGTAGTACAAATGGTCCTTTCTTTCCATCAACCAATTCAGTCTTTACTTTGCTCAACTCTTGATCCTTAAGTTGTTCTTTCTTTATTTCTTCAAACATGTTGGGAATAATTCTCATGTGGTATAACTCAATTTCAGCTTTGCTCCCACCTTGCTCTCTTACCTCCAAATTTAGTCTTTGAAATTCCTTGCATAAGTCGTCTGGCAGTACCCAAATAGCATTAAGAGTATAACTCGTCTTCCTACTCAAAGCATCTGCTACTACATTTGCCTTTCCTTCACGATACTGGATTACCAAGTCATTGTCCTTAATGAGTTCCAACCACCTCCTCTGCCTCATGTTCAATTCTTTTTGAGTAAAGATATACTTTAAGCTCTTATGGTCCGTGAAGATCTTGCACTTCACTCCATAAAGATAATGTCTCCAAATCTTTAAAGCAAACACAACTGATGCTATTTCCAAGTCATGGGTGGGATAATTTATCTCATGTTTCTTTAGTTGTCTTGATGCATATGCCACCACTCTCCCATTTTGCATTAGCACACACCCAAGACCTTTCTTTGATGCATCACTATATATTTCAAATCCCTCAATTCCTGATGGTAGAGTCAATACAGGAGCAGTGGTTAACTTTTCTTTAACTCCTGGAAAGCTTTCTCACAACTTTCTTCCCAACGAAATACAGTAGTCTTCCTCATGAGATTTGTGATAGGTTGGGCTATCTGAGAAAAATTTGGCACAAACCTTCGATAATACCCTGCTAATCCTAGAAAACTTCGGACCTCCGCAACTGTCGTAGGAGTAGGCTAATTCATCACAGCTTGAATTTTGGCTGGATCTACTGAGATTCCTTCCTTAGTCACGATATGGCCTAGAAATGCCACACTATCCTTCCAGAAATCACACTTAGACAACTTGGCATATAATTGATTTTCCCTTAGTGTTTGCAACACGATCCGAAGATGATCCTCATGTTCTTTCGGATTACGGGAGTAGACTAAAATGTCATCGATGAATACAATGACAAACTTATCCATGTAAGGTCTAAACACCCTATTCATGAGATCCATGAATACTGCTGGTGCATTTGTTAACCCAAACGGCATCACCGTAAACTCATAGTGGCCGTACCTTGTCCGAAAGGTTGTCTTAGATATATCTTTCTCAACCACTCTCACTTGATGATATCCCGACCTCAAATCTATCTTTGAGAAAGTACCAGCCTCCTTTAATTGATCGAACAGATCATCAATCCGAGGGAGTGGGTACTTATTCTTGACAGTCACCCGGTTCAACTCGCGGTAGTCAACGCAGAGTCGCAACCCACCATCCTTCTTTTTCACGAACAATACTGGAGCTCCCCATGGCGATACACTCGGACGAATGTATCCCTTATCTAGCAAGTCTTGAAGCTGCTCCTTCAGTTCTTGTAATTCTATTGGGGCCATTCGGTACGGGGTCTTTGAAATAGGAGTAGTGCCCGGTACCAGATCAATGGTGAACTCTACTTCCCGTTGTGGAGGGAAG
>NC_044925.1:10714732-10777243 GCF_003576645.1 Ipomoea triloba
GCTATGATCTTAGCCACATCTGGCCCTCCCCGTTGATTATTGAGAAGCGCATTTCCCAAAGTTTGAGTCAGTTGGGTCAATTGCTGCAAATTCTGCGCTAGCAGTTCCTCGGTAGGAGTTCCACGAGGTTCGGATCTCCTTCCAGACGGAGCCATTATAAACTACTACAGAACCAATACGAGGTTCAGACAAGCACAAATCACTATCTAACTTACATAGGTGCACACCAAATCGGGTGCAATAGTGACAGTTCTAAGTATCAAACATAATCTTAACCAAGTAAAATAATATTACACCCTCACCACGAGTCCTAAAAAATTTCATCCCTAGAATTTCATCTTTACCTTCTTAAGATCCAATACTTAATTCTTAAAGTTCCACCCTAAAGTTCATGCCTAGGTCTCAACCTAGTGCTCTGATACCAACTGTAACACCCCCAGATTTTACCATCATACTAAAAGGCATAATTAATCATAATTACTAATTTCCCAAAACGGAAGCACATAAATCCAAAGGTGCTACTCCACACCTAAGTTTATCACAAATTTAGATGCTAAGGTAGTCTTTACATCTACTATCCTTATTAATACATACTATTACTGCCTTACATCCCAATAATATACAACCCAAAATCTATAGTAATTTCTATCATCAAGAGTAGATCCATTTTCTCTTCTATCGCTCTCGGATAACAANTTCAGGGAATATGTCAGGAAACTCCCTTACGACAGGGATTTGTTCAATTCCCTTTTCCTCCACATTCAAATCTTCCACCATGCATAAGAACACTTCACACCTTTTTCCCACATACTTCCTCATCTTGGCCATCGATACTAATCTCACATCGGACAGACTTGCAGCTCCCTTATAGGACACACGTTTTCCTTTTGGGCTCCTCAGTACCACTTTTTGTTTGCTACAAAAGATCTGAGCCCTATACTTTGCTAACCAATCCATCCCTAATATTATATCAAAGTCATATAATCCAAACTGTATTAAGGTACAAGGGAAACTTTCCCCTTCTATGCTTATAGGTATATTCTCAAAAACATTACTACAGGTCACCACCTTCCCCGATGCAAGGTTCACTTTAAATTGTACTTGGGAACTAGGTACTAACTTTAATTTCTCTATAAACCTTGAGGATATAAAAGAATGAGATGCTCCAGAGTCAAATAATACATAAGCAGGTATATCACGAAGCAGAAAAGTACCTGCCACCACATCGCTCACATCCGCCTGAGCTTTACTCATCACAAAGATCCTCCCTTGCTGGGGTCCACTCCTGCTAGTTGGTGCCTTGCTTGTGCTCTCAGTGTTACTATTTGCCATGTTCACTCCATTCCTAGCCTTCACTTGTATTCCAGATTGTTGGGTCTTTCCTTGACTCTGGCTAGGACGGAATGACCCTTCCCTCCTGCTAGTTTGACATTCAAATGAGCGATGGCCCTTCTTCCCACAATTGAAGCACTCTACCGGCATCCCTATACAATCGACACCGGGATGATCCTTCCCACATCTTTTACAGTAGAAATGCCTCTCCTTCATCCATCCTCTACTAGTCATCCCCGTACTTTGAGTTGGGAAATCCCTCCTAGGTCTGGGAATCCCACTTCTTTGGTAATCCCGAATAGCCTCTCCTTGACTCATCTTAGAGTTCTTCTCTCCCCCTCTGCTACTACCTTCAAATTTCCTCTTACCCTTCTCACGAACCTCCTTCTGCATCTGTTGGACTCGATAATGTTTGGCAGCCCGGTTATAAGCCTCTCCAAGAGTCTGACACTCAAACACACAAACGGCTTTTTGAGTCTCAAAATTTAATCCATTTACAAACTTCCTAGCCCTGCTTGGCTCATCCGGGGCTAAGGCAGGGGCAAATCGTGCCAGCTCAAGATACTTAGCATAGTAGTCCTGAACAGATGTCGTCCCTTGACGTAGATGTAGAAATTCCTCGTACTTAGCGGACTTAACATGCTCGGGATAAAAATGATCCCGCATTCGAGCTTTAAGGTCAGTCCATTGAAATTCTCCTTGTTGTTGATACATGGGTCCCATCATACTCCACCAGTTGTCAGCTTCTTGCTGGAAATAGAATGTAGCTATCTCCACCCTCCTTTCTTCAGGACATTCTACAGCCTCAAACATTTTGTCGAAAGTCCTTATCCAATCTTCTAACACTAGTGGATCTTCCTTACCAGTGAAGAATGGCGGACGATGCCCAGCTATGATCTTAGCCACATCTGGCCCTCCCCGTTGATTATTGAGAAGCGCATTTCCCAAAGTTTGAGTCAATTGGGTCAATTGCTGCAAATTCTGCGCTAGCAGTTCCTCGGTAGGAGTTCCACGAGGTTCGGCTCTCCTTCCAGACGGAGCCATTATAAACTACTGCAGAACCAATACGAGGTTAAGACAAGCACAAATCACTATCTAACTTACACAGGTGCACACCAAATCGGGTGCAATAGTGACAGTTCTAAGGATTAAACATAATCTTAACCAAGTAAAATAATATCACACCCTCACCACGATTCCTAAAAAATTTCATTCCTAGAATTTCATCTCTACCTTCTTAAGATCCAATACTTATTTCTTAGAGTTCCACCCTAAAGTTCATGCCTAGGTCTCAACCTAGAGCTCTGATACCAACTGTAACACCCCCAGATTTTCCATCATACAAAAAGGCATAATTAATCATAATTACTAATTTCCCAAAACGGAAGCGCATAAAATCCAGAAGTGCTACTCCACACCTAAGTTTGTTACAACTTAGATGCTAAGGTAGTCTTTACATCTACTATCCTTATTAATACATACTATTACTGCCTTACATCCCAGTAATATACAACTCAAAAACCATAGTGATTTCTATCATCAAGAGTAGATCCATTTTCTCTTCTATCGCTCTCGGATATCAAGATCTATTCCATACCTGAAATTCATTTGGAAAACAGAATTAGCACATAGTGCTAAGTAATCCCTACTCCACCCTGTAAAATCAAGGTTTTGGAAAATAGTTTTATTCTTTGTTTTCGAAAAACAGCTTATTTCACATGATAACACATTTTCAACAAGATTTCTCATATAAGAGATATTCATTTCCTCATTATTGTTTCAAAGAAAATATGTGCCAATAATCACAATTTCCACATGTATGCATAATATCATACTCAAACTCATAATTATAATCATAATCATATAAGCATTTAAATAGAAATAACCAGCTTTTACCATAATTAAGTTAAAGATATTCCAATTAACACCACAATTTCCTTCTCATTTCCATCACCTCACCACAACCTAGTTATTCCAACTAGGGGAAGCAGATCTAGGACCTTTAGTGTGCACACCCTTGTCGGGATTCCAAGCCCGCAGGTTAGTCACTAGCTCTAGTAACCCTGGATCTGTTTCTACAAGGTTACTCAAGTGGTTAACACCAATCATTTTGGGGCCCAATGTTTGTGATTCCATTATGAATGTTAAAAAGGAATATCCTCCAACTTCACACCGTGATTTCATTTTTATCTCATTCTTTACTTTCTCACTTTATGCACTTTGAACAGTATAAATCTACTTTTGTATATATATATATATATATATACCTTCATATATCCATACACATATAAGGTCACACCCACTTATACATATATAGTATTCTCACATACCACTTACACGCATATAGTACCAAATATGTATATATATACGGTAATATAAATACATATACGATAGTGTATATATACACGGTATTAATGTATGTATATATAAATAATAATAATAATAATAATAATAATAATATGCGTATATATGTATTTCTACGGTATAAATATATGTAAGTATATATAATAATCATGACAAGAATATCATCAATATAACTAAATGTATAGGGATGTATATATGTATATATATATATACAATTTATGTACGTATATATATAAGGTTTTAAACACATATACATGTCTACTACATATATTCATCACAACATAATCGTATACTAGTTATTTCATATAATCATCCACATATCTACATATATTCATGATATACCACAATCACACCAATCTTTCATCTACTAAAATCTTTATATCCATACTTTATCAAGAAATTCATGAATATCATGGTGGAAAAAGGTTTTGGTGGACATAAAGATTACCTTATCTTCTTGAAATCTCACTAATTTCCTCTAGATGCTCACTCTTCCACTTCCTTTGGTTCTTCTACACAATCCATAATTTATCCACAACATACATAATATTAGATCCTTGAGAACACTAACTATACTAAAATAATTAGTAAAATAGGATTTTCTTACCCAAAAATTTTCCTACAAATCCTAGGAAGTATATAACATCATAACCACATATTTTAAGAAAACTATACTTGGATTCAAGATCTAGGAAGGAAAATAAAGCTTTTGAATCGATTAAAATTGAAATTTACCGAATAGATGATGAGCTTGTGAAGAACTTAGCTATGAAACTTCTTGAACTCAAGGAAGAAGATGAAGTATTTTTCCTGAAACTTCTTGAACTCAAGGAAGAAGATGAAGTATTTTTCCTCTCCCTTTTCCCTCTCAAGGAAGAAGATGAAGTATTTTTCCTCTCCCTTTTCCCTCTCTAATTTCGGCCAAATGGGAAGAAAATGGGAGATCAAAGCTTTTATATTATTTCTTATAAGATAAGGGTGAAGACATGTGGCATAGAAAGTGACACTTGTAAGATAAGGGTGAAGACATGTGGCATAGAAAGTGACACTTGTAAGATAAGGGTGAAGACATGTGGCATAGAAAGTGACACTTGTCACATTAGGGTGAAGACATGTGGCATAGAAAGTGACACTTGTCACATTTTTGTGGTGGGTAAGGGAAAATATCTTCGGTTAGACTGTTATGGGTTAAAACAGATATAATTTCGGTTTCGGTTAGACTGTTATGGGTTAAAACAGATATAATTTCGGTCGAAAAATAATTTAAATAGAACAATTTTCGAAACCAAAAATTTATCTCAGACTAAAACTCAAAATTGGGCTAGGTTCGGTACACCGCGAGATACAGCGATGCTACGATCAAAATAAATTTCAACTACTACGGGCTAATTTAATTGAATGGGAAATTCAAGGTTAATAGTATGGTGCCCAATAACCCATTTCCTAGAAAAAACGGGACAGAACACATACTCTTAAAATTTTTATGGTTCGTGACCGGTACGTACGATTGCAGCTTATTGGGAATATTTATTAAAATAATAATGTTAGGAAAATACTGGGTATTCCAATTTTCCGGGCTTCGTGTGTTTGGCAACAGCAGGAAAACGTGGTCAACGGAAAACATTTTTTGTTGACCACGGAAAATCAATGCAAAATTCCGGAAAACAACTTCCGGACAAAAAGTCTGGAGGTCGTTTTCCAGAAATGGGAACAAGGCTCCATAGCGAGGAGGGACGGAACAAGCCGTCCCTCCTTAGTCGGCGGACTGGTTTCCGCTGGAAACCAGTCCGCCGGCTCTGGTTTCTGGTGGGGGCCAAAAACCGGGTAGCCGCCGTCTTTTTTTAAAAAATATTTTTAATTAATTAATTAATTAATTTAAAATAAATATTATTAGTTTATAAATTTTTATATTTTAAATAAAATAATAAAAATATATAATTATATATTTCTACTCATTTTCCACTCATTTTCCAGAAAATGAACCAAACACCCAAAGACAGTTTTTTTGAGTACATCCAAACACGGACTCATTTTCCAGAAAACATTTTTCAGAAGTCATTTTCCTGCTTTCCAAACGCACCCTAAATTCCTTTGTCTCTCGTCTCTCTGCCTCTCGACTCTTCTCTCTCTCGAAGCCGGCAGACAGCAGGGGAAATCGGCAGCGAAGCGGTCTAGGCGGTGGTAGTGGCGTCTGTTGGAAGTCCATTCAAAAATAAGGCTCAGTCTTTGTTTACTCTTATTTCCCTACTTCTATGCTCAAAGCTACTCCTTCAGACCACAAGCATTGAGACGTGGGATCATTCAACCCATTTCCACTAAAATAGTGGGGATTTTGTGGTTTCAAACAAGAGAGTTTGTTCATCCTTGCATTATAAATAGTTCTTCTTCTTGTTTGAACAAGACACAGCAAGCAACAAATAAAAAGCTTCTCATTCATCTCTCATTACCTTTCCTGCCATATGTTCTTCTGTCTGAGCAAAATATTATATCTGTGTTGCCTGTCGAAAGCTTGCCGGCCCGTCACCGGAAATATAAAGCTTTTAAGGTAGTGTTTTATTAAACATGCCACAGATATCTATTTCACCACATTTCCCGAATTCCCTTTCGCCAGAATTTGCAGCTTAAATTCCCAGTTTTATGTCACCATTATTGAGTCACTAGTGCAGCAATGTCGAATATTACAACAGTTAAAAGCTTTATACTTCCGTCTTGGCTTCGTCAACAATGTCGACTTGCATCAGATGAAAATTTCCAACAATTTAAAAGCGTAAAATTTTCTTCTCCTTAATTCTTCTACAATCCTATTGTAATTAGTTGTGTCCAGGTGGTGACTTTGCTTTAAATACTCTTTTACAACCATTATTATTTAAAGCTTTGTTTTGGCGTTGCATGCAAGTGAAAGCATCAACATGGTGGCTTATCTTATAAATACATCTTTATTATTATTATTATTATTATTATTATTATTATTATTATCATTATTATAATAATAATAAGATGGTTTTAGCTTTGCATGAAATTTAAAGCAACAAGAAGGTTTAACACGCAAGAGGTAGGCATTGTGGCAGGTGGTTGGATATTACAACATTTAAAAGTGTGTTAATTTCCTCATCATCCTTGTGCAGTAACCCAAACTGTACATTTTTTGTTACACCAATGGTGGAGAAAAACATCTCGCATATGCCATTTATTGGGCTTTACATAGCAACCGCTACTATGCTCTGTCAATTTTTTACATCATTGGGTTTTATGAATGACACAAATACTCCCACCAATCTCACAACTTTGAGCATATTGGTATTCACCGTCCTTGTGGATTTATGCATCCAACTTGGAATCGGTGTTCTTGATTTCTTATTATTTCCAGAAATCATCGCTGCTCCTGTTTTGTTGTTTTGCGTGATCATAGCAATTATGTATTCAACTCTAGCAGTTCCAGCAATTCAGAAACGCGCAAAATCAAAGGTAATAGCTGCTGTAATTACTGAGGCTAACGTTGTAGGAGATCTAGAAGAGTGAGTAGTAGACACTGGAGCCTCGCGCCATTTCTGCTCAAGTAAAGACCTATTCAAGAAGTTAGAGCCAGCTTCCGAAGGGGAACAAGTATATATGGAAAACTCTAGTGTTTCCGAGGTAAGAGGTAGAGGATCTATAGAACTTATGCTATACTCTGGTAAAAAATTACTTTTACAGAATGTGTTATATGTCCCTACCCTCCGAAGAAATTTAATCTCTAGAGCTTTGTAGAGCAAGGCTGGGATTAAGTTGGTCATTGAGTCTGACCGTCTGGTCATGACTCGTCGAGGAAGATATCTTGGAAAGGGATATTTACGAGGTTACGAGGTGGGCTATTTGTTTTAGATGTAACTAGAATTAGACCTGACTATGCTATAAGTGGTCCATCTCTAGCTGATTGTGATTTTATTTCCAAGTGGCATGGTCTTAATAATAATGATTCTTCTTCTGCTTACGTTGTTACCTCTGTTGATGTATGGCATAGTAAACTGGGACATGTTGGTCTTAACTGCTTGAATAGACTGAAAAACATGTATTTATTACCAAACTTGTCAAGTGTATCATATGCTCAATGTGAAACTTGTGCTGAAGCTAAATTTGCTAGAAAATCATTCTCCTCCGTGAATCATCATACCTCGTCGGTGCTAGAACTTATTCATACTGATTTAGCAGATTTCAAAAGCACTGAAAGTAGTGGTGGCAAACGATATTACATTTCATTTATTGAGGATTATTCTCATTTTACAAAAATCTATCTTTTGAGATCAAAAGACGAAGCCGAACAAAAGTTTTTGATTTTTAAATCCGAAGTTGAAAATCAATTAGACAAAAAGATCAAAAGGCTTCGTTCTGATAGAGGAAGGGAATATGAAGCAAATTCTCTCAAATGTTTGTGTGAATCTTCTGGCATTATCCACGAAGTTACTGCGCCTTATACTCCCCAGCAGAATGGCATAGCTGAAAGAAAGAATCGCACTCTTAAAGAAATGATTAATGCAATGTTAATCAGTTCAGGTGCTTCTGACTCCCTATGGGGAGAAGCTATCCTAACTGCTAACCACATACTTAATAGAGTACCCCATAAATGGTTTGAAAAAACCCCATATGAATTGTGGAAAGGGCATGCCCCTAACCTCAAATATTTTAGAGTGTGGGGGTGCTTGGCAAAGGTGGGACTTCCGTCCTTTAAAAGGCCCAACCTAGGGCCCAAAACCTTGGATGCCGTGTTTGTTGGTTATGCAGAAAATAGCGCGGCTTACAGATTTCTATGTTTAGAAACTCATTCAATTTGTGAATCAAGAGATGTTGTATTCTTTGAACATATCTTTCCTTTTAAGAATACTCAAAATAGTGTTCAAAGACGTGAATGTGTTACACTGCCTATGCCTAGTATTGCAGATGAGTCTGGTGAGCCCAGAAGAAGCAAAAGACCTAGAACCGAGAAAAGCTTTGGCTCTGACTTCATAACCTATCTGACTGAGATGAAAGATATAAACGAACTGTGTGATCAGTTGGTATGTCAGTTGGTGTTAGAAGAAGAGCCAAAGACCTTTGAAGATGCTATGCGATCAGTTGATTCCGCCTTATGGAAGGAAGCAATCCAAAGTGAGTTGGACTCCATCAAGTCCAATCATACTTGGGAGCTAGTAGATCTACCTAAAGGGTGTAAACCTATAGGCTGTAAGTGGATCTTCAAGAGGAAACTAAGACCAGATGGGTCCATAGAAAGATTCAAAGCCAGGCTAGTAGCCAAAGGCTATACCCAGAGATTTGGTGAAGATTACTTCTATACATACTCACCTGTAACAAAAATCTCAACCATTCGTACTTTGTTTGCGTTAGCATCCATGCACAAGTTGATAGTTCATCAAATGGATGTTAAAACGGCGTTCCTGAACGGTGATCTAGAAGAAGAGATTTACATGGAACAACCTCATGGATGTGTTGCTCCAGGTCAGGAAGAAAGGTATGTAGACNTACATGGAACAACCTCATGGATGTGTTGCTCCAGGTCAGGAAGAAAGGTATGTAGACTCAAAAAATCTCTATATGGTTTAAAACAAGCACCTAAACAGTGGTATGAAAAGTTTCATAAAACAATAATAGAGCTGGGTTATACCACTAACCGGTCAGATGCATGCTTGTATACTAAAGAGATTGAGTCAAATGTTGTGATTATATGCCTCTATGTAGATGACATGCTGATTTTCAGTTCTAACATAGAAGCTATTAATGAGACCAAACGAGTCCTGATGTTGTGAATATGGGGTGAGGTGTGAATGTGAAGGTGGTAAAACGAAGAGTCAAGACTCCCCGAGTGTCGTGTCTCTCAAGGATGGCGAATGAGAATCGAATTAATGTGTTGGCATCTAAGAGGTTGAAGGAAAAGAGTTTCGGGAATGGCTAGGAGTAGGATTCATTGGTAAGAGAGGGAGGGTTGATAATGGTTGTGTAAAAGAAATGTAAAGACAGAGATCGGGGCCTTAGGCTTCTCTATGTGGACTATCATTGTATGGTTTAGTGGGCTAGAGATGTGGAATAGATTAGGGAGTTCGTGGCACGTCACCAAGTGGCGTCACACTTGAACTCCCACATCCTCATTCGGTTGGGGCATTTCATCGAACACTTTGTCTACCACTCCTCTCGGACCCTGTCCTTTCGAACTAAGGGCGGAGATGTGGGTGAGTTAGACTCGTGAGTGGCCGCTATCGCGCACACACTCACTTCCTTTGGGTTTGCTACCTAATGTGGCCACACTTAGGCACAAAGCATTAATAAACATCATCCACACAAGATCATCATCCAACAATCAAAAAGCTCACATTCAATCTAGCAATTTATATCAAACATCCACATAGATTAACCTTGGGGCCACCAATCCCCTTTCTAATATACTCTAACATTCTAAAGAAACAAGAAAAAGATATGAAATCTCAAAGAAGCAAATATTAGATTAAGAGTTGGATAGAATAGTTACCACCCTCAAGAGGGGAGTCTTTTACAATTTGTCCTTGAAATTCCAATCTTCATCCTTGCCCTTGAAGCTAATCTAATCTAGGAGAAGAGGAATTTCCCCCAAAAGGGGAGAAAAACCCTAAGAGATCTAATCTATGCTATTGTATGCTAAAATCTGCTTGCCTAGGGCTTGGGATAATGATCCTTATATAGTGGGAACAAAATACGAGCAAAATAGACATTTTTCCCGAAGCTGAATTTTAGGGTGTCACAGGGCTCTCGACGCGTCGAGCCCTCAAGGAATTTCCGATAAATTGTTACGGCACATTCTCGACGCGTCGAGCCTTGATGCTTCGACGACTATCACCACGCGTGGTGGAGGGTGTGGGGAGCTTCTGGAATGATTCCACGTCCACCCACACGCGTGTGAGGCTGCGTGGGAGGCTCCGACTTCACGATTTCTTCATTTTCTGCTCAGTTTTGGCCTTAAGTCCTCCTTTTGGCTGTAGAGTACCTTAAAAACATCTTTCATACTCTCGTTAGTAGTTATTGGTCACATCTGAGTCGAAATGCATGATATTCTTATGAAATGGGTAATAAACCATACAATTCTAGCCCGTAAATGACCCTTAAAATAGGCTATTCTTGGTGCTTATCAAAGTTTCCACACTTAGATCTTGCTTGTCCTCAAGCAAGCACACTTTCCTAAACTCTAATCATATAAACACCAAGGATAGTCCATTCTCTCATTGTCAATTGATCAAGCGATGTGTAGGTGTTCGGAGTTGAGTGGGTGAAATCCCCTACACTATCTACCAAGACCACTAAACTCATGCCGACCAAACGTAAGAAATATGCTAAGGAAGTTAAAGTCTCAAGAGATGGATATAACATAAAAAGTTTTACTCACACCTTTCAAGCATGCAAATGACAATAGGGTTTCACCTTGTATTTTCTAGGGGCCTCCAGCCGATCCGACTAGTGGGAACGATGTTTACCCCCTAGCCAATTTCCAACAAAAACGCCAAAGCCCCTTTACATTATATAAGTGAGGGCAGGGACATGGACCGCTCATCGCCATGGCTTGGGCGATCACTCTATTTTCTCACTTCCTAGGATAACGTCATCAGGCGACCCGACTTCACATGGAGCCCCATGCTTTTTCGAAGACAGTGCAATGGGTGTCTGAATCCTAGCGAAGCGGCTCACCTCCTCTCTATTTTTCTCATCTTTCAGGATCTCTTCGGGGTAACCGACTTCACATGGATCTCCATGCTTTTTTGAAGACGGTGCAATGGTTACCCCATATCCAGACTAGATGGCTCACCTCTGTTTTATCTCTAGGAGTGGCCTTTGCCTTTTTCTTTTCACCATATCAACCCCTCATGCCTTTTTCTAGGGATTAGGGATTTTTCACTCTAAGCTCACTTAAGCTTACCTTTTGCCCCATGTCCTGCTAAAATTAATTCAGTTTCCAGGTTTCACAATTTTTATCTTTCTAAAACTCAGGTGGTAAACACTCCCACTTCGAGAGATCCTTGACTGAGGTCCAAACAAAATACAAGGTGAAGAACATGCAAGCACACATAAAAATTTTCAATTTTGGGTCAAATTGTGCAAATTGGTGCAAAGTGTAACTTCCAAAGCATATTTAAAACATTCGTATATGGCACAAGGTTAGGAGCCCTCCTAGATAGTATTGGCAATAACACGCCCTCTATTTCCTATACCTTATCACTCAATTAATCAACTATTTCAAGAAACATAAATCCTTTCCACACTTAAAAGTAAACATCGTCCTCGATGTTTCCATGAGGAACAGAGGAAAAAGGATTAGGGTCTTAAAAGATTGTGCATTAAAGCATCTTTCCACACTTAAAAAGTGTGCTCTAGGCTTCAAATAAGTTTTCTAAAAAAAATAAAATATTATACCCATTATAACAAAATCATGCAACTCATCCTTTGTGAACCAAGAAAACTTTGCTCATAAAAATTGGAAGAAAATTTAGAAAGATATACCATACGATGCATCTCTACAACCTTATCTTCAGCTTCCTGCCCATCTATTCTCTTTAAGATTGTTGGCTCATCATCTTCTTTTATTTGGTATTAAGAAATTTAAAGGTAAATCTATGCCTCCGAAATGGTTATCTTGCATTTGTTAGCTTAAACGGCTGCATAGAAATAAACTTAAAACAACTAAAAGAAAAAAAATAATAACCTTAAATAAAATTTGCTTTAAAATAAAGGATAACGTTGGGATTGCCTCCCAAGTGCGCCATGGTTTAACATCTCCTAGCTAGACGTTGTGTGCTCTATCCTTCGAAGCACACAGATTTTGGGACCTTACCAAGCGTCCCGCGAACCTTAGCTTCAAGGTATGCCCCAAGATGTAGGACATCCTTGAATTTAAAAACAAAGAAGGGGAAAACATAGTTTATTAACAAATAAGCATAGGGTACTATCCTAAGATATTTAAGGATAGTGCGCCCCTCTTCTCCCTTCTCATCACATGTTCCATCCCCTAAAAACTTGTCCTCAAAGGTCTCCCAATGAACACTTTTTCCACAGTCTATCACATCTAAAGCGTTCTCTCTCCACTCTTGTTCTTTTGGATTGCCAATGGTGACAATCCTTTCCCTTCGTTCCCTTTCTCCTTCTATGATCCCTAATAATTCGATATCATCCTCACTCCCCAAATCATCACAAAATTGTAAGAAATCACACTCCCATGAGCAAAAAGAAGCTTTATCACAGTCATCAAGATTACCATTATAGATCGTAAAGGAGTCGTCCTCACAAACATCATTAGAATTTTCAATAAGAGTTGGAGTGGAAGTTTTACCTTGTGTGGGTTTTTCTTCTTCACACACAATTTCAATGTGATCCTCGTCTTCACTCTCAATCTCTCCCCATTGTTGAGTGTTCAACTCAAGAGTCGAAACTTCTTGGAGCACCGGGGTGTCAAGTTCTGTGGATTCTTTTACACAAACCTCTTCATCATTATTCATTCTGTCCATCTCGTCATTACTTTGCGGGTTGGTTTCCATTGTCGGGTGGTCATCTATGAATGGGTTGTTAGCTTGTGGTAGCATTTTCTTCATGAACTCTTCCGACATCGATAGCAATTTAGTCTCAATTTCGTCCAGTGGAAGTCTTCCTCGCGAAGAGTGACGAGATTCTTCTTCATTTCGCTCCTAATTTCATTTCTTAAGTTGATAGTATCCTCCTTGGCCATTTGGATTAACATTTCTAATTTATCCTTCAAGATTTGGATTTCGTCATTGACCGGAGGAAGATACTCACAAGATGGTCTCTCATATGGTATGGATTGGGTGAATTTTTTAGCGAAAGGTGGTGTTTCATAGGAATATCTATCATTATGTTGTGGTGGGTGTGAATATCTAGGATCCATATAAGAATGAGAATACCTATTTCTCTCAGGTTTATAGGTTGATGGAGGGTCATAATGAGATGGAGGTTTAACAGTTGAAGGAATTGTGGCCTTTAATGCCAGTTCACAATTGGGATCAATCTCCTTCATGACTTGAATAAGTCGGTTGTTAATACTCTCAGCTATAGAGCTCAATGATTCCTCTTTGTCTCGTAGTGTAGGTCTCTCAATTCTTTCATGATTAAGCATAGAGGAGGTAACATATGGATACGGTGCATAATTGGAATAAGGGAAAGTGTTTGGGTAAGGTGGGTATGTATATTGTGGTGGTTGGTATTCATAAGGGTTTGGATAATAATGTGGGTAAGGTTCATAAGTTTGGCGTGGAATATTTGTTGTATATGGTCTTCCATGGTATAGGTAACCATGGGAATACAGATAAGCACTCATTGGTAAGCTTCAATTGATTTCATAAAGAAAATTTCCTGCACAAAGCTTAGCCAACAACAAATATTTTGCAACTAAAAGTAGTTGCAAGTGAGCAATAAAATATTCAAGAGAAGGTAAGCTCACTTCTCAATCAAATAACAAAAATAGGAAAATAAAACAAATAAAAAGAAAGCAATTCAAGAACTCTTAAAATTATACTTCAAAGATGTCAACACTATTCGAAACCGTTTGCAATCCCCGGCAACGGTTCCATTTTGATGTTGTGAATATGGGGTGAGGTGTGAATGTGAAGGTGGTAAAACGAAGAGTCAAGACTCCCCGAGTGCCATGTCTCTCAAGGATGGCGAATGGGAATCGAATTGATGTGTTGGCATCTAAGAGGTTGAAGGAAAAGTGTTACGGGAATGGCTAGGAGTAGGATTCATTGGTAAGAGAGGGAGGGTTGATAATGGTTGTGTAAAAGAAATGTAAAGACGGAGATCGGGGCCTTAGGCTTCTCTATGTGGACTATCTTAGTATGGTTTAGTGGGCTAGAGATGTGGAATAGACTAGGGAGTTCGTGGCACGTCACCAAGTGGCGTCACACTTGGACTCCCACATCCTCATTCGGTTGGGGCATTTCATCGAACACTTTGTCTACCACTCCTCTCGGACCCTGTCCTTTCGAACTAAGGGCGGAGATGTGGGTGAGTTAGACTCGTGAGTGGCCGCTATCGCGCACACACTCACTTCCTTTGGGTTTGCTACCTAATGTGGCCACACTTAGGCACAAAGCATTAATAAACATCATCCACACAAGATCATCATCCAACAATCAAAAAGCTCACATTCAATCTAGCAATTTATATCAAACATCCACATAGATTAACCTTGGGGCCACCAATCCCCTTTCTAATATACTCTAACATTCTAAAGAAACAAGAAAAAGATATGAAATCTCAAAGAAGCAAATATTAGATTAAGAGTTGGATAGAATAGTTACCACCCTCAAGAGGGGAGTCTTTTACAATTTGTCCTTGAAATTCCAATCTTCATCCTTGCCCTTGAAGCTAATCTAATCTAGGAGAAGAGGAATTTCCCCCAAAAGGGGAGAAAAACCCTAAGAGACCTAATCTATGCTATTGTATGTTAAAATCTGCTTGCCTAGGGCTTGGGATAATGATCCTTATATAGTGGGAACAAAATACGGGCAAAATAGACATTTTTCCCGAAGCTGAATTTTAGGGTGTCACAGGGCTCTCGACGCGTTGAGCCCTCAAGGAATTTCCGATAAATTGTTACGGCACATTCTCGACACGTCGAGCCTTGATGCTTCGACGACTATCGCCACGCGTGGTGGAGGGTGTGGGGAGCTTCTGGAATGATTCCACGTCCACCCACACGCGTGTGAGGCTGCGTGGGAGGCTCCGACTTCACGGTTTCTTCATTTTCTGCTCAGTTTTGGCCTTAAGTCCTCCTTTTGGCTGTAGAATACCTTAAAAACATCTTCCATACTCTCGTTAGTAGTTATTGGTCACATCTGAGTCTAAATGCATGATATTCTTATGAAATGGGTAATCAACCATACAATTCTAGCCCGAAAATGACTCTTAAAATAGGCTATTCTTGGTGCTTATCAAGTCCAATGTCCTAAGTTTGACATGAAGGATCTGGGGAAAGCCGATTTTATACTCGGAGTAAAAGTACTCAGAACCGACAAAAGGTTAACTTTTGTCACAAAGCCATTATACTGAGAAACTGTTAAAGAAATTCAACAGTTTTGAGGTAACTCCGGTTAAAACCCCTTATGATCCAAGTGTCAAATTATCAAAAGTCATGGGAGAGAGTGTGTCTCAAGAAGAATATGCAAAAATAATTGGGAGTCTAATGTTCTTGATGAATTATACTAGACCCGATATTGCATTTGCAGTGAACAACCTCAGTCGATATACACACAACCCGAGTAGTTCCCACTGGAGTGCACTGAAACGAGTGCTAAGGTACCTAAGAGGTACTATGGACTTGGGACTTGACTATTCAGGATTCCCAACAGTGATGGAAGGGTTTTGTGATGCAAACTAGGTAAATGACAGTGAAGATGCCAGCTCAACAAGTGGATATGTGTTCACTATGTGTGGTGCTGCTATATCATGGAAATCGACTAAACAATCGTGTATAGCTAGATCAACTATGGAAGCAGAGTTCATAGCCCTAGATCTAGCTAGCCAAGAGGCTGAGTGGCTAAGAAATTTATTTGCAGGCGTGCCATTGTGGGGGTGTCCAACACTTGCTGTACCTATACATTGTGATTCCCAAACTGCCATTTGCGTTGCAAAAAATAGTGTCTATAATGGGAAGAGAAGACACATAAGGGTCAGACATGAGTCTGTAAGGCAGTTACTATTAAACGGGGTTATCACAATTGAATTTGTGAGGTCTGAGAGGAATATTGCAGATCCTCTCACAAAAGGCTTAAATCGGAAAGTCATCCTTGAAACTTCAAGGGAGATGGGTTTAAAACCTATGAGGTAAAGAATTCATGATAGATACCACTAAGGTGGCCAAACGAAATCATGGAAAGACTTACGTATAACTTGTGAAATAAATGGCCATAAATCACTCTGTAGCCTGAAATAGGTGGTCTATGTTGAGATAGACTTGACAGAGTTGAAGTCTATAATGAGATAGATTTGACGGATTTGAAAAGTCTATGTTGAGATAGACATGACGGGTATTTTGTAGAAGTTGATGTGTGCGTTAGAGTTCAAAATTTCTCTGACCAATGAGTTCAAGATTTATATCACTCTTTGGAAGAAAATTACTCAATGTCACAATCTGTTAGTTCAAGATCTCATTCACTAACATTAAGGTCAACTTTGTGAATTGCTCAGATGTTCATTTATTAAGCCTTCATTTTGAATGGGTGGGGAATTGTTGGAAGCCCATTCAAAAATAAGGCTCAGTCTTTGTTTACTCTTATTTCCCTACTTCTATGCTCAGAGCTACTCCTTCAGACCACAAGCATTGAGACGTGGGATCATTCAACCCATTTCCACTAAAATAGTGGGGATTTTGTGGTTTCAAACAAGAGAGTTTGTTCATCCTTGCATTATAAATAGTTCTTCTTCTTGTTTGAACAAGACACAGCAAGCAACAAACAAAAAGCTTCTCATTCATCTCTCATTACCTTTCCTGCCATATGTTCTTCTGTCTGAGCAAAATATTATATCTGTCTCCTCTGTCTCTCTTCTTCTTCACTTTCTTCCGGTGACAATGGAGGTTCCGTGACGAAGCTCTTGCTCACCCAGTGTTCTCCGGCGAAGCTCTGCGACGGTATGTGGTGGTCGGCGGTGTTAGCTTAGCAGCGAGCAGTATGGAACCATAGGTGAGCTTTAGTTGATGTTGTTGTTGAAGTTATGAATATAGAGGGTGGCAAATGGATTATGAAATATGATGCTTGGATGCTGATTAGCTTATAAGTATGATAACAGTGGATTAAAAAAAGGGTAATTTAAAGCTTAAAGGTAATAATGCTTGCTGGTGAATTAAGGATTATTAGGGATTAATGATTGATTAAATATTGTTTTATGATGATGGATTTATAATATTAATAATGGTGATTAGGATTATTATTTTATTAGGCGATAAAGATGATGTTGACGATGGTGATGCTCGGTGGTGACGTTGGAATTGAAGTAGAGGAAGATGGATTAGAAAGGCTAAGCTAGGTAATTAAAGCTTGCTAATGAGGATTAAGGTTTAATTATGGATTATTAGTGATTAAAGGGTTATTAATGGATTATACTTGGATTAGCAGATTAGGAGGTAATTAGTGATTTAAAAATTATGATTAATTAATGTTTAATTAGCATGATTAGTGTACTAAAAATGTGATTATGATTAAGATGGTGATTATGAGCTCATGGTTATGAATTATAGTTAATGATGATGGATTACAATTAATAATGGTGTATTTGAGCTAAGGATGGGTGATTAATGATTAATCCTATTATTGATGATAATAGTATTAGTTAATGGATAAAGGTTGGATTAATTCTCAGGTTCCCTGTTAAAGTGGCTTGCTTAGGATATGAGCCTAGGATCGGGTGGTTGCCTTTTGGAGCTTAGCTTGGGGTAAGTTTCTATGTCCGTCAAAAATCACTTTGCCCTCTCAAATGTACTATTTATCTTATTTATGTCCTTAAACTAGTTTAAAAATACGTTTTGGTTCAAATGGTGATAAATAGCAAATTATGGTTATTTTTGTGTTGACTTGTGATTTATAAACCTATATATATATATATATATATATATATATATATATATATATATATATATATGTTTATTAACCTGGAAGTATGAATATATGTATATACTATTTATTATGGTTATTATTACTTGTTTTCCTTTTCTTTTATTTCATTTTTACATTTTACTTTAGTATTTAGTTAATTAGTCTCACTGTACGTAAACATATATATATATTTATTCTATTCTATTTTATTTCATTATGAATGTATATATGTTTATTATTCTATTTTTTATTATTATTTCATTTTGGTTGAGTTATTATTTTTGGATACCTTATGATATTACAGTTTAAATATTATGTGAATTGAGAATGCTTTTTGCGAAGCTATTAATTCGGAAATGGATTTTGTATGAAAGTTGGAAACCTATTCTTGATGAGATTATTTAAATATGGTATTTTATAGCCTACGAGCAAATGAGAATGTTTATGAAAACTCATTGTGGATAACTATATTTATTTTTGGAGGAATTATATAAAATGTACTTATTTTGGAGGTTTATCCCTTTCTGTGTTTGATTGTGATATGAATTGTGATAAGGGCTAAGGCCCAATGATGGAATTAAACCTGGTAGAAATCATCCTGGTTAGTATTAAGGGGTAACCTAGTAGAAATCATCCTGGGTTACTAGGACTGGTTTACTATCCGCTAGGCTTGGAATCCCAGTTAGTGGGTGTGCACAATTAATGTAGTGGTCTTGTTTCCACCTGTGGTAAAGTGGGGGTTGTGTGATGTGTTCAGTAGAGGGTTGCTGTTCACTTAGGGCTTCACTAAGATGATGTCCCTGCCCCACTATTGTGATATTGAGATTGATTACGATTGAGATACCTACACTTATGTATTATCATGATATGTTGATATTTGAAACTGAGATTGGAATTATTAATATCCTTGACTATGATGAGAATGATTTGAGAAATCGATATCTTGAAATGACTAAACTATATGATGTTATGAGTTCCTCTATATTTATATATATGTACATTCTATACTTTGGAAATGTTTTATAAGAAAAGATGAACCTTATATTCCTCCATACTTGAATATAATTATGTCTATATATACTTTGGAAATGATTATACTTTGGAGTGAGTAGTTGACTAATAGTATTATGTTGGGAAATGTTATTTTGAAATCTTCCATACTAATATATATATATATATAGGAAACATTTTGAGAAAGTATTATGCCTTGAGTGGCTTATATGATTGCTACTATGTTTTGAAAGTGACTATAAATGATTTATAAATTAGCTATAACGCTCTGAAGTTGGCAAATATTACTATCTTGGGAAACTTATTAATTTATATGAATTATAGTAGTAATTTGAATATAATGTCTAGTGGCTTGAGTGCCTACTTTATCATTGGGAAAACTAGTTTGGGTATATAAAGTTTAAGTATTAATTATAATGTTGATGTGAAATTATCTTACAAGATGTGTTATTGTATGATTGTTATTACTGAGTGTGGTACCTGGAGCCTTAATTGTTGTTTTGAGAAAATCCTATCTATAATTGGGTGTGTGTACCTATGGAAATAATCTTAAACTCTAATGTTGATAACTCTATTGTTTTTGTGTGAGTTAAACTTTTAGAATCTCCTCCCTTATTTTGAAAATCACTTCATTCAGTCCAGTGTTGACTTAAAATCCTTTTGAAAATGTTCTTACAAGGTCTTTGGCTAAATGCTTTCTAAAATATGCTTTCTTCTAGCATCAAAACCTATTTATTATAAAGTATACTTATTTTCAAACTATAAATGTAATTATATTACGGGGCAAAGTGAACCTTACTTAGCATTTTTATGCTAACTTTGTGTTTTCTATGTTCTTTCCTAAACTTATTTTAAGGATCTGAGTAAGCAATTGATCAAGAGCGCGATAGTATCCCTTATGAGCTGATGGTAGAGCAAATGTTGATAAATTAGAATGGTAGTTTAATTTTATTTATTGTGTTAAGGTTTTGGAGTTGAGAATACCTTGTAGTTGAATTTGGATAGTGATAAAGCTTTATTGGAATATTGAAGTTCGTAATAAAGGTTTAGCATGAGCATCTAATCTAGGATGATTAGGTGTGGCAGTAACACCTCTTTGAAGGATAATTGTATGTTCATTATGGTTAATTTAGATTATTAAAACTGGGGGTGTTACACTATCGAACACGGAGTCAAAAGTTAATTATGAGTTGGATCAATTTGCGAATCGAGCGAGTATCTGGGGAATAAGCATCGGCTAACTCCGTGCCAGTAGCTGTGGTAATACAGAGGATGCAATCGTTATCCAGAATGATTGGGCGTAAAGCGTCTGTAGGTGGCTTTTTAAGTCCGTCGTCAAATCCAAGGACTCAACCTTGGACAGGCGACAGAAACTATCAAGCTGGAGTACGGTAGGGACAGAGGAAATTTCTGATGGAACTATATGAATAGCTAAGTAGCGCTAGTCTAAATTAGAAGTCGTTGCTTGTTCTTTCGCATCAGCCCTTGCTTATTTTGTTGTTGTTAAGTTTTGGGTCTGTATTTAAGCTTTTTGTTAGTCTCAAGCTTGAGCCAATAATTGTCCTAGCTTGAAGTCTTTTTAAATAAATCTTTAATATTTAGGCCATTAAAAATGTTTCAAAGTAAATTCTATTTTGAGCCTATTTAAAGCCTACATATTAAGACTTTTTAAAAATTTTAATAGTTATATCTAAATATTTTAAGAAATATACCTAATACAAAACTAATACATAATTAAATAAGTATATCACCACAATGCAAACATAATAGCATTAAAAAAAAAAGTCACGACTTCAGCATGCTCGTTAACTTGTTTAGAAATAAATTCAATTGTATTATTGTTTGTTATCTTATATAATCTCATAAATAATTAACAATCAATTCAAATAATTAAGTTGAGACATTTCATTAAATATTATGACAGTAAGAACAGTTAATAAAAAAAATTAAACAATAAGAACACTTATAGCAGAATTAGCAGCAATATTTATAGTTGAATCAAAATTTAGAATGTGATTTTGGAGGTGGAGGGTTAGGGTTTGGTAATTATATATACTTGGGATTATATAGGCCAGGTCTGAAGGCTGAGCCTGGTATATATATGTCTGGCATGTTTAATTTAATAGGCTTTGAAATTGGCTTAAGCTTGATTTTTTTACAAAACGAGCTAGGCCTAAGTGCCTAATTCGTCCTTTCTCAATGCTTCAATACTTCGTCCTCTGTTATGACTTCGTCCTCATAGTCTCTTCTTTTCATGACTTTTAGAAGTGAGGTGACATTTCTATGTCTTCTTCAGATATTTTATCCATACTTCGACCTTAAAACAATTTGATAGATGATTACTAATTGTTCGGCCTGAAGAGTTATTTATCAGTTTGTCCATTTGTCATGACTTCGAGGGATTACTTTATCCTTTTTGAATTGTAAGATGATTGACTTCATCTTAAGTTAATTTGAACACGAAGAGTCAAGTAAGGACGAGAATATTATTAATCAGTAGAACATGCGAGATACAACAAGAACCGGATTCATCACTACCCATCAGAAGAAACTTCCCTACTTCCTCGCTTTTGCCTTGCCTTTTCCCTTAGCCTTGGCCATCTTGGTATTGGCCATTGATTGAAGGCTAGGTCCAAAGCTGCTCTCTAGAGTAGCCGGACATGAAACGTCTCGAGCGCTTAGGGTAAGGTGCTCATGAAAACGATACCATACCCTTGTGTCACTATCATATGTAGGAGCCCGAGGAGAGTATCCGGGTCCACCTAATTTATACACAGGTACGTTTTAATTGATGAAGGAGAGTTGAACTTACTCCTCGTTCTCTTCTCTTTGTAGGTTCTCTTCAAGAAATTGAAGGTAGTCCTCTTCATAATCTTCATGAAGAGGTGGGGGAGACAGTCCTTCCACTCCTTCCACATTGTTTGCGTACCATCTACAAACTTCAAAAGAGTTCTTTGGACTACTTATCGCAAAGTCCGAAGATGGTGGTGCTTGCTGCAACTATAGAGAGTAGCCCCTAGAGTAGAATCTAGGTTGAGATACGAGTTGTAGAGGGGGTGAGGGTTGTTTTTCTTCCTCTCATGATAGCTCTAGATGATACTCAGAGGTATCACCAGGATAAGGCTCGCTTCGAGTAGCCTGAAGCAACCTTCTCAGCTCCTTGGCATCTCTTTCTTTGTTCCTGCGAGAGGATCTTCTTCCAGGCTGACTTCCCTCAGTTTTTCCCTTGCCTTTGTCCATCATGTACACAGAGAAAGAAAGAAGTTAAAGAAGAGTTAATGATGTGCTTTGTTCCTTCCTCCGGATGGCTCATTTTATAGGCATTTTTTAGGTTCACGAGCGTTGATAGATGACTCTTTGAATGACCATTCAATGCGCATAATTCCAAAACTACCTAGATTTTATCACTTCTTCATTGCATGTGACAATGGTTATCAGTATTTTCTGACATCCGTATTTAAGAGGATAACCATAACGTTTCTCAGTTAATTTCGATCATTCCTAATTCGTGTCGAAGAGTAGAAAATCTTCCTTCACTAAGTGGTTGCGTAAGAATATATGCAAGTTGATCATCATTATTAACATATTCTAATGAGATATCCTTCTTTTTGACATGATCTGGAATGAAATGATATTTAATATCAATGTGCTTCGTCCTTGAATGCAACACAGGATTATGTGTTATTGCAATAGCACTCGTGTTATCACACTTAATGCTCACCTCTCGTGCTATAACACATAGTCTTTTAAGTTGTTGAGTCATCCATAATATTTGCGCATGATATCTACAATTTTGTACAATAATTCACCCCTTATTTTAGTTGTTTTGATGCTTATTTTCTTTATCCTAGTGAAATTGAGAATTGTTTGTGTGTTATATTGTTCCAAGGGTTGAATTATCCAAAAGGAGCATCAAAGGAAGAATTTTGGAACGTTTTGGACAAGTTTTAGAAGAAAAGGAAACTACCTAAGAAAGGAAAGGAAACAAGAATAAGAATTGGAAAAGAATTGAAGCTGCCTCATGGGCCAAGGCCCATCTATCTCCTATAAATTATATATATATATTCTCTACAATTTAAGGAGTTCCCAACCCTAGTTAGCTTTAGTTTATTTTTCCTCTTCTCTTTATATTTTTCCTAGCATAGTTTAGATTAGTTTTACATTATATTATTTAATTTCAAGCTTTGGATTGCGAATTGGAGTTGGATTTGTTCTTCATTATCAGTAAAGTTCTCTTTTTCCCTTTATTTACTTTCTTTTCAGATTTTTGCAATGTTTATGGTTATTTATTATTACTTTGCTTGGTTTACTTTTATGATGCATGAGTAGTTAGCTTTTGGGTTTGGATTAGGGTTCTATTGCTATTCTTGATGTTAGGTTTATGATTATTGCATAAAGGGGTAATTAATTGACCTAAGGTTTTATGTTTGAATTGGATTATAAATTTCTCTTATTGATAATTGATGAGCAACTTTTTTTGATTTGCTTTGGAGAGGATTTCATCACAACGAAAGTTGGGTGAAAGACTAAGCCTAACCAATTTCAACCCAATTTTTCCTACTATGACAATAGGGGTAATTTGGGGGCTTATAATGCTTTTGTGTTTTAAGGTTAAGATTGATGCATCATGAAAGTGGGGCAATCCTAGCCTAATTCTAGTTTATTGATTACGAAAGTAGCTGAACTGAATTCTTGAGTGCATTGCCTATGAATCCCTTGGTTAATTGTTTTTTCCCTAATTCTAAGTTTGTTAAAGCATTAAGATTGCAATACCCCTAATCTGACCCAATCCTTTATCGTATAATTTATTCCTTATTTAATTTGCATTCTTTTATTTACATTCATTAATATTAGTTTGCTTGGATTCTAGTGAATTCCAAGACTTTAGTGCCTAGAATTTTACATATCATACAAGTACGTGCTATAGTCCCAATCCTCAGCGAAACGACATTTACACCCTCTTTTTACTATCACCATTTTACTCATCACAATTTTGGCGACGTTGCCGGGGATTGGTTTATTTGGTTGTACTGTGTGATTGTTTTATTTCTAGCATTAAAGTTAGTGAATTCTTAGGAGATCAAGTTTTTTTTTATTTATTTAATCACCATTTAAAAAAAATTGTTGCTAATGTGTCTGCAAGTCTATTTCTTTTGATTTGATTGAAAGGGATGTCACATGATGGATCAAGGAGGATATAATGATTGTCAATCTTATGAGGGCAACCAATATGATGGATATGGAAATCCTTGCACAACTCAATCCCCACATCCTAACCATTACTATGATGTTCAATCCCAAAATATTCATCCACCACAATTCCACTCCCAAAACTCATACTCTCAATACACTCCAAACTACCAATATCCTTACCCACCACAAGATTACTCTCCAAATCCATAACCCTCACCCATTCATTACACACCATACCCCCAAAGCACTCAACCTCCATATGATCATCACATTCATTCACAAAATGTTAGGAGGTGTGAATTAGATGAGGACACCTTAGCATTGGCTAAGCGTTGGGGAGTCACTATTGTATCCGATGATGAGATTGAGGATGATGGATATCCCATGAGACCAAGTGAGGAAGAATATACCAATAATCAATGGGAACCTCAAGAGCCATTCTATCAAGAACCTCCACAAGCAAGCCAACCTATTGATGATGAGACAAGATCCATGATGAATAACTTAATCATCCAAATGAACATGTTACAAGCTCAATTGGAAGATCTTAAGGCTCAAGGAAAAGGCTTGACAACTCAAGAACCCATTCAAGGTTCAACTCCTTATGAAGATGTTATACATGAGTTGTTCACGCCAAGTGAAGGTGGTGATGAAGAGGAGAGTGAGGATGAAGATGATGATGATGATGATGATGATGAGAAAGTGAATTGAGGGAATTGAAATGGAAACTTTGAATTGGGAAGAAAGTGTGGAGTTGCAAGGGAATGGTGATAAAGAGCAACTTAAAGATGATCCAAGTGAAGAAGTGCTCAAGAATGATATAGTTGATGAAATTGGTGACACAAACGAGGTATGTCTTTCATTTGATGACACTCCCTTGGGTGAGAATTTTAGACTAACTTGGGAACCGGGAGGTGTCAATGTTTATGAATCTAGAGGCCCCCATTGGCCAATCTTCATATCCAAGGATTTTTACTTCATTTTAGTTCATAAAGAAGACCCAAGATTCTCTCTACTTGCTCAAGAAAAGGAAAATCAAGGGGAAAATAAGAATGGATTTGAAGAAAGAGTATGTTTGAATTTTGAGTTCATGGAGGAACAATGCTTGAGTTTTAAGGTGGTGGACTTGTGCATAAATGAATTCGTTGATGGCCACCATTTGAGGCACTATCTTGAAGAAAAATTTGCTAGGAATGATGAGATGTTCTTTGTTCAATTCAATGATGGTTGATCTTGAGAGGTTGAGTCGAGCTAGCAACATTAAACTTAGCGCTTTATGGGAGGCACCCCATGTTATCCTTTACTTTCTTGCATTTTATTTTATTGCATTTACTTTATTTGCTTTAGTTAGATTTTAGATTTTTGTCTTTATTTGGTTTCAAGAGGTTTGACTCGGGAATACTTGAGTGAGAATTGATTTATTTTTCTTTGAAAAGTGTGGGGTATGGTTGGAAATTGTTTGTTTATGTTGAGGGAAGGTGTTAAAGTGCTTTGGGGATGTTTTGGATTGATCTACAGGTGAAAACAAGCATTTGGCGCGGAAAACGGACTTTTTGCATAACAGAGTGCCACCCTCACGGCCACCCTCACGGCCATGAGGGTGGCCGTGACAATTTTTATGATTTACAGTGCAGAATGCACTTTCCAGGCCTCGGGGTCACGGGCACCCTCACGGCCATGACCCCGCCCGTGAGCCTAAAGCCTAAAAAAAAAAAAATCCATTTTTTCCCCACTTCCTTGTGTGCACCATTGTTGTCTTCCTCAGGTTCTAAAGTTTTTTTCTTCCATTTTTCTTCATTGCATCAAGACTTCAATGTTCGGTTTCCTAACTCTTTTAATCTCTCTATCTATTAGTTTTGAATTTGTGCTCCATTATTGATTTTATTCTTTGAATGCCCTCTATTGTGCTCAATTGTTTGTCCATCGAGGAAGATGTCCAAGTTTTAGTGTGGGGGGGGGGTGCTATTTCTGGTTTGAAAATGAAATTTTTGATGAACTTTGCTTGAAGGACTCATTGTGCATAACTGTGGGTAGTCTATTTTCCTTGTTTTGAAATTGTGACCACTTCCCTGTTGTTGGTTGGTGGTTTGATTTGGTGGTACTTGTGCAACCTAGCTTGTCATGGATGATTCAAGGTTGAGCTTGTGTTTAATTCAATCTCTTGTCAATAGCTGGGTTAACCTCAAACTTAATTCTTTATCCTGTGTGTTATGCATTGCTAGTGAAGGCTTATGTGGAATATCGGTGATATTTGTCTTGTAATAGCTTGTCTTAGTGCTCTCATAGTGAAGTCTAGAATTTGCATACTTTGAAGTGAGTTAGGCCATTGTTGTTAGCCCAAGCCTTTAAACCTACCCTCTATTATAATTATTTTCCCTTGTTGTCCCCTTTGAGCCTTGTTTTTGTTTAATAAGTGCTAAGCACTTTACCCCGTTCTTTGTTATTGTTTTTCTTGTTTACCTCTGTTATTTAACCCTTAGCCTTTAGCCATATATTTCCAACCACCTTTAGAAAGAATGTAGCATTTGTTCTATAATTTAGAAGAGATTTCTTTTTGGAGCTTATTTTGTTAGAACTACTCTTGTTATTTTTGTCCTAGTGTGGGGGTTTGGTGAAAGGAATCAGCTGGTTGTTTTGTATTGATGAAAAGAAAGTTGTTTGATGGTAGAAAAGAAAATTAAAAGAAAAAAGATTGAAAGAAAAGATAAGAAAAGAAAAAAAATTGTTGTTTGAGAAAAAGTTTGGAAGTGATGAAAAGTTTGTGAAAGAAAAGAAAAAAAGATTAATAATGAAATCATGGTGGTTGCTCAACATATACTTCTTCCTCCAAGAGTCCATTGAGGAAGGGACTCTTGACATCCATTTGGAAAACCTTAAAATCTTTAAAGGCTGCATAAGCAAGAAAGATTCTGATTGCTTTTAATCTTGCCACAAGTGCGAATGTTTTATCAAAATCAATGCCTTCTTCTTGACAATATCCCTTGGCAACTAGTCGAGCCTTGTTCCTAACAATGACTCCTTGTTCGTCCATTTTGTTCCTGAAGACCCATTTTGTCCCAATTATATTTTGGTGAGTGGGTCTAGGAATTAATTCCCATACTTTATTCCTTTCAAACTGATGTAACTCCTCTTGCATGGCACCGACCCAATCTGAGTCACTTAATGTTTCTTCCACCGTCTTCGGCTCGATTTGTGGGAGAAAGCATGTCATTATGCATTCACGAATCGATACACGAGTTCTCACACTGTCTCTAACATCTCCAATGACTTGCTCCTGGGATGATTTCTCAACCACCTCAAATCTAGTTGAAAAGTCGTTGGTGGAGCGTCTTCGTCCACTTCATGAATATTCGGTGTTGTTGCATGTTCTATGATCTCGGGTTGTACTTGCTCGGTTGGCTCGTCATTTAACAACTCGGTCAAATAGGTTTGACTAGGCAAACGAATTGAAAAATCTTCCGATTCAGGTACTTCAGCTTCACACCTTTCAGCTTCATTTTCAGTTTGTTCACTTATCGTGTTCTTGCCTAAGTCAGGCTGATCCTGAACACACAAATGATTCATTCCACTTGATATCTTGTTAACACCTTAGCTTGATTATGACTCATCAAAGACTACATGAATGGATTCTTCGATCACCATGGTTCGTTTATTGAGAACACGAAATGCCTTGCTTACAGCTGAATATCCCATGAATAGACCTTCATCAGCTCGTTCATCAAAAGCCTTTAGATAGATTTTTCCGTTGTTGTGAATAAAGCATTTGCTACCGAAGATATGAAAGTAGCTCACAACTGGTTTCTTGCATTTCCATAGCTCATAGGGAGTGATCCCATGAACTTTGTGAATAATGGATCAGTTTTGAGTGTAGCATGTTGTGTTAACAGCTTCAGCCCAAAACCTTTTAGGCAAGCCGGAAAAAGCTATCATCGTCCTTGCTGCTTCTTTGAGAGTTCGATTCCTCCTTTCGACCACTCCATTTTGCTATGGAGTTCTTGCCGCTGAGAGTTGATGTAGAATACCATACTGACTGCAACAGTATTGAATGACTTTGTTGACAAACTCTGTACCTTGATCTAAACGAATCTTTATTATACTTGTTCCCTTTTCAGTTTGAAGTTGCCTTAACAGTTCGGGTAGCACTTTCTCGGTCTCATTTTTCTTTCTCAAGAATAACGCCCATGTATACCTCATGTAGTCATCTACTACCACTAAGGTATACTTTCAACTACTTAGGCTGACAGGGTCGATTAGACCGAATAGATCCATATGCAACATACTCAAGTGTCTAGAGTTCGTGTCATGAGACTTGGACTTTAACAAAAACTTAATTTATTTGCCCTTTTGGCAAGCTTCACAAATTTTGTCTTTATTGAATGTCATATTTGGTAGTCCCTCTGCCAAATCTCTTCTAGCTAGCTTATTAATGGCCTTAAAGTTGAGATGGTTAAGTTTGTGATGCCATTCCCAACCTAGGTCATTCTTATTTTTAGCTACTAGGCATACATTTGGCTTAGCCGATTTCCATGCAACTACGTACATGTTCTTCCGCCTCTTTGCAGATAAAATTGTTTCTCCATTTTCCTCATTGATCACGCAACATTGATTTTTTGAGAATTCGACTTTGTAACCCTTGTCAAAAAATTGAATTGTGTTCATTAGGTTGAACTTTAAGCCTTCAACATAGGAGACACCAGGAATGATTAATCTATATTTTATTACATCTCCAACTCCTTTGGTTCGGCCACTGGATTCGCCTCCAAAGATTACTTTAGGACCATTTATTTCCTTTAAGTTGCTGAGCTCAAATTTATTTCCCGTCATGTGTCTTGAGCAACATTTATCCATGTACCATATGGTCATGTTACCCTGCAAACAAAGATTAGTTTGTTTTAGGTACCCATACCTTTTTGGGTCCTTCTGGGTTAGTTGTTAGCTTCGGCATCCGTGCAAACCTAGAACTAGTTAAGTTTATCATCGGTCCTCTATACCCATTAAAAACCTTATAGTCATACGGGATGGAGTAAAACTTTTGAAACTTTTTAGGTGCATATATTTTTTGAAATTGGAGTCTTAGCTTATTGGTATGCACCCTAGTATAAGACGTTTGCTTGTGTCTAAGATGCCGTTGAAATTGTGCTTTAGTCATCGGCTCATAATCCATAAACCAGTCTTCATCGAAAGGAAAGAGCCTTCCGACACCTCTCATTGACCTACTAGATAGTCTCTGAGGTTTGGCATACCCACGCTATCATTCGGGTAAGTATTCGTCCTACCCTAAGGTCGACCTTTGCGTCGCTTCTGTGAATGATTTTGCCTCTGGTTGTTTCGGGAATTTACCCTTGATTGGTTATTGCCTCTTGGTTGACCATTCGTGTAATAACCATTATAGTTATTTGAACGAGGTCTATGCCGAGTAGTGTTCTTGTCACTTTTCAGGTTACCGTTTGAGGAACTCCCTTTCAATGGTTCCACAATTCGTTGTTTAGTCTTATTTCGGGAATTGTTGGATCATTGGCTCAGGGTATAAGGTTTGACCTTGAACGAACGCAGAGTTTAAACCTCCACTAATAGAAGGGTCTGTGGGTTTGGTCAATTGGATTTGTGCTAGTGAGCTGGAATTGTAGTCGAGTCCGGCTTTATTCCCTACCATTTGGTTTATGATTTTAGACGAATTAGTAAATGTCACAATTACCTCACGGAATTTTGGCTCTCTAATTTCTCTCGATTTACACTCTTCCTTGAGTAGATGAATTTGCTTCTCGAGCTGACCCATCGAAGTAAGTATCTCACTATTTTTAAGCATGAGGCTTTCGAGATCTTTTCGTTCAGTCATTAGTTGAGTATTCTCTATTTATAGCTTAGAATGAGTGTTTTTAATCACCTCGAATTCCTTCATCATTTTGAGAAATGAGTCCCTAGGATTTTCATCACAACTAGAATCAGAGTTGCAATCAAAAGAGGAAGTTTGAGAGTTTACATCTTCTTCTTCCGCCATAAGACATATGTCCTCATCTGACTCTTCGTGACTGTAGAGGCAGATGAGTCCATTTTCATCTTTTGAGTTTTCGCTGTTAAAACTTGAGCTTGATGTATATGTCTCATCAACCTTCTCTTCGGGTTTTTCTTCAACAGCTAGGGCATTTCTTCTTCGATCACTCTTTTGGTTATTACTAGAGTAATTAGAGTTGTGGCCATTGTTTTCTGTAGATGCATTCCTCGGGTTGGATTGACTACCAGATCCCTTGGATTGGTCTTGATGTTTTCAGACAATAGGATATGGATATTCAGCCTTGAAGTGACCAGGCTTTCTGCAGTTGTAACACAACATTTGCGAGTGTTTGGGCTCACGAGTTCTTGGACTATTTGTTCTTTCTACATGCCTTTGTCTGGATGACTTTGGGTTTCCCTAATTATCATGTGACTGATTCTTCCTCATGAATCTTTTGAATTTCCTGATAATTAAGGCAAACTAATCATCAATGAAAAATCAGAAGGGTTAGCATTCGACCTTGTAGATGAGGATGGTTGCTGACTTGCAACTAGTGCAATATTCCTTGTCTCGAGTTCAACTTCATGTATTGTCTCTCTTTCGAATTCATAGGCTTTCAAATCACTGAAGATCTGAGTGGTATGAATCGTCTTTAGATCTTGGTGATTTCTCATCGCAATCACTTTCATCTCCCATGACTTTGGAAGACCCCGGAGAATCTTGAGGTTGATATCTTTCTGAGTAAGTTCTTTCCCTAGATCTGCCACTTCGCTCAGTAGCTTCATAAATCGGGTTTCCATGTTAGCAATGGATTCGGTTGGTCCCATCTTGAAGTCCTCGAACTTCTTCATAGCTATGGTTAGCTTGTTTTCTTTTTCTTGCTCATTTCGTTCTCCAATGAGCATAAAAGTCTCCCATATCTCTTTGACCGTTTTGCACTTCCTGACTCTTGAAAATAGTGTCTCGTCTAGAGTTCTGTAGAGTATGTCTCTGGCTATGTTGTCCAGACTGCTTCTGGTCCTTTCTTCTAGCCCAAACTTGACAAAGACTTAGGCTTCACTATCATCTTCGGTACAGTGGCTCCCTTAGTTGCACGATTTGAGTTGACCGTCATAATCACAATGGATCCGTCTGTTATAAAATCCCACATCTCATCGTGTATAGAAGAGAGGTGAGCCTACATACGCACCTTCCAGTCATCAAACTTTGATATGTTAAAAATCAAATGCCTAGAGTGATGATGATCCATTTTTAAAGCAGATGGTGCAAAGTGAAAATAAGGTTTTGAGATTTTAAATAGAGATCTCCAGGCAGTATGCACAGATTGTTTACCGGCCAAGGAAACTGCTCTGATACGATGGGTAGCTAAGTGAATCTAGAAGGGGGGGGGGGGCGATTATAGACTCACTAGGTTTTTTTTTAAAAAAAAAATTCTTCACAAGTGATTATCCTTGGGAGATAACACTTGGTCAGAGCGTTTTGCAGCGGAAATAAATGTTGTAAAACTTTTAGTTTTGACATTGCACGTATTGTTTTAGAGAGAGAGAGAGAGAGAGGGAGGGAGGGAGGGAGAGGGAGAGAGAGAGAGAGAGAGAGAGAGCTTTATAGTGGTTCAGCTATAAACGAACCTACTCCACTCTTCTTCACAACTCCTGGAGGATTGCACTAATGTCTCATTTCTTAGTACAATATCTCCTTAGTGTACTCCCTTGATCACAAAGCCGGGTAGCTAGTGCACTATCTCCAGGTTTTTCAACTTTGCAAGTTTACTTTGCCTCTTTCTACTTTCTCCAAGTATAGTTGGTTAGTGAAAATTTGATTCTTCTTTCCTCCAACTTGAAATCTTGGCTTGGATGATCTTGGATGAGCAATGAAACAACTCAAGATTTCTTTTTATAAGGCATGATAAAACTTTGAATCTTTTTCTCTCTTTCACACACTAGATCGCTTGAAGTTTTGAATCTTTTTCTCTCTTTCACACACTAGATCGCTTGAAGTTTATGAGCTTGGAAGCTTATAATTTCTTAGATGGACCAACACCTTCAACTGAATGAGGTGGGGTTATTTATAGGTGTGAGTTTTTGTCCCCACTAGTACAAAAAGACACATCCGCTACACCTGTAAAAGTGTTTTCGCTACACTTCTACAGGTGTAGCGGATGGCACTGACGCTGAAAGTATATGCTTTCCGCGACACCTATTACGGGTGTAGCGGAAAGCATATGAATTATTTTTATTTTTTTTAAATAACCACTTTCCGCGGCACCCGCGTTGGCACGGGTGCCGCGGAAACTATTTTTCTTTCTTTTTGAACATGGCTTTCCGCGGCACCCACCTTTCTGTTGGGGTCGCGGAAGCCTTTTTCTTTTCTTTTTATTTTTTATTTTTTTTTATTTTTTAATTAAAGCTTTCCTCAAATGGGTAAATAACAAAAATAAAAGCTTTTATATACATTAGCGTACAAATACAATACAAAATATATTTCAATATCAAAGAAGAAATATTTCAATGCATTCATTCATATTACATTACAGATTTACAGGAGAAAAGGCCAAAAAACAAAAAACAAAATATGGCTACCATCTGTGTCTAAGAATACTAAAACCAAATAAGTATATTTCAAAGAACTAAAATCATTCTTTCAACAACTAAAATATATCAAACTAATACCCCTTGAATTCATTCTGGATTTCCTTGAGTCTGACAGAGAGTCTGTTGAGTTTTGCATCCCTGTTGTGAGAACTGGGTTATAGCTTTGTTCTGGGGCTAATACCCCCTCCCTTTTCCCCCCAAAAAAAATATATCAAACTAAAATCATAAAAAATAAACAGATATTAAAGAAAAATAATAAAATACAGTACAAACTAAAATCAAACAAAATCAATACAACTTATATTTCAAAGAACAAAAGAAAAAAAAAATAAAAAAATAAAAAAAATCAACCGTGAAACAAATTACCGGATCTGAAAATTTCTTCTGTACATCAGAAATGGAAGAGAAGTCGGCGACACTATCTTCCACCGGATCTGAACTCCTTTCTACCGGATCTGACTTTGGAGCTTAATGGCGAGTCTCTAGTTTAGGAAACAATAATTTTAAACTATAAAATATGGACAAACTCGAACATAGGCAATTAGGTAGACAACCTTAAAAGGCTGATTGCCTGTTCTAAATTCCATCCCAGGCACATATTTTGGCCAAACTGGGAATCCCCTGCACCACAATATAATACAGCAACTCAGTTTTTTTTTTTTTTTAAATTTAACACAGCAAACAAGGAATTAATAAGAACTAAATATGCATTTACCCGAAATTCCATTCTCCAAAAATATAAGGGCCGATACGAAGATGAACATAGAGCCTTGCTTGATGCACCAGTTTGATGAACCTGACCAAATCATATCTCCCCTCAAAGTTGTACTGGAAAAAAAAATTTTAAAAAGTAAAATTTCATATTTTAAATACAAAAAGCATATAATATAAGGGGCATGGAAAATTAAAAATTAATAGAGTTAAGGCATTACTTTTCCAGGAGATGGTTCATGCCCATTCCAGAACACATAAGTCTGTATAACGTCCAATCCTCCATCTTTAGCCTTCTGTATAAGCCCAGAACATGTTAGAATACCAAATGTAACTCTAAGACATTACCTTATCAAATGAAATATGATACCAAAATTAAAGGGCCATCCCTTCCTATAATGAAATATGAATACTAAATGAAATAGTCAACTCTAAGACATTACCTTATCAAAAACAGGGAAATTGTGCTTGTTCAAATAGTTGAGAAACTTGCTATTTGATGCACCCCTCTGCATGCAGTGTATAAGTTCAATTAGTTAAAACATTTGTCTACAGAAAAGATAACAGTTAATAAAGATTTAAGCATAATCTTAAACCTCAAAAAATGGAATGGCCATATACAAGCATGATATCAATCTATCAATGTGGTCTCCATCATCAACCTACACATCAAAGATGCATGTCATTCAGTTCACAATTAGAAAAAGAGGCTTTTTCTAAGAACAAACTTCAGAAACTAACCTTAGAACATGTTAGAATACCAAATGTAACTCCTCTTCCTAGAAGAAGTAAGGCATACCTATCTACACCACCGCTGCGTCCTCGCTGGTCGATCGACGAGGGTCCTCGCCGGTTGGTCGCCGCTGCCTCGCTCACTGCCTTTGTCGCAGCCGTAGGAACTCCAAGTCTCCAGGAAAGCGGAAGCAGAAAGAAAATAATTGATTTTATAAATTGGGAATTAGGGTTAGAATAAACCTGGAAGATCCCAAGCTCTCTGTTATATTCGCCGCCGCCGCGGTGAACAAAAGAGAAGACGGCCTTAGGCTGAGCATCTGTGTAGTCAAAATTCAACCTCTCCTTCAACAACACCGGCTCCTCCACCCACACCCTCACCACCGCCACGCCCAAAACCGCCGCCACAACCAACAGAATCGTTAGAATCATCCCAACATACGCCGCCGCTAGTATCCCTACCCCGATTTTCCTCGCCAAACTGCCGTTTCCACCTCCGCTGATCTCCGACGTATCGTTTGCCGCCGTCCTGTCGGGCTCGGAACCGAAGAGGCGGCGGCGCGAGAGAAGCGGCGATGAGAGCGCGGATAAGCAGGCGGAGACTGTCTCCGCTTGCAGAGTTCCTCGCTTCGAGAACCACTCCGATAAGTTCCTCGCTTCTTTCGCGGCGTCGGCGAGTTCATCTTCCCTGTCAGTGCCTGGGCCGGCGATCGGCGAGTTCATCGCTTGACAACACGCACCTATGGAGAAGATGGAAATGTGGAAATTGGGAGCAGATCTAGTTTTTTTTTTTTTTTTCTTTTTTAATATTTCCTTGAAGGGTGCCGCAAAAATAAATTATTAAAATAATCATTAACTTTTCGCGGCACCTATTCCTTAGGGTGCCGCGAAAAGTTAGTTATTATTTTAATAATTTACTTTTCGCAGCACCTGAACTCGGTAGGTGCTGCGAAAAGTAGTGTTTTTTTTTAATTTTAAAGAATAAACTACACCAAAAGAGGTGTAGTGAAAAGCTATCATTATATGTTCAATTTTGTAGTAGTGCGTTTGAACCTTAACGTGTACAAACAATTTGTCTTTTTGTCTTAATAAGGGGACATGGATTTTAATGCTGATTTTGACCTTGAGATCCGTTCCTAGGATTCTTTTTGTCCAAGGTTGATCACCTACGTTTTTAAGGTTTCGGACAAGAAGTCGCACAGAGAATGTTTCCTGGCTTGTCCACACGAGTAATGACTGACTCGTGCTTTAATGCTCAATATTGAATGATTGGCTTTGTCATTCTCCCAAGTATCTTCCTCGAATGATCTTTCTTTATCATTTGGTCTTAATAGTCATCAAGAGGTGGGCCTTTCCAGGATTCAGCTTTTTCATACCTCTTGGCCTTGTTCATGTCTTCGGCCTCTAGATCCTCTTCAAAAAGTATTGCTCTCTTATCTTCATGACTCGTCCTTGGTGCTAGGGCAATTTCATCTAAGTAACCGAGAAGCACGAGTTCTATGATATTACAATGGTTCATCCAAGAACTCCACCTATACAAGAGACTCAATTAAATGAAAATTTGAGGGGTCTAAACTCTTTATCTTTGGTATCTTCAAAATCTCATTACAAGGGGTTCTTAACACTCTCCATATATTTTTTCTATATCTTTCCTATATACTCATTATTTTAACGGTGGTGTTGGCCCGCCTTGACTGCCCAAAAATCATAAAATCAACACTATATATACTTTATTGGGCTTCACGCTCTGATTAATAATAGTATTATTTTCATACCCTTGTTCTAAAACCGATTTATGGTGGACTCGGTTCCAATAAAACCATCAGAAACGAATATATCCAAAACTATGTTAAATATTAGCTCAAAAAATATTAATATTATCTAGACTACATTTTAGTTGAAATCAATAGGTTATTGGTTTGTATATATTTTTAGTTATGTTATATATGGATAAAAATTTAGTTCGAATATTAAATATAAAAATCTTGCATATATTAGTTTTAAAAATAAAAATTATATTTATTTCATTTAAACCAAACATATCCAAAAATATTTTACACATAAGGTCTAAAACTAATTCAAAATTAAACTTGTTAATTTTATAATGTATTTGAAAATAAATTTGAAAAATTGATAGTTAGTAAATAAGTTTTAGAAACACAAAACATTGATAAAAAAAATAGAAAATGAAAACTGAAATATTTAAAAACAAAAAATAGAGAACAGTTTATGAGGTATTTTGTATAGGATGGAGTTGGCAGAATTGAAAATCAGCCTTAGAATTTGTCAGTCCTCAAAGGACTTTTGTCTCAGGAAAAATGATAATAATGGCAATAAATTAAAGGAAAGTAGGAGCTTAGAAAGAAAATCCAGATTTGAAATCAAATACAAACAGCGGAATATTGCATGCTAAGCAACTTGCTTCGAATACAAAGCGGCAGCAGCAGCATCAGCTTTCTTGGTATACGCTCGGCGCCTTCGGTGTTCAGAATGAATCAACCATTGCATCAAGGAGAGCATGAGAGCTGTGGAGGATGTTATGAGGCCGGCGTACACCCACTCTGAGTATTCATGCAGATTAGAACAGTACACTATACTCAAATCCGAAAGTGTTTTTGTGAGATATGTGCCATCCATTAGCTCCACCACAAATGGAATCCCATCGTAAAGAGCGGAGCTAGCGTTCACCAGAGCTGTCAGCTGTTTGTAAGCCTGAGGTGTTAGCCGCCCTGGGGTGACGCAATAATTCCCATCCCATGTAACTTCGCACACGAATTTACTCCAAGTCTGCATATATTTATGCATGCCCCATCAATTTATTATGTTAGAATGAAGTGGACAACTATATATGTTATTGTTGGGCAGAGGCCAGTAAAGACCAGGTCTTTTATCTGTGACGGGATTGTTAGGCAGAGGCAGGTGGGCTTAAAGGGCCAAATCTAATACCCAGCGTTCTAGAAATGTGTGAGGGTATAACAAACTAAAGTTACACCATCATTACATGCTATAATTTTTGGCGTAGTAATAAGGGTTTAATCCTAACAAGTGGCATTAAAGTTAGGCCACGGATAGATTGGTTCAAGTCCTAGCAATAAGATTTAAGAATGGTGCTGAGAGGGGAATGGTTGGGCACCTAGCATCCTATAAATGTGTTGCAGTATAAGGAAATAAAGTTATGTCTTCACTACGAGTTATAACTTTTGTCGTAGTAGTAAGGGTTTGATCCTAACAAGTGGCATCAGAATCATGTCACGGGTAGACTAGTCCAAGTCTCAGCAATAACATTTAAGAATGAACCGGACAATCATATATGTTATTGTTGGGTGGAGGCCGATAAAGACCTTAAAGGACCAAAAATTCAACACCTAGCATCCCGAAAATGTGTGGCATGCATGCCCTTGATCCTAATAGTTGTCCCAACAATACCATTTAATAATGAAGTGGACAGTTATATATGTTATTGTTGAGCGGAGGTCCGTAAAGCCCTTAAAAGGGTCATATCTAACAACTAGTGTCTGAAAATATTTGGTGGGCGCTTGATCCTAACCGTTATCATATATATATATATATATATATAGATGATCGAGAGATGGAAATAAGTCTTACGCACATCTGATGCATTCTTGAAGTGAACTTCACCTGCTCCACAATGCTGCATATCATTTGTGTTGTAGGGGTTGCAGAGCAAAGGCATGAACGGACCAGATTGATTAGAATACAGGGGCCACCCATCAGGTGTCATATTATCAGCATTGGAGACGTTTGAAATGTATGCATTTGCCACCTCAACCACTCCATATGTAACATTCTTGGTGGCAGACAGAATTAGATGAGTAGTTTCGTTGTCTACCTTTGGGATTATATTCTCCAGAGCTGAATCTGCCATTGGATTCTGCTGCCACTCCGTCATCGCCACACACGTGTCTCCAATCAGGCTGCACCAGTGTATTTAGTGTCAGTATTTTGTACACATTTCTGTACTTGTAGGGTTAACACAAAGAATTGAAACTCACTTGTTAACAAGAAGAAATATGCCACTCATAATAAATGTTACGCTCACAATAATCCACCCCATTATTACTAAGCTGCAATATCATCGAATAAAAGAATCATTATGCTTTCCTTCAGTAGCTAAGATAAAGTTGGCATCAAAAAATTCACACTTACGTGTACATAAGACAGTTAGCTCCAGTAATCGAAAATACTGCCACCAAATTTCACCGGAAAGAGAAAGATAATAAAAACAAAAATCATCAAACTATGTTATAAAGTAAAAGTGAATTTGGGAGAGCAGTTGAATTAGAATGGCTTGCAACTGTCCACCAAAGCGTTATCACTTCTTGAAAATTCTTCTCCCAACAAGTTAAATCTTAACCTTAAGTGTCTCTAACGCTTCGACCCGATAAAATATGTGAGAGGATGTAAGTTACCATAACTTAGCGACTCAGCAAACCGAATTAAATGTCTATGCACACAAGGAATCTGTTCACTTTGAACATAATCGTTGCATTGTCGCTATCGAGTTTTGTATCTCTTGATTTTTTTTCTCAAATACTGCCCACTGAAACAAGTTAAACCCGTGCTGGCATTTCTTGGGAAGTCTAACAATTGGAGTGGTTGACCATTACTATTCCCTACTCTCCCAAACTCAACATCTGTATTAATTGTTTAGATGGCTAAATAAAAATGATGAAGAAAAGTAGAGAAACATACAGAACCCAAGCACCGCTACAACAACCATGACAACAGCAACGAAAATGAGCAATTGCTTCCTAGGAAAAAGAAATTATTCAATAGATGGATAATTAACAAGAAAAAAACACCATAATGGTATGTTTAAGATGATGATGAAATAAGAGAAAGATCGAAGTTCTTACAGGGGATCTAGAAAGTCTACTATTTCAGTTTTGTCCTGATGAGTAACAGAGCGAAAAGAGCGATACAATGCATCGACTACAACCCCAATTTCATCAACATCATGCTTTTGTTGGTCAGGTAAAGTGAGGTCTCCAATCCCAACATCCTTAACAGCCATCATATGATCAAACAAGTTCATAAGGTTAACGAGGGTGGTGTCTGCTCTATGCAGAACATAGCTCATTACATCAACAGCGCTTGACTCGAATCTCTCTTCACCAACGAATATAAACACACTTCCCATTCTGAAACATTCATTCAGAATTAAAACCCAACATATATTAGATCAATTGTTATACAATATTGCATTATGAACCCCATCCAAAACTTATGTGTCATTAACACATTTTGTAATACCAGTTAACAACTTTTGTACTTGTAAACAAATTGAAGATACATAATAACTTGATAATTGTGGACACGTAAACTGAATTGCAAGTACATAATATGTTAATTGCAAACACATAAAATGTTAGTTATAACATGTTATTTATGCAGTTAACATATTTTGTAGTTGTAGTTAACAATTTATATGTATGTAGTTATCATGTTATGTGCTTTTAATTATCATGTGATGTACAGTGCCTTCAATGTTTACAGGTATAGAAACAGTTAACTGAAGTACATAATGTGTCAATTGTAGGCACAAAATCTGAAGATTATTTTTAGACCAAGATTTACCATGCAAAGTAAATCCTAATCCATTGTATAATTTGCAATATTAAATGGGTGGGAGTGGATTAATATAGTTAGCTTACTGGACTGCAAGAGTGAAAAGGCAGAGCAAAACGAGGGACAGGGTGTAGGCATTTTGGGAATAGCCATAAGGTTTGCGAGGACAGCAGCAACAACAACAACAGATACACATACAAAACAACCATAGTCCAAACATGATGAACCACAAAACGGCAACGATGAAAGGACCCATGGAAGCAAAACCTGTCGACTTCATCAAAAACAACAACCAAAATTGAAAGTATTATTAAATGCGTCCATTGTGTGAAATCCCAAAGCAAATGACTAATTGTGTTGGTAGAGACCGGTAAAGGGACAAGTCCATTAATTAGTGGTTAGGAGATTATTGGGCGGAGGCTGGTCAAAAATTAAGTCGAACACCCTACCTCTTGAAAATGTAATGACGGTCTATAAGGAATTAAAGTGCGTCATTCGCTACTAACGGTAGCTTTTGATCTAGTGGTAAAAGCTTGATCTTAACAAATGGTATCAAAGCAAAGAACTGTGTAACTAAACCTGGCAAGTGCGGAAAATAAAGTTATTGTGCCTTTTTTGCTACTAGCTATAATTTTTGGAGTAGTGGTAAGCACTTAATCTTAATAATTGTATGCAATGCGTTTTCTAAACCTGTGCAAATTTCCCCAAACCATAATTCAAGATCCATAGTCGTCTATAATGGAGGAACCAAGCAAGGAGGGCAGGTAAATTTTTTATGGAAAAGCTTATTCATATTTAACCATAACTAAGCAATTAATAAACCATACAATAATAATAATAATAATAATAATTATTATTATTATTATTATTATTATTGAATATAAATTTAAGTTCCCATGCCACAAATGAAACTTACAAATACATAATGTGGGTCATTAATATTCCAACCACCGCTGTAATAATGGTAATCATCAAGAGGGTCTCTTCTGTGAGTCCTCTCTGCTGCCAATATCAAATAGGTTGAATCTTTGGTAGAGGTTTCCTCGGTGACCTTAATGCTATTCTTTCTTGTGCCCAATCCATCGTCCAAGACTGAATTAAAATCACCCAAGTCCAAAAAGAAAAAAATAGTTATTTTTATTATAAAAGTACAAAAATTTGTACTCTTCATCCTAAGGTATAAGGTAATTGTAGAACTCGTCCTAAGTGTTGGTCATACTCACTTTTCGCTCATAAGCTATTATTTGCATTGCACTTTTCGGCCTTAAGCTATACTAAAGTTGTAAATTTTGTTCCTAAATACAACGCCAATGATAGCTTACGGACAAAAAGTGAGCATGACCAACAATTAGGAACGAATTCTACCATTATTGTTTAAGAACGAAAAGCGTAATTTTCTCTAAAAATTATCAAAAATACAATCTCATACAATAATATATGAAAATTCAATACATTTTAAGTAAAGAATAAATGTTTAGATTTACTGTTATCCTCAAATTCAGAGTCTGCCATATCAAAATTATAAAAAGATTTACTAATTTTGCTGATTCTTTATCATCAAAGCAGACATCTTTCGTATGGAAATTATTTATGAAAATGAGAACCTCTTATCTAAAATTATATGTTTGTGCTGCTTTACGATTAGGTTTTTGGTACTTTTTTTTTAATCGAATTACATACATAAAACTTTATCTCATTCAAGAAATAATTTAACAATCAAGAAAACATAGGCAAATATCCAGCTGCTATGACAATTCTGGCATTCAAAAGGTAAACTATACAAAGGGAAAGAACATATGAGTTTTGAAAAGCTAAATGTGGAAAAATCAAATTAAATATGGCAAATTACAACCAGAACATCATAAAGTTTGCAATTAATAAATAATAATAAATTTTTAAAAAGAAATTACCAGAAAATTGTTCATCTTGAAAAGGGTGAATGATATTGGGATAGGCAACAGAGAAGGATAACGTTGAAAATAGGAGAAAAGAAAGAAGAAAGAGATGAAAGAAAGGGTTTGAAATGAAACCCATTCTTCAATCTATGGCTGCATGCTATCATTGCGGATTATATACACACTTCTTATACATTATTTTTATGCAATTAATATTAGTGTTTTTAGAAAATTAAAATTATATTATATGGTTTGTTGGGTCATAATCTCTTAGAATTCTGTATCCAATGGAATTACCACCTCACCACTCTGCCGTGTGTGGAGTCGTGTTTATAACACGTACGTTATGCTCATGGAATGCAGCTAGCGCACTGCTTACCTGGATCGGAGAAGGTTATGTTAGTACAGCGCAAATTATATTGTGGACCATGATCATGTCTGATACTGCAGTTGTGTTGAACGGATAGTGCAGTTGTGTTGAAAAGATACTGCAGTTGTGTTGAAAGGAAACTGCAGTTGCGCGGAACAGAGACCGTATTTTTTCAACACAACTGCACTATACGTTCAACACAACTGCAGTATCAGTTCAAGTAGTTTCAGACAGATGACACAACCTCTGTTCCGCGTAATTGCAGTTCCCTTTCAATACAACTGCAGTATCAGTTCAACACAACTACAGTATTAGTCATGATCCATGGTCCACGGTATAACAACTGGGTGGCGTTTGCCGCAACTTTGGTTTTGGGTGATGCTTCGTTTGTGGGAGATTACACTGCGTACAGGATCAAGGGCGTGTAAGGAAGCTCTTTATTTCTTAAAAGCTCGGAGCATTTAGGAGGTTTGTGTTCAGTCGGATTGCCTTAACTTGGTTTCAACCTTTGAAGCGTAGGGACTCCAACCACCCTTATCTTTGAGTCCTAAAGTTTATAACTTAAGAGTAATAAATAAATAATTAACTCTATTGGCCAGAATTTAAAATATCTTTTTATTTTGAAGTAATATCTCTTAAAGAGTTTCAAAAAGTTAATTTTAATTTGGGCCTTTTTTCCCCCTAATAACCCTATTTATTTTACAAAAACAATACGGAGTACATTCTTTTCTCTCCATTAATCTTTCTTATTGTATCATTCGCAAAAAAATTACACAACTTTTTTTTTTGGAACGAAATTACACAACTTTTTAAAGACGGTCTCGCATGATACAGATCTCAAATATGTGAATTTCTTTTTTTTTTTTGTATATCAATAAGTATTGGGTAACACTTGCGTGAGATCGTCTCACGGGTAACGGGTCTCAATCCGTGAAGACGGGTAGGGTTTCGATGAATGTGTCAAATCTTTGATTAATTTAATGAGTTGGATCTTTGACCTCATTAATCAAAGATCCGACCCGTCTTACAGATTGAGACTCGTGAGACAGTCTAACACAAGTTTTTGCTATAAGTATGACATGTGAAAATATAATATTTCTTAATTCATAGAAAAGTATTATATATGCCCGCACATGTAGCTTAGTTGGTTCCTCGGTGGTAGATGTTGGGCAAGCTAAGGATACATGATCGAGTCCTGTCAGTCGCAGTGTAGAGTTTCGTGGACACCAGACACTAATAGACCGCTAAGTTACTGTGATTTATCCTGCCTTTGTAAACAATAAAACTATTACATTTTTAAAATGATTCTCACATCAAAAGATTACACAAAACCAATTTTTTAAAAAAAATTTGTATTTCCTTTTCAAAATTGTTTTCAAAAGAAATAAGACTACACTACTTGCTTTAAAAAAAATATTTTCAATATTGAGCTTCATTGTCTACTAGGATCACAAGGCGGGGTTTAGCTAGTACATACCCTTGAGTATTGATTATGGGTTTCTCTCGTCACTCAAAAAAAAATTAAGCATTCTAAAAATCAATTATATTCATTTTTTTTGGCTGTGATATGATGTTCACGTTATTTATTAACAAAAAGAAGAAGGATTGTGTTAAAATGTTGGTTTTCTTTAGCTTAATCCTTTCTGTTGTGGGCACGGGAATAAATAATTGTCAGTTAATATTTCAAAATTTGTTTTATTAATTAGAAAGATTATCAGTTTTATTAATTAATTAGGAAGATTATCTTAAAATTATTTTATACTTAGTTTGTTAGAATTATATTAATTTCATATTTATCTTAGTTTGTTGGTTAGGATTAGTTTATTTTATATTTAATAATTATCTCATTCATGTGGTTGTAATCTGCTTGTTAATGTCTATTTAAGGCCATTGCATGCCAAATGGAATACAGAGTTGAGAATTTTTGAGTTAGAAAACTGAGTGTTTTCTGGTGATCAAGTCATGGTGATCCTGACTTATAAAGTGTGAAACTTCACTTGTGGCGTCGTCCCAAATCCTACTTATTACCTTATAACCCGGTGTGGCCGAGGACTTATTAAAACCCAAAAATTAGCCCTTACCCCGCCCTAAATTAAACCTTCAAATCAAATTCACCCAACCTAATAAACCGTTCTATGAATTTCTTTGTAATTCGAGTATGAAGAGAAGATCGGACCAACCAGATTCATATCATTTGGTATCAGAGCTCACGGTTGTCTCTTCACGAAGACTCATTAAGCTCCAACAGTGCCTGAAACGTGGATTCGAGGACGAATCTCTCTAAAGAGAGAGGGAATGTTGTGGGCACGAGAATCAATAATTGGCGGTTAATATTTCAGAATTTGTTTTATTAATTAATTAGAAAGATTTTCAGTTTTATTAATTAATTAGGAAGATTATCTTAAAATTATTTTATACTTAGTTTGTTAGAATTATATTAATTTTCATATTTATCTTAGTTTGTTGGTTATGATTAGTTTATTTTATATTTAATAATTATCTCATTCATGTAGTTGTAATCTGCTTGTTAATGGCTATTTAAGGCCATTGCATGCCAAATGGAATACAGAGTTGAGAATTTTTGAGTTAGAAAACTGAGTGTTTTCTGGAACTCGGGAGAGTTCGGCCATGATCAAGTCATGGTGATCCTTATTTATCAAGTGTGAAACCTCACTTGTGGCGTCGTTCCAAATCCTACATATCACCTTATAACTTGGTGTGGCCGAGGACTTATTAAAACCCAAAAATAAGCCCTTATCCAGCCCTAAATTAAACCTTCAAATCAAATTCACCCAACCTAATAAATCGTTCTATGAATTTCTTTGTAATTCGAGTATGAAGAGAAGATGGGGCAAACCAGGTTNAAAACAATACGGAGTACATTCTTTTCTCTCCATTAATCTTTCTTATTGTATCATTCGCAAAAAAATTACACAACTTTTTTTTTTGGAACGAAATTACACAACTTTTTAAAGACGGTCTCGCATGATACAGATCTCAAATATGTGAATTTCTTTTTTTTTTTTGTATATCAATAAGTATTGGGTAACACTTGCGTGAGATCGTCTCACGGGTAACGGGTCTCAATCCGTGAAGACGGGTAGGGTTTCGATGAATGTGTCAAATCTTTGATTAATTTAATGAGTTGGATCTTTGACCTCATTAATCAAAGATCCGACCCGTCTTACAGATTGAGACTCGTGAGACAGTCTAACACAAGTTTTTGCTATAAGTATGACATGTGAAAATATAATATTTCTTAATTCATAGAAAAGTATTATATATGCCCGCACATGTAGCTTAGTTGGTTCCTCGGTGGTAGATGTTGGGCAAGCTAAGGATACATGATCGAGTCCTGTCAGTCGCAGTGTAGAGTTTCGTGGACACCAGACACTAATAGACCGCTAAGTTACTGTGATTTATCCTGCCTTTGTAAACAATAAAACTATTACATTTTTAAAATGATTCTCACATCAAAAGATTACACAAAACCAATTTTTTAAAAAAAATTTGTATTTCCTTTTCAAAATTGTTTTCAAAAGAAATAAGACTACACTACTTGCTTTAAAAAAAATATTTTCAATATTGAGCTTCATTGTCTACTAGGATCACAAGGCGGGGTTTAGCTAGTACATACCCTTGAGTATTGATTATGGGTTTCTCTCGTCACTCAAAAAAAAATTAAGCATTCTAAAAATCAATTATATTCATTTTTTTTGGCTGTGATATGATGTTCACGTTATTTATTAACAAAAAGAAGAAGGATTGTGTTAAAATGTTGGTTTTCTTTAGCTTAATCCTTTCTGTTGTGGGCACGGGAATAAATAATTGTCAGTTAATATTTCAAAATTTGTTTTATTAATTAGAAAGATTATCAGTTTTATTAATTAATTAGGAAGATTATCTTAAAATTATTTTATACTTAGTTTGTTAGAATTATATTAATTTCATATTTATCTTAGTTTGTTGGTTAGGATTAGTTTATTTTATATTTAATAATTATCTCATTCATGTGGTTGTAATCTGCTTGTTAATGTCTATTTAAGGCCATTGCATGCCAAATGGAATACAGAGTTGAGAATTTTTGAGTTAGAAAACTGAGTGTTTTCTGGTGATCAAGTCATGGTGATCCTGACTTATAAAGTGTGAAACTTCACTTGTGGCGTCGTCCCAAATCCTACTTATTACCTTATAACCCGGTGTGGCCGAGGACTTATTAAAACCCAAAAATTAGCCCTTACCCCGCCCTAAATTAAACCTTCAAATCAAATTCACCCAACCTAATAAACCGTTCTATGAATTTCTTTGTAATTCGAGTATGAAGAGAAGATCGGACCAACCAGATTCATATCATTTGGTATCAGAGCTCACGGTTGTCTCTTCACGAAGACTCATTAAGCTCCAACAGTGCCTGAAACGTGGATTCGAGGACGAATCTCTCTAAAGAGAGAGGGAATGTTGTGGGCACGAGAATCAATAATTGGCGGTTAATATTTCAGAATTTGTTTTATTAATTAATTAGAAAGATTTTCAGTTTTATTAATTAATTAGGAAGATTATCTTAAAATTATTTTATACTTAGTTTGTTAGAATTATATTAATTTTCATATTTATCTTAGTTTGTTGGTTATGATTAGTTTATTTTATATTTAATAATTATCTCATTCATGTAGTTGTAATCTGCTTGTTAATGGCTATTTAAGGCCATTGCATGCCAAATGGAATACAGAGTTGAGAATTTTTGAGTTAGAAAACTGAGTGTTTTCTGGAACTCGGGAGAGTTCGGCCATGATCAAGTCATGGTGATCCTTATTTATCAAGTGTGAAACCTCACTTGTGGCGTCGTTCCAAATCCTACATATCACCTTATAACTTGGTGTGGCCGAGGACTTATTAAAACCCAAAAATAAGCCCTTATCCAGCCCTAAATTAAACCTTCAAATCAAATTCACCCAACCTAATAAATCGTTCTATGAATTTCTTTGTAATTCGAGTATGAAGAGAAGATCGGACCAACCAGATTCACATCACTTTCAGTGTTAGTCTAGTGTAATTGTATGCTAAGAACAATATAAGAAATAGGGAGAAAGTTGAATTGAGTCAAATGTCAAAATCTGCCAACTCCGATTCATTATATATATCACCAACTTTTCGTTGCAAACTTGAACACTTAAATATGCATTATGTAACAACTAAATATATAATTCTGAATGAATTTTAAAAAATCAATGAAAAAGTTGCATTTGTTTTATCTAAATCGTAAATGCTAGATCCTAAGTAGTAAAAACTGAATCTCGAAATCAAATAAAACCAAAAACTCAGTCATAAACTTTAAAATCCAACCCTAAGTGCAATGCACTTTCGCATTTTTGCAAGCGCAATCTTTTAATACTAAATGTGCAATATGCTAGTACTAATTGTGCATTTTGTAACAGCTAATTGTGTAAATCTAAAAATTTCTAAGAAGTGCAGATTTAAGTGTTCAAGTTTGTATAGTAAAATTTGTGATGATTACGAAAATTGTTAGGAATCCCTAGACTTTAGATTTTGATGATACCAATATGGTTATAGTAGGCCTCTAATTTTTTGACTTAGCATGTATATGTTAGAGAGGCCGAGTTCATGTGCAAATTGATGTAATAGAATACGTCGAGTAGTAAGCCGAGTACTACTAAGTTTGAATCAATGACATGTGTAAACTACCAAGCACGAATAAGTCTCAAGGGCGAAGACTTAAAGATTTGAAGGCCGAAGACACTACAAAGCTGAAGAAGACTAAGAGGACACAGAGGCCGAATCATGGAAGGGCCAACCTCTTAATGTTTAAAAAGGTCGAATGATCAAGATGAATCATTCGACGAGATCATGGGAAAATGATAAAGTAAATCATTCTTATGAGCATTTAAGACACGAGAAATGATTCTCTCGTTGGGACAAGCTTGAAGACATTCTCTGGAAGATTTTCTTATCCAAAACCTTAAAGTCATGGATGATCAGCATTGGCAAATCAAGTCCTACGAAGCAATCCCAATGAGCATTTAATGGCATGTCCTTTAGTGTAAGACAAAAAGACAAATAGTCTGTACACTTTAGAAAAAAAACGGGTACATAGTACTGGCATCCACATGGCTCATATACCCAGGGGATATTGCACACTGGATAATAGGTTTTGAATTTTTGTCTTCCCTCTAACGGACACAAAAATTCACACCTATAAATACCCTCACCCATATTCATTTGAGTCTGCTAGTTCATACGTGATATAAAGATTCAAAAGCTCAAAACTCTTAAGCAATTCAAGTGTGCAAATATTCAAGCTTAAAGTCTTATCTAGTGATAAAAAGAAATCCCGTGTAGCTGAAATGTTGATTTAAGAACATTAAAGCCTAGATTTCAAGTTGGAGAAAACAACTAAATGATCTTCAACAATCTCTACTTGGTGTAGAAGTAGAAAGAGGCGGAGTAAACTCGGAAGTAGTTGAAAAACCTAGAGAGCGTGGCTGCCCAGCTTTGTAATTAAGGGAGCACGTTAGGAAGATATTGTACTAACAAAGGAGACATTATTGCAATCCTTCACAAGTTGTGAAAAAGAGTGGAGTAGGCTTAGTTAACAGCCGACACACTATAAAAATCTCTCTCACTCTCTCCTTTACTCTTCTTATTTATTATTCTTGCATTGCATCTCATTTAACTAAGCTATAATTTTTCTACTCATTAATCTGTGCAAAGTCTATTCTAAAATTTGAATAACATATATTTTCCGTTGCAAAACCTTTGATCAAGTATTATCTCGAAAGAGTTTCTACTTGCTCACCCTCTCTATCAACCTATCGGGACCAACAAGTGGTATAAAAGCAGTTTCCTTGAACGGTGAACCCTCTGTGTATACTGCCTGGAGATCTCTTTTCTTTAAAACTGAAAAATCATTTTTTTTCCACTTTGCACACTCTTTAAAATGGATCATCATCATTCTAGGCATCTAATGTTTAACCTGAATAAGTTTGATGATTGGAAAGTGTGCATGCAGGCACACCTTTCGGCCATGCACGATGAAATGTGGGACATTATAACAGGCGGACCCATTGAGATCTTAGAGGTTAACCTAAATCGTGCCGCTAAAGGGCCTATTAGTACTCAAGAAATGAGAACAAAGCCGAAAACATCACTCACATCCGAAGAACGGACCAGAAGTAATCTCGACAACATAACCGGAGATATACTCTACAAGGCACTAGACGAGTCATTGGTTTCCAAGGGTAAGAAAGTGCAAAACAACGAAAGAGATATGAGACGTTCTCATGCAGATCGGAGAAGGGAATGAGCAAGAGAAGGAAAACAAGTTAACGATCGCCAAGAAGAAGTTCGAGGACTTCAAGATGGGATCAACCCAATCGATTGCTGAGATGGAATCTAGATTCATGAGGCTACTAAGCGAGATTGCGGATCTAGATAAATAGCTAACTCAAAAGGAGATCAATTTGAAGAAATTTCGGGGTCTTCCCAAAAGTTGGGAGATGAAAGTGATTGCGATGAGAGATCATTGAAACCTGAAGACAACCAGCACTACTCAGATTGTCAGTGATCTGAAAGCCTACGAGTTTGAGCGAGAAGCCTTGCATGAAGAAGAACTAGAGACAAGGAATGTGACCTTAGTCACAAGCCAGCAACCTTCGACATCCACAAGGTCCAATTCTAATGCCTCTGATTTATTTACTGATGATCAGTTTGCCTTGTTTATGAGGAAGTTCAAAAGGTTCATGAGAAAGAATCAATCTCATGATAACTCTGGAAAGCCGAGATCATCAAGATAGAGGCATGCAGACAAGCGAAGCGAGTTGAGGACTCGTGAACCAGAAGAAGTTCAAATGTTATGTTATAACTGCCCGAAGCCCGGTCACTTTAAGGCTGAATGTCCCTATCCCATTGTCAAGAAGCATCAAGACCAATCCAGTGAATATGGGAAAGGATCTGGAAGTTAGAATAACCCGAGAAGTGCACCTATTGAGAGCAACGATCAAAACATGGACCACTCGGGTAACAACCACAAAAGTGATCGAAGAAGGAAGACTCTAGCAATCGAAGAGAAACCAGAGGAGAAGGACGATGAACCATGCACATCGAGTTCTAGTTCTGATAGTGAAAGCTCAGAAGGTGAGAAGGAAATTATCTCTCATTAGTCAGGAAGAATTGGACGAGGAACTATGCCTCATGGTAGAGGAAGATGAGGTAAATTCCCAAGATCCCTTTTCTAATTGTGATTCTGAGTCAAGCAACCATGAAGATCCTAGGGATTCATTTCTTAAAATGATGAAGGAATTCAAAGTCATTAAACATACATATTCCAAGTTGAAAATAGAGAATGCTCGGCTATTGATCGAAAGAAAAGATTTCAAAAGCTTAGTGATGAAAAACAACGAAATGCTAGATTCTATGGGTCAGCTCGAGACACAAATTCGTCTACTCAAAGATGATTGTAAATCAAGAGAAATAAGAGAGCAAAACCTGCGTGAGGTTATTGCGACATTCACTAATGCGTCCAAAATAATGGATCGAATGGTGGATGATCAAAGACCGTCTGGAATAGAGCTGGACTTGGCTATAATTCCAGCTCTCTATCACATGTCCAATTGAAAGGACCTACAGATCCTTTTACTAGTGGAGGTTTAAACTCTATATTCGTCCAGGGTCAAACCAAAAATCCCGAGCCAGTGAGGAATGCTGATAAAGGAAAAGAACCACAAACAACAAGCCAGCCAAATGACAAGGCTGAATAACGAGTTGTGGAGCCTAAGAGAGGGAGTTCCTTAAAGGGTAACCCGGGGAGTGCTAAAAACAATATTCAGTGTAGACCTCGTCGAAGTAATCCAAAAGGTTATCGCACGAATGGTCAACCATGAGGAAACAACCAATCAAAAGTTAAATCCTATGGCAACCCGAGGCAACATTATTCAAAGAGGCGACGCAAAGGTAAACCTTAGGGAAGGCCGAGTCCTTACCCGAATAATGCAAAAGGATTCAAGAAGCTCTCTGGAAGGTATATGGGAAGTGCTCGGAAGACTTTATCCTTCGGATGAAGATTGGTTTATGGACTATGAACCTATGAAAAAAGCACAATTCATACGCTTACATATACATAAACAAACTTCTTATACAAGGATCAATATGAACAAACCTAGACCACCAATTCAAAAGGTTTATTCACCAAAGTATTCTCAAGCCTATTATGCAATTCTTTATGATTATCGAGTTTTTAATGGGTATCGAGGACCGATGATGAACTTGACAAGTTCTAGGTACGCATGGATGGCCATGCTAACTGCTAACCCGAAAGGACCCAAGAAGGTATGGGTACCTAAAACAACCTAATTTTTTGTTGTAGGGAAACAGGACCATATGGTACGTATATAGTAATTGCTCAAGGCACATGACAGGAAACAAATCTGAATTGAGCAACTTCAAAGAAGTAAATGGTCCTAAAGTAGTATTCGGTGGAGATTCAAGTGGCCGAACCAAGGGAGTCGTAGATATTACGAAGAATGGATTAATTATTCAAGATGTGTCATACGTTGAAGGGCTGAAATTCAATCTACTTATCACAAGTCAATTCTGTAACAAGGGCTACAAGGTAGAGTTCTCCAAGGATCAATGTAATGTTATTGGTGAAGAAGATGGAGAAATAATTCTAACAGCCAAGAGACGGAAGAACATGTATGTTGTTGGATTGAAGACGACTAAGCCGATCATGACTTTTAACAAAGACAAGATTTGTGAAGCCTGTCAAAAGGGAAAACAAATCAAGTCCTGGTTTAAGTCAAAATCTTATGACACCAACTCTACACCATTAAGTCTTCTTCATATGGATCTGTTTGGACCCGTTAATCCAGTGAGTTTAAGTGGTCGAAAGTATACTCTTGTGGTATTAGATGACTACACGAGATATATATGGACTTCGCTCTTAAAGAAAAAGAATGAGACCAAGAAGGTCTTTCTCGAGTTGTTAAGACAACTACAGACAGAGAAAGGTCTAAACATAATCAAGATTCGATCAGACCAAGGCACTGAGTTTGTCAACAAGGCGATACAGGAGTTTTGTGGTCAATATGGTATTCTTTATCAACTCTCAGCGACGAGGACTCCTTAGCAAAATGGAGTAGCCGAAAGAAGGAATAGAACTCTTAAGGAAGCAGCAAGGACTATGATATCATTTTCCGACTTGCCTAAAATGTTTTGGGCCGAAGATGTCAACACAACATACTACACCCAAAATAGATCTATTATTCATAAAATTCATGGGATTACACCCTATGAGTTATGGAAAGGCAAGAAACCAGTTGTGAGCTACTTCCATATCTTTGGTAGCAAATGATTCATTCACAACAACATAAAATCTTATCTTAAAGCCTTCGATGAACGAGTAGATGAAGGGCTATTTATTGGATATTCAGCAGTAAGTAAGGCATTCAGATTTCTCAACAAACGAACCATGGTGATAGAAGAATCCATCCATGTAGTTTTCGATGAATCATCATCAAGTTATGAATGTGACAACTTAGAAAATGGTATGAATCGGGTAACCATTCAAGAGAACACGAGGAACACGAGGAATTTCAACCGGATATACCCGAGGAAGAAGAATTGCTAGAATTCTCAACTCGACTACCTAGTCATACGTACTTGACCGAGGTATTGCATACTGTGCCAACCGTACAACCCAAAGTAATCAACGAGGAAGTTCCAAACATTCATGCAGTAGACGAGGATGCTCCTTCAACAACTTTCCAACCTGATCTGTGATGGTTAAGAAATTAGCCTCAAGAGCAAGTCATTAGTGACATTAGAGATAGAGTAAGAACTCGTGCATCCATTCGAGAATGTATGATGACATGCTTTCTCTCACAGATCGTGCCAAAGACTGTGGAAGAAGCATTAAGTGACTCAGATTGGGTCACTGCCATGTAAGAGGAACTACATCAGTTCGAAAGGAACGAAGTGTGGGATTTAGTTCCTCGACCTACCCATCAGAATGTCATAGGAACAAAATGGGTATTTAGAAATAAAATGGACGAGAAAGGAGTCATTACTAGGAACAAGGCTCGACTCTTCGCCTAGGGATAGTGTCAGGAAGAAGGTATTGATTTTGATGAAACCTTCGCACCAGTAGCATGACTGGAGGCTATCCGAATCTTTCTCGCACATGCAGCCTACAAAGACTTCAAGATATTTCAAATGGAAGTCAAGAGTGCTTTTTAAATAGACTTTTGGAAGAAGAAGTTTACATAGAGCAGCCACCTGGTTTTATATCTAACGTAGGATCGGATAAGGTCTAAAAGCTAAGAAAGACCTTGTATGGATTAAAACAAGCGTCGAGGGCTTGGTATGATACTCTCTCGTGCTTTCTCATAAATTGTGGGTTCACAAAAGGGTAAGTAGACAAGACGTTATTTCAAATAAAGGATGGAGAGCATATATTGCTAGTTCAAATATATGTAGATAGCATCATATTTGGAAGCACTGATTCAACCTTATGTGACAAGTTCTCTAAGCTTATGCAAGGAAAATTTGAGATGAGCATGATGGGAGAACTAAATTACTTTTTCAGTCTCCAAGTCAAGTAGGGACGAGAATGTATCTTTATCAATCAGGCAAAATATACCAAGGACCTCATCAAAAAGGTTTGGTGTTGATGGGAAGTCCTGTTGGTCCCGAGGGGATGGGGTACAAGTCTAGTGGGGGGGGGGGGAATAGACTTGTATAAGATTTTGCAAATCTTTTCGACCTCTCGTGTGTATTGAACTTAGGATGTTTAGGTCCAACACCTCACAAGATGACGACAAAGTTTTATGCACAGCGAAAAAGTTACCCCCTTTTTAATTGGCACGAGTTTGAGTTAGTTCGAGAGATGTGATTATATGCAGTGCAGTTCGAGAGATAGGTTAGCGAGAGATAAAAGCAGAAAGTAAATGCGAGAGAGATTTTTAAGTGGTTGGGCCAACCCGCCTACGTCCACTCTTCTTTTAGAAACTCCCTAGAAGGATTGCACTAAAACTTCCCTTTTTAGTACAATATCGAGCACTTGAGCTTTGATCACGAAGCCCGCCTCAAGCCTCAGGATCTTCACAAGACAGCTTCCAGGTTACTCCGCCTCTTCTTGCCTTCTCCAAAGCAAGGTTGTTCCGGTTGTCACAGGTTTTGTAACAATCTCCAATCTGATCAAAAACTATTGTTGGATAATCTTCTTCGTTGAGCAGCTTTGATCACCTTCTAGATGTATATGAGTTGTAGCTATGTTACTCTCTCAAGACACTTAGATGTGTTTTCTCGCACTTGAATATCAAGGATGATATTCCAGATTTAGCACTTGCACTAGATCGTTTAAATTAGACACCTCGTTTTCTTAGTATGCTTGTTCTCAAAATTTTTTTCTTTCTTGTGTCTTCATGTGCTTATATATGAGAGTAGGGAATGATTCCGTTGGAGGGAAAATTATTCCGTTTGAAATCTGGTTCCCATGTCGATTATGGGACTTGCACAATTTCAGCATGTTTCATGGAGTGGTGGTCTTGTAACTTGAGCCTTTTGTCTTGTAGTGAATATTCCATATTCCACTATCTTGAGTCCATGCTCCACTTTCTTCTTTTGGTAAAAGTTATTTCTTTTTATGTTCCCACTGATCCTCGTTTTAATAATAAGACCGGCTGAGGATTGGTGCACCTTTTGACCGTTTGTTGTGGAAGTCTGACGTGTCATCCACTTTCAGCTATTTCACATTCTTATGCTCAGCACCTTCCTCAATATTTTATCTCCATGATATTCTTCTTCTCCAAACTTAAATTACTCCTTAGTTTTGAGTGTTGATCACGTTTCAATCTTTGGAGAAGTTCCAGTCCATCGAGATCAATTATGATGTCTCGACTGGTTGATGTATCGATCCTATGTCTCGACTAGGATCGATGTCTCGAGACTACTTTGCCTCGCATCCATGTCTCGAACTCTTCTTATATCTCGAGACTTAGTTGATGTCTCGCAGACCCTTATTCCTCCAGTGACGTCTCGTGCCTTCTTCTGATCTATCTATGAACGACTTACAACACGAAACATCTAAGGTGTTCATCCAAGTTTACTTTGAGTTTAAATATTTCCCGAGTTGAGCTCAATTACCCGGTTGTATTTTCGCTCTTGGTTTACTTTTCGAACTTACATGTATTACCTATATGCCGAGACTTAGGGGATTATGTTTTATAATTGGTATCATCAAAACCTATTACAATATGTTCCTAACAAGTCCTCGGTCAAGATTCATATGAATATCTCGTTGCGTATTGTTATCAACAACGAAGGCAAAGAAGTTGATCAGACTAAATATCGCGGCATCATTGGCTCATTGTTATACTTAACTGCAAGTAGGCCCGATATATCATTTGCCGTGGGAGTATGTGCTCGTTTTCAAGCAAATCCCAAAGAAAGCCATCTAAGCGCAGCAAAGAAGATTTTAAGATACCTCAAGGGCACGCAAAGTGTTAGACTTTGGTACCTGAAGGGTGGATCATTTGAACTCGTTGGTTATTCTGATACTGATTTTGCCGGATGCAAAATAGACAGAAAGAGTGCATCTGGGACATGCCAATTCTTAGGGGGAAGGCTTATCTCATGGTTCAACAAGAAGCAAAATTCTATAGCCACGAGTACTGTAGAAGCCGAGTACATAGCGGCTGGAAGCTGTTGTGCACAAATATTATGGATGGTGCAACAACTCAAGGATTATGGTGTTACAGCACGAGAAGTGAGCATTATGTGTGACAACACCAGTGATATTCTATATGTCTTTTTGTATACATCACTCAATGAGCATTTGATGGCATGTCCTTTAGTGTAAGACAAAAAGGCAAATGGTCTGTACACTTTAGTGAACAAACAGCTACATAGTACTGACATCCACATGGCTCATATACCCAGCGGATATTGAAAACTGGATAATAGGTTTTGAATTTTTATCTTCCTCTAACTGATATCTACTATTTTATACAATAATTCCCCCTTATTTTAATTGTATTTCCCTTATCCTAGTGAAATTGAGAATTGTTTGTGTGTTATATTGTCCAAGTGTTGAATTATCTACAAGGAACTACAAAGGAGGAATTTTGGAGCATTTTGGACAAGTTCTGGAAGAAAAGGGAATTACAATGAAGAAAGGAAACAAGAATACAAATTGGAAAAGAATTGAAAGTTGCCTAATGGGCCAAGGCCCATCTACCTCTTATATATTTGACCTATTCTCTACAATTGAAGGAGGTTCCCTTACAGAGTTCTGAACCCTAGCTTTTAGTTTATATTTTCCCTAGCATAGTTTAGATTAGTTATACATTAGATTAGTTAATTTCAAGTTTGGAATCAAGGATTGAAGATTGGATTTGTTCTTTATCAGTAAAGTTTCTCTTCCCTTTTATTTCTTGCAATGTTTATGGTTATTAATTATTGCTTTGCTTTGTTTACTCCCATCATGCGGGAGTAGTTCGTTTATGGGTTTGGATTAGGGGTTCATTGTTAATCTTGATGTTCAGTTTATGATAATTGCATAAAGGGATTGAATCTTTTACCTAGGGTTTATGTTGATTTTGGGATTTCTTTGTACTTGTTATTGATTGATGGCCACAATTAATTGCTAGTTTGGGAGAGGGATTCATTACAACGAAAGTTGGATGGAGACCTCGAGCCTTACCAATTTCAACCTAATTTTCCTACTATGAAAATATAGGTAATTTTGGGGGCTTACAATGCTTAGGAGCTTAAGGTTATAATTGATGCATCACGACAATGGGGCAATTGCAGCCTAATTCACTTATTGGTTACGAAAGTAACTGAGCTGAATTCTTTTGTGCATTGCCCATAAATCCCTTGGTTAATTATTCCTTCCCTAATTCTGAGTTTGTTAGAACATCAAGGATACAATCCCCTGATCTGGCCCATACCTTTATCATACAGTATTCACCTTAATTAATTACTTTCTTTTATTCCACATCATTCAGTCTCTGTTACTTGGATTCTATAAATTCATATACTCTAGTGCCTGGTAATTCACAGAGTTTCGTGCCATAATACCAATCCTCAGCGGAACGACATTACACCCTTTTTTACACTTATCATTTGTGCTCATCACTAACAGACACAAAACTTCACACCTACAAATACCCTCACCCACATTCATTTGAGTCTGCTGGTTCATACATGATATAAAGATTCAAAAGCTCAAAACTCTCAAGCAATTCAAGTGTGCAAATATTCAAGCTTAAAGTCTTATCTAGTGATAAAAAGAAATCTTGTGCAACTGAAGTGCTGATTCAAGAACATTAAAGCCAAGATTTCAAGTTGGAGAAAACAACTAAATCATCTTCAACAATCTCTAGTTGGTGTAGAAGTAGAAATAAGCGGAGTAAACTCGGAAATAGTGGAAAAACCTAAAGAGCGTGGCTGCCCAGCTTTGTGATTAAGGGAGCACGTTAGGAAGATATTGTACTAACAAAGAAGACATTAGTGCAATCCGTCACAAGTTGTGAAGAAGAATGGAGTAGGCCTAGTTAACAACCGAACCACTATAAAAATCTCTATCTCACTCTCCTATACTCTTCCTATTTATTATTCTTGCATTGCATCTCATTTACCAAGGTATAATTCTTCAACTCATTAATTTTTGCAAAGTCTATTCTACAATTTGAAAAACATATATTTTCCGCAGCAAAGCCATTGATCGAGTATTATCTCTAAAGAGTTTCCACTTACGAAAAAATTTTCAAAACCCCAGTGAATCTATTCAATCCCCCCCCCCCCCCCCCCCCCCCCCCCCCCCCCCCCCCCCCCCCCCCCCCCCCCCCCCCCCCCCCCCCCCCCCCCCCCCCCCCCCCCCCCCCCCCCCCCCCCCCCCCCCCCCCCCCCCCCCCCCCCCCCCCCCCCCCCCCCCCCCCCCNATGCTTAGGAGCTTAAGGTTATAATTGATGCATCACGACAATGGGGCAATTGCAGCCTAATTCACTTATTGGTTACGAAAGTAACTGAGCTGAATTCTTTTGTGCATTGCCCATAAATCCCTTGGTTAATTATTCCTTCCCTAATTCTGAGTTTGTTAGAACATCAAGGATACAATCCCCTGATCTGGCCCATACCTTTATCATACAGTATTCACCTTAATTAATTACTTTCTTTTATTCCACATCATTCAGTCTCTGTTACTTGGATTCTATAAATTCATATACTCTAGTGCCTGGTAATTCACAGAGTTTCGTGCCATAATACCAATCCTCAGCGGAACGACATTACACCCTTTTTTACACTTATCATTTGTGCTCATCACTAACAGACACAAAACTTCACACCTACAAATACCCTCACCCACATTCATTTGAGTCTGCTGGTTCATACATGATATAAAGATTCAAAAGCTCAAAACTCTCAAGCAATTCAAGTGTGCAAATATTCAAGCTTAAAGTCTTATCTAGTGATAAAAAGAAATCTTGTGCAACTGAAGTGCTGATTCAAGAACATTAAAGCCAAGATTTCAAGTTGGAGAAAACAACTAAATCATCTTCAACAATCTCTAGTTGGTGTAGAAGTAGAAATAAGCGGAGTAAACTCGGAAATAGTGGAAAAACCTAAAGAGCGTGGCTGCCCAGCTTTGTGATTAAGGGAGCACGTTAGGAAGATATTGTACTAACAAAGAAGACATTAGTGCAATCCGTCACAAGTTGTGAAGAAGAATGGAGTAGGCCTAGTTAACAACCGAACCACTATAAAAATCTCTATCTCACTCTCCTATACTCTTCCTATTTATTATTCTTGCATTGCATCTCATTTACCAAGGTATAATTCTTCAACTCATTAATTTTTGCAAAGTCTATTCTACAATTTGAAAAACATATATTTTCCGCAGCAAAGCCATTGATCGAGTATTATCTCTAAAGAGTTTCCACTTACGAAAAAATTTTCAAAACCCCAGTGAATCTATTCAATCCCCCCCCCCCCCAGTGAATCTATTCAATCCCCCCCCCCCTCTAGACTAACTTATCAACCTATCGGGACAAACAATAATGTCACTGCATTTTTTAAAATCTAATCTGTCCCATTTTACTAAACGTAAGGCTGAGATTAATTTTTCATTTTTTATTCCTAAAGACGTGTTCTCATATATATATATATATGTACATATATATATATATGTGTGTGTGTGTGTGTACATACATACATATATATATATATATATATATATATTTATATATATATATATATGTGTGTGTGTGTGTATACATATATATATATATATATATATATAAATATATATGTGTGTGTGTGTATGTACATACATATATATATATATATTATATATGTACATACATATATATATATATATTATATATATATAATATATATATATATATATGTGTGTGTGTATGTACATACATACACATATATATATATATTATATATATATATATATATCTGTATATATGTATGTATGTACATATATCCGTATATATGTATGTATGTACATATATATACATAGTACTGTCAAAGCGGGCCGGTCCGCCCCACCGCGGGCCTAATGTCTGGCGGGTTTTTGCGGGCCGGCCCGCCAGGCCCGCGGGAATACCCCCATTCATAGGTCCGAAATCAACATCTATGAATTGAAAGGTCCGAATGATAAACTCTGCAATCAGTTGTTAGAATCGATAGGTTTTCAAATTGTTCATTTGAAAAAATTGAACCCCTTCTTACTGGGTTCATACAACCCTAACCCGCCCCCCGCGGGTTCGCAGGCCCCGCGGGCCGGCCCGCGAGCTTATTTATTTATTTATTTATTTTTTTGCTTCAAAGTTTTAAAAAAATAAGTAGAGTCTAAAATACTAACATTACATATTTGCAATCCAACTTATAGGTTAATAAAACTTAATATTAATTCAAAGTTTAAAAAAATAAGTCTACAAATAATATTAATTTTTTTGTGTTTCATAATTTTAAAAATTTTCGGTAATAAACTCCATAATACATACATACATACATAGATATATATACATATACTACATATACATATTATATACATGTATATACATGTATATATATATATATATTGTGTGTGTGTGTGTGTGTATTTATACATATACGTCTATATATATATATATATATATATATAGGATCGCGTTCAAATGCGTACTGGCCGCCCAGGAGAGAAATGCGGACGAATCACAGCACGCCACGTGTCCGGAATATAGTTGCACATAACGTATAACTAGGTGCATGTATAGTTATAACTAGATGCACTAGGTGCACCCAGGTGCATAAATGTTAACAAGATAAATTACTTGCATTTGTAAGTGAAAATAGGTGCACACGTGCAAATAAAATGTATTACAACTGCAATAAATTGTACACTGAGCATCAATACTAAGTGCACCTAATGTTATAACTAGGTGCACTAATGTTATAACTAAGTGCACATTGGTTGCACCTAGGTGCATGAATGTTACAATGTAAATTACTTGCACAAGTGTAAGTAAAATGTATTGCAGATGCAAGTAAAATGTATTACAAGTGCAAGTGAATTGTACACTAAGCATCAATACTAAGTGCACCTAATGTTATAACTAGGTGCACCTAGGTTGCACCATGTGCATGAATATTAACAAGGTAAATTACTTGCATTTGTAAGTGAAAGTATTTGCGAAAATATGTGCATGAATATTAACAAGGTAAATTACTTGCACTTGTAAATGAAAATAGTGCGAAAATAGGTACACTTGTTAGTGAAACTAGGTGCACTTTTAAGTGAAACTAAGTGCACATGTAAGTAAAACTAGGTGCACCAAAGTTCCAGTTATTTACGAAAATGCCACCGCGTCATTTTTTAAAAATTGCATCTGATTCGTTGATCTGGACACGTGGACGGCTGTGGAGCGTTCTCATTTCTTACCTGGGCGACAATTCGCATGGGAGTGCAACCTATATATATATATATATATTATATGTACATATATCCGTATAATGTATGTATGTACATATATATATATATGTATGTACATACATATATATATATATATGTACATACATACATATATACGGATTGTATATATAGGGCTGTCAAAGTGGGCGAAACCCGCGAGTTGGCCCGCACCCGCCCCACCGTGGGGCGGGTTAGGGCAACAAGAAAGATGGACTGCGAAAATGCGGGCCTAACGGGCTTAGCCGCTAAGGCCCGCGCGAGTCGCAGGCCAACCCCAATTTAAAAAAAAAAATTAAATATACAAATGTTACACAGCAAGGCAGTACGCTGCCTTGCTGTGTAACATTATATATAATATATATTATATATAATGTTACACAGCAACGCAGCGTACTGCCTTGCTGTGTAACATTATATATATATATATATATATATAATATATATATATATTATATATATATATTACAAATTTAATTTTATAAATTATGAAACACAAAAAAATTAATATTATTTGTAGACTTTTTTTTAAACTTTGAATTAATATTAAGTTTTATTAACCTATAAGTTGGATTGCAAATATGTAATGTTAGTATTTTAGACTCTACTTATTTTTTTAAACTTTGAAGCAAAAAAATAAATAAATAAATAAATAAGCTCGCGGGCCGGCGCGGGGCCTGCGAACCCGCGGGGGCGGGTTAGGTTGTATGACCCAGTAAGAAGGGTTCAATTTTTTCAATGAACAATTTGAAAACCTATCGATTCTAACAACTGATTGCAGAGTTTATCATTCGGACCTTTCAATTCATAGATGTTGATTTCGGACCTATGAATGGGGGTATTCCCGCGGCCTGGCGGCCGGCCCGCAAAAACCCGCCAGACATTAGGCCCGCGGTGGGGCGGACCGGCCCGCTTTGACAGTACTATGTTATATATGTACATACATACATATATACGGATATAGTACATACATACATATATACAGATATATATATATATATATATAAATATATATATATATGTGTATGTATGTACATACACACACACATATATATATATATATATATATATATATATATATATATATATATGTACATATATAATATATATAATATATATGTATGTACATACACACAACACATATATATATATATATATTACTAT
>NC_044925.1:10784768-10847427 GCF_003576645.1 Ipomoea triloba
TGGCAAGGAGAGACTAATTATTTTATCCCGGATTGTGTGTAAACCAAAAAATCGTACATCGGGCAACATTTTGCATCAATAAAAGGTGTGGTGTTTTATAAACACTATGCAGTTGAAGTCGGTTTTGATGTAAGATGCAGCACAATGAAGAAGAATACAGAAGGATATGTAGGAGTAAGGTATTTACTTTGTTCACGGGAAGGGCACATAGTGAGCGCTACTGATGCGACCAAGTCTATAGGTGAGGAGGCCACACCAAACACAAAGGCACGACGACGCGTGTCAAACTGGGTGGGGTGTAATGCTAGGTTTGTCATTAGGCGACAAAAGGATGGGGTCTACGCAGTTAATATTTTTGAAGAAAAACACAACCACCCCCTGTGCTTAGAGTCTAGTAGAATGTTCTTGAAGATAAACCGTTCGTTAGATATTGGCCACCAAGAATTCATATCAGCATGTGCGAGAGCTAACATAGGAACATCTAAAGCATTTGAACTATACGCAGAATTAACAGGTGGTTTCCATAAAGTGGGTGCGACATGTGTGGATTTTAGAAATTGCAAGAGAGACGTCAATGCATATCTACATGAAGTTGATGCACAAGCAGTGGTAGACAAGTACAGGAAAAAGTAGTTACTGTTTCCAACATATACCTTTGAATACGATGTAGATGATGAACAACAACTACGAATGCTATTTTGGGCAGACCCAATAGCCAAGGAAAACTACCAAAGATATGGAGATATGGTATCTTTCGATGCTACGTATAACACAAACAGGTGAATGACAAGATATTATGCAAATATTGATTTATGTGATTAACATTTTACTACGTACGGTATATTGTGTACGTAGTAGGTTATAATTGTATGCAGAATATAATTATTTTAAAATTCCAAATGAATTTTGCAGGTACAATATGGTATTCGTGTCGTTTACTGGGATTGATGACAACAAGAAGTGCGTGACTTTTGGAGCAGGACTCATCTCAAAGGAAGACAAATCATCCTATGCGTGGCTGCTGAATGCATTCAAGCGTTGTATGGGGCACACACCTGTGTACATAATAACAGACCAAGACCCAGCAATGAAGGAAGTAATACCCCAGGTATTCCCGGATACACGACACCATTTTTGTATGTGGCACATCATGTCGAAAGTGGGGGAAAAGGTTGGAGTGAAACTAGCCAAGGACGAAATATTTCGGAGAAAACTAAATGCAGTGGTGTGGAATGAAACTTTGGGTCGTGAAGAGTTTGAGGTCAACTGGCACGCAATAATGGCAGAGTACCAGCTAGGAAAACACAAATGGTTCACCCAACTGTTTGACGTGAGATCGAATTAGAGAGAGGCATACTTCAATGACGTTTTTATGGGTGGGATAATGCGAACAACGTCACGATCCGAGGCAGAGAACAGCGTATTTGGGGCATGTATCAATGAGCACGGAACACTGCTAGAGTTTTTCACACAATTTGAAAGTGCGATTGAAATGCAACGTCACAAGCAAGCAAGATTAGATACAGAGTGTGAAGCTTCACTCCCACCTACAAAGACACCATTAATGATTGAGAAGCACGCAACCTCTGTATACACAATCACAATGTTTTATGATGTGCAGTCGGAGATATTCGAAGGGTGGTTTTCATGCAAAATCACGAACAGGGAGCAAACAGATGAGAAGTATGTGTATACAATCAAGGAAGAGCACACAAAGATTTTCAATGTGAAATACATAAGAGAACGTATGGAAGTAGAATGTTCATGTGGCAAGTTCAACAGGGTTGGGATTTTATGTAGGCACGCTTTTGTAGTGCTAAAGGACAATGACGAAGAGATGATTCCAAGAAAGTACGTACTACCCAGGTGGACAAAAAATGCTTGTGTACAGGAAACAAGCACACTAGGCAAAGGAGGAAGTGCCCCATGCAGTACAGAAGTATAAAATAGCATACTAGCATCAAAACTGTGTAAAGAATTCTTCAACTACTTGGCACTATCAAAGGAGAACACAACAGAGATGCAAGAAATGATGACCTTTATGCTGGAACACAGAAAAAATGGCGAAGAGCAAATGAAAGGCACAGGACAAAAACAAGAACAGTGAGTTACTGGAAACATTTTATGGGGCACAGACAAGCAATATCATAACAATCAAGCCACCGCAAATGTCAACAAACAAAGGAAGCGGAAAGCAATTGAAGAGTGCACGTGAAAAAGCGGTAGAAAAAAAAAGACGGGCGACAATGCCATTACTGTGATCAACAACCAACACGCCACGACTTCCGTAAGTGCACGCTGAACCCAAATTCAAAGGAGAATCTGAAGAAAAAGGGGAAGGAATAGCAAGTGAGTTATGAAATGCGGTGGTAGATGAAAAGTATTTTATCTTTTTAAATGCCAATAACTATTTTATGTATGAGATGACTGATGATGTTATTTGCGTTGTTGGATTGAGAAATTAAATTTTGGCCAGTATTAAATGTGGTGCAATAGTACCAAAATTAGATGGGTCATAAACAAATTCATTGTTTAACTAGTTGTGTGCTTGATCAGTTAATGTCTAGAGCCTTTTTCGAGTATATTAGTGTGGTCTGTGCCATTTGTGGACATTGACCGAATAATGTGTGCCCATGGCATATTAGCCAGATGCCAAAGTGGGATTAAGAATAAAAGCATCGGATTGAGAATAAATGTGGGGGATGGGTGGGATTGGGGGGAGGGGGGAGGGGGGAATCATGAGTAACACAATAAATAATATAAGTAATGGCATGAATAGTAATATCATAATCTTGTTGTTATTTGCATTCTTGGATTGAGAAATTAAATTTTGGCCAGTATTAAATGTTTACTTATAAATGTGGTGCAATAGTACCAGAATTAGAGGGGTCATAAACGAATTAATTGTTTAACTAGTTGTGTGCTTGATTGGTTAATGTTTAGTGTCTTTTCGAGTATATTAGTGTGGTGTGTGCCATGTGTGGACATTGACCGAATAATGTGTGCCCGTGGCATATTAGACAGATGCCAAAGTGAGATTACGAATAAAAGCATCTGAGTGCCAGTCATTGTAATAACGTGTGCCGTTCTACTGAATATGGTGTGCCATTGACATTGACACGATGAACGTAATGTGTATAAGAGTATACTAACTTGTGTGCCTAACCATTGAGATTCAAGGGTATCATGAGTTACACAATAAATAATATAAGTAATGGCATGAATAGTAATATCATAATCATAAATCGAATCCACGGCGTACGAAAAAACATAAACCAAACTAAATCCAAAAGTGTAGTAGTTGCATGGCCAAAGTATTACCAAAGTGTAACCAATAGTGGAATAAACATGATCGCAATCCCATATCTAGTGACCAAAAGAACACAAAAACAAAGTGGACAGAATGACATAGGGCAATCAAGTGCCACCGATAGACCTTGATTGAAAGGCGAGTGCACGCGCAACATTGCTCGTACGGTGTGCGTTAACATCAGCAGTGCAAATATCCTTTATATAATGCAAACGCAGATGATTAAGCTCTAACCTATCACCCTTTGTTAAACTGCAAACCCAGGTATTTACAGCTTCTCCGGAATAACTCTCCATGTGCCTCATGAGGTAGACCATAAAATTGATTTTGTTCCTGTGGTCCCGCCACTTCATCTGCATCCTTTTAGTTGCCAAATTCATGCACAAACCGGCCTTGAAAGGCTCACCCTCTCGTTTAAAGTACTCATGCAACAACAGTTTCTAAACAGCATATAAATATAACAATGTCAAAATTGTAAACCAATAAAGGGAAAAAATAGTATAGGAAAACGTAAACAAACACATACCACATTATCTAGAGTATCTCCATATTTTAAGGCAGTGGCTTCTGGTGAGGCAGAATTGTCAATAATTTCTAGACGTCCAACTTCAAAGTCAACGCACAATAAGTAGTAATGTTCTTTTTCAAGGATAGAGAAGAACAAATGAAACAGAAATGGAGTAGGCCGAAATTAAAAGCGGAACTAGTAATCACCACACTAATATTAATAAGAAATAATAAATAAGTGTAGACACAATTAAAAACACAACTAGGCATTCAAAACAATAATAAATAGGCACACATGAGAATTGTTCTTACAAGATTAACGAAACTCCACTGCTTGTAAGGTCCAATCGCAAAATCAAGGCCCAAATCGTCCCTAAACAATGACATTTTGTGGTTGTCTATTTCGTGTAGCTTTATACCAACAACAGTGTTAATCTGTGACATAAACCAAAAGTAAAAAAAAAACCATTAACATCAATGACTGATAATGAAAAGAGGTTTAAATTACATATTTGTTTTTAATAAAAAAACCAAAGAAACGGACCGTGGTTAAAGGGGAGGCAAAAACCCTAGCTAGTGAAGTAGGTGACTTAGTCCGCTCACGATGATTCAGAATACATGACCAAGCATTAATCACTGAAATAATAACCTCTATCCCAATACCCAAAGACCGAAGATCCTCCCGACAAACTGTCCGACCATTATAAGAGAATAAAAACTCTTGCCTACAATGAACAGTTATATTTTTTTATTAAAACGAACACAATGTTGGACATTAGTAAAAACATTTATATGAAATGATAACTTACAGATCCTCACTCCCAGCCTGAAGCACCCAGTTTGCAAAATGCGCATCATCTATTAAAGTATGAGACGTGTGCACATGGCCCGAACCAACACCAACGGACCGAATGGAATCCACAACAGGACGAACGGGCCTAACTGCCTTCAATGGAGCACCACAAGCAGGAGAACGAGTATCACGGTGCACAACCTGTCACACGGCGAGAAAATTAGGCACACAAAAAAGCTGTGAAGTCGAAGGGAAAAAAAAACTCACCTCAACGGGTGTAACAAACTCGTGAGCTTCAACATCGTCAATGACACGACCAGAAACGTTCACAGGGTCTACAGGTTGGGCATGCTAAAAAAAAAATTACTCGCAGAAAACACGAGAACATAAAGACCAAAAGGCACAACCATGTATACTACACCACTCAAAATGGCACACATAAACCTTATACGAAGCACATGATCCTAAGTATTACGAATGTTAGTGGAACAACAAAGCACAAGAACAAAGAATTTCCCTTATTAACAATAAAACTTACCTGCTCGATGGGAACATCAACACATACATTCTGGATAGTATGTCCTTCATTAACCACACGGCCAGAAACGGGGACATGGTCTACAGATTGGGCATGCTAAAATTAAGGGAAAAAATTAGTCGATTAAAATACAGTAACATAAAGATAAATAAAAGCAACATTTACGCATTATAACTTACAATGGCACACAAAAACTTTAATTTTGGATATTAAAAAAATTACCCGCTCACTGACGCAACCATGGGCAGTATGGTCTTCATTACTGCCCCGAGCAATATTAGACATATCAGCCCAACCATCCCCACCCATATCTTGCGAAATGCCTAGGCTAAAAGAAGGAATGTCCCCCAAAGTAGGCCTCTCCAGTATAGCACGCTCAACCTCGGCTAACGCACAAATGTTATCCGGGTTATTCCAAAACTCGTCATCATACTGTGTGAATGTCTGCTGAGATGATTGACCATTACTCATAACAGGAATGGAAGAGTGTTGCTTCAACCCCGTAAGTATCTGATTAACGTCTAAAAGCTGTCGAAAATTAACATCCCCGCTTGAAACGACATTAGCCTCATTCACCAACTGAACAATACAACGGATGCATCTCACAAGCTCACCAGTCTTGTCAGCAAGTCACTCAAGTATTGACTAAATACAGCAAACAAGTACGCCGAATGTCATAATTAAAAAAAGTAAATACGAAATAATATTCCAATAATACAGAAACACATAATGGTAAGTACAACAATAAAACCTTTTGTTGACGAACGGGAGCAGAAGACAGCCCAGCTGAATCACCACCGGGCGCTGCAGCGGACGGGAGAACAAAGGGAAGCTCAATCTCCTCGGTTCCAAGCCCACCTAGCTGAATCTCTGCGATCTCACGAGCACGAAGCAACTCCGTCATCAACCCACGAAAAGCAGGGATATCTCGGGGCACAGCACGCACTGTTGGTCGTACCCGATCACAATACAATACCTAAAAAATGACCCCCCAGGGCCCAAAAAATAAATGTCTTGAAAATAACAAAAACAAAAAGCACCAGCACACAAAAACCTAAACCAACCAAAAAAAACTCACAATTAAGAAGAGAATAGGGCCCGTAAACCGTGGTTCGTTGCTTGCGCGCCACAGAGCATGAGTAGAGACGAACTCCTCGATTAAGAACCGACACCAATTCAAATGAGGCACAACATCGACATCGTCTACATGGTGAAACACACTTTGATTGAAATCAACAGAACCATAAACTGACGCTTAAACCACAACCCCCCGTCAAGATCTTGCTGAATAAAAGCTGACACCTCAGCCGGTGTAAAATCATGACGATCTTTCCCAAAATCAGCACGCCACTTAGTTAGCAACTTACTCTTCGCGTATCTATCCCGACGAGTAATAACAATATCACCACGTAGGAATCCAAAGATGGAATGCACTTCCTCCCCCCTCACCGGTAAAACCTTGCCCTCACCCAACTGAATACACATCCTCTCAGCGTCAAACTTTGTCGACAACTACCTACCCAACCGAACTGGCAATTGCTTAATCTTGAGGTCGAGAATAGCACCAAAACCCAACTCAATAATGTCCTTCTTCTGTTGCGCAGTGAGATCTTCCAAAGCCTTAGCCATAATGGAAGGCCACACCCTAAGTGAGGCACGCGGAAACCTTTCTCGTTCCTCCTTAGTTAACACATTATTCGGGGGTTCAGTTGGTGGATCCTGACTATTTCTTTGGTTGGATGAAACAGGGACTTCAACAAAATCGTCATCATCATCATGGGAGAGTGACGAAGACGCCACCACCGGTGCAACCCTAGCCCTTTTAGCTGCCACCAATAAACCGTACAGACATGAAAATCAAAGTGTGCCACAAAATATATTAAAGTGAACACTAGCACACAATTAATATCAAAAGCTACCTTAGACTTATGCACATAATAACCACAATTGTGGCACACAACTTAACCCAAACTGGCACAACATTCAAATTATTCCAAACTGGCACAGCTTTCAAATGAGCCACGAAACCATCACATTATAACTTTATGCACACAATATTTGAGAAGTAGCACACAACGTCATGCCACTTGGCACACCAGTAGAAGAATAACGAAATCCCCCATGCAGTTGCAAAATTAAACCACATAATAATACCCTACTCAAACCTGTTAGTCATTATAGGCATTGGCACACAATAATTACACAGTGGCATATAATTCCATACACCTTGGCACAAAAATAAATTAGCCAACACTAATGTTTTGTCCTGTTCCTTTTTGTTTTGATTTTATGATTCCTTACATACTAATTACACATACTAATGTAAATGTTGTTAAACATACTAATCAAATTGATTGCAATTTACACACACACACACACACACACACACATATATATATATATATATATATATATATATATATATATATATATATATAATTTCAGAAGTAACAAAAGGGATGAGAAAACCAACAAATACATGAAATTCCATACCACTAGGAGCAACAATGTTTAGTTGTGTTCCTTTTGTTTTTTTTTTTGTTTTTTTTTTATAAATGTTTCCTTACATACTAATTATACATACTAACTTAAATGTTGCTAATCATACTAAACAAAATGTTTGGAAGTTACATATATACTGTGAAACTATTTGTAGTACTAACAACCAAAAACATACTAACTACCATCCAATTTGAAGCCCACTGTAACTAACACATAACAATAACATTGAATGGGCACAAAATTGAGCACATATGGTGGCAGTAAATCACATCTAAAATAAGACAGAATATATTATTATAAAAAGAAAAAATTAGAAGTCACCATCAACCCGAATAAAACGCGACCAACCCACTGTAAAACTCACTGCAGTGGCACATAAATAGTTACGCATTGGCATCTAAATCCATACCACTTGGCAACAAAGTAAAATGCACAAAAAAAATATATGTTTAGTTGTGTTTGTTTTTTTTTTTTATATATTTTTTGTTCTAATCCAACGAGTAAAACATAAACTAAAAAAATAAATGACACAACACAAATGGTTTGTTCCGTTCCTATTTGTTTTGATTTTATGATTCCTTACCTACTAATTAGACATACTAATGTAAATGTTGTTAAACATACTAATCAAAATGTTTGAAATTTACATATATATTGATAAACTAATTTCAGTAGTAACAAAAGGGATGAGAAAATCAACAAAGACATGAAATCCGACAAATAGCACACAATTAAAACACCCTTGGCATACCTTCAAAATTAAACGGCATACTAATAACATACTAAAAGATGTTAGTCATTATAGGCATTGGCACACTATAAGTACACAGTGGCATCTAATTCCATACCACTTGGAACAAAAATGTTTAGTTGTGTTCCTTTTTTTTTTTTTTAATATTTCCTTACATACTAAATATACATACTAACTTAACTGTTGCTAATCACATAACAATAACAAAAACATTGAATGGGCATTGTAACTAACACATAACAATAACATTGAATGGGCACAAAATTGAGCATATATGGTGGCAGTAAATCACATCTAAAATTAGTCAGAATATATTATTAAAAAAACAAAATAAAAACTCACCATAAACCCAAATAAAATGCGACCAAACCATTATAAAACTCACTGAAGTGGCACACAAATAATTACACATTGGCATCTAAAATCCATACCACTTGGCACCAAAGTAAAATGAACCAAAAAATATATATTAAGTTGTGGTTGTTTTTTATTTATTTATTTTTTGTTCTAATCCAAGTGTTTGAGCGCTTGATGCTATTGACACTTCCTATTGATTTATTTGTTTACAGGAAACTATGCATCCTCAAAGGTATATTTCCTCGAGTGCCAAAGAAGAAGATCAAGGGAATTGAAATAATCAGATATATCATATCACACGATAGATAATATGTTCCTTAGACATGAGTCACTGCTTGAGAAGTTCATAGATATACTGGCTTATGAGAAAAAAAAGGTTTAGAAAGCTATGTCAAAGAAGAACAACAATCTTGCCGAGTGTCTACTGAATTGCAAACCTACTTGTACATTAGATAGGATTACTGGAGACAGGTTGGTGTGTTCAGTGTTGGTGACAAATTTGTGCTGGCATATATATTTAATGGAGTAACTTGACTGCACTGCGAATTTAATGGACCCACCCCCGCCGCAACAATGCTCACCGCCGAAAATAACCATCCCACTGCCACCACACTATTCTAACTCAGCCATATGCATAGGGATGACAATTTCAATCCGGCCCGTGGATATCCACCCGAATCCACCCTGCATTGGTCGGGTTTTTTTGGGTGATAGTGGGTGGTGGATCGGGGGTGGGTCTTAAAAAAGTAAACCCGGGGTGGGTCGGGTTGGATTCGGGTTCTATGTACAAAACCCGCCTAGAACCCCACCCGACCCACCATGTGTGTGTATGTATATATATAATAGTAAAATAAGTACTAGTAGTAGTTTATTATCAAAGTTTCTATAACTTTTGATAACTTTTTACTATTTTTATATTTAAACAACTAAGTTTATTTTTAAAAATTAACAATTTAGTTATTATATTTGAATATTTTTATTATTTTTTGTTTTAGTATAATTAATGAATTTTTTTATTTTATTATGTGTAAGTAATTTAAATATTAATTTTTGAAAAAAATTAATAAGATGATAAGTGGTGGGTACCCGAGTTCGCACCCGCACCCGGTGGGGGTGGGGATGGATTCTAAAAAAGTCCACCCGATGCGGGTTGGGGGTGGGGGTGGGTGGACAAAATATAAGGTGGGTTGGGTGATGGATGTAGCCCTCCCCGATCCACACCTGGCCCATTGCCATCCCTACGTATGCAACCCTACCCCCACCCCATCCCCCGCCGCAACAACACACTCATCGTCGGAAACAACCCGCCCCCCACCACCACAACTAAAAATCACCCACATGCAACCCTACCTTCCCACCCCATCCCCCGCCGCACCAACACACAAATGTCGTAGGAAAAAAAGGCCAACCCCAAAAGAAAATCCCACGCAATGCCTATCAAACTAAAAACAGAACAAAACCCCAACAAAGAACAACGACAAAACAATGCGAAGTACCGAAAAAATCTGTAAAAAAAAAACAGCCTACCTCGACCAGCTACCCTAGCAGACCTCTCCAGACGAAGTCGAGACCCACCGCCCTCTGCCATCGCTGCACCGGTGAATCCTCAAGCTCAACCGCCGATAAACCTCACACAGACCGTCGTATTTAGCTAATGAACTTGCTATGCAAAAATAAGAAGAAACTGAATCGTCGAATATTTGCCTTGTTTAGGGAATCCGAAAAATCTGTTGATGGCAATTAAAACCCCTACGCAAAGACAAAACTACCCTCAAACCCTGATACACACATGAAAATTGCCTAAATAAATAAAACAACTATTTAAAAAAACACCTAAATCTACCCATTAATTTTATCAGATCAATGGCTAATATGAGTCCTAGGAATCCTCTATAATCTACTAGTCCTCACCTGAATACAATTCTATATATATATATCTGCATATGTATATGTACGCATACATATGCATGTACATATACATATGCATATGTGTGTGTGTGTGTAAAAACAATTTCCAACTAATAAACATCAATGTAAATAACTTAAACTAATTTGAAACTAATAAAGAAGCATTTTAGTAACCCATTCATCACTATGGAACTTAGATCATGTGTCTCTAATTTCATCAATCTCTTGTTGAGTGTAGGCCAATCTTTCCTATTTCTCTAAAGTCTACAAAGTTCAAAAGTTATTAATAATAAATGAGCTAATATTTTTAAAAATTAGAAAGAGACAGATACTTTATTAAATTACTTTCCTTATCCATTACTTTGTATAGGTTGTTAGAAACAACTTTCAACATGAATTTCATCACATAATAGTCGCTTTCGGTAGTACCTCTTTGTTTAGTACACTACATTTGAATTACAATACAATTTAGAAATTTTATTATTAAAAAACAATAAGCTTGTTTTACAAAGTGTATGAAGTACTTACCGAACATGTAATCCATTTTGGTGGACGACTTGTTTCCTTCCACTCAGCATGCTTGCAGTGACATATCTATTAATATAAGGCATAAAATATATGCAAATACTTGATATCACTATATTAATAATAACTATTAATTATTTATAAATTTACATACATTTTCATTATCTTTTTAATGTCCTCACGTGGTCCGTGACCAATTGAATCAAACTAATAAATTTCATATAATGGAGGAAAAATCGCCATCAACATCCAATGCCCATTACAAATAAGTAATTTATTAGTTTTAAGTGAATATAATATATAATAGAAGTATATATTATATATAAGTAGTTTTATTTAAAACGTAATTAACACTTACTTGAGAATATATGAGGCTAAATATGTAATTTTCTTTCCATTTTGCATGGTGTCATTTATATACTCTATCCTCTCATCTCTACTATTCATTTCTGGTTGAAAACAATGTGGATCTAGGAAGCGGTACGTGCATTTTGATCCCAAACCAAAATCTTTGTAAAGACCCCCACTATTCACAATCACAATCATATATATATATATTTATTACTAAAAATTATGATGATAAATAAATTTAAAACTATTATGAACAAATAGTAATAAAGAAAATATTACCTTATAAAAAACTGAAAATGAGAAATATTGATGGTCTCCATATTTAAGAAACGCATGATCTCCACACTCTCAAGCTGCAACTCATAAGCAATGTTGCTCATAATACCACGAGTCATTTGAATAACAAGATTGTGTTGAAGATTGCTAGGTATTCTATATGCCTTTTTGTATACATAACTCAAAGAATCCGGATTAGCTAAAGTCAATTTGGCCTTTCCTGTTAATTGTGAATTTTAATATAAGAATTATTATTTTTTAAAAAGTAAATTACATACAATTTTAAAATAAAAAATATTTATAGTGTACATACGCATCAGCTTTAGTACATAACTCTACCAGCTTCTTTGGTCAAATAATAAAGTGTTGAAATGCAGCACCTAAACTTTGAACCTCACTGGTGGAGAATGGTACATTTGCACTTGGATGAATAACTTTATCTACACTCACCTTCACTTGAGTTGAATCTAGTGCAACCCCGTGAACCTGCCCACCAGCGTAAGCTGTCCCATATGCCACTAAATGTTTAATGAGATCTTCCAAGAACAATTCACATCGTGCCCCTAACTGCATTAATTCTTAATTAAAAATCATATAAAATATTAATAAATAATAATAAGATTAACTATAAACAATTACTTACCGTTGATAAATCAGCAAAAGGGTTTGGGGAACTAGCTTTTCCACTGTTCTGGTTTGGGTTATTCTCATGCCTTGATTGTGTAGATGGGTGAACACGAGTCTGCATAAAACCAAATTACTGCATCACCTCAGCCATTCATGCTTCAAATTGCTGAGATAATTGCTGACTCATTTCGTATTGCCTAGAATTAAATTGGTGATTTTGTTTTTCTAACGCTTGTGCAACAACAACATCAACCATTTGTTGAATATCTTCTGAAGCATTTGGCGACGTTTTGCATGACCAAATACGCTTTTGATGCCATGTCCTCTTCCCATTGTTGTAAGACGCCCATGATGCTCATCAGCATCCAACGCAATAGTCAATGCATTTTGTCTTCCAGACTCAACGAATTCGCCTTGAGAAGCTTGCAACTCGAGAACATCCTAATATATATAAAAATTATTGAATACTAATTACTATTAATGTATAAAATTATAACATATTTTACTCACAATTTTTACCGCGACCAATCTAGTTGCTTTGGTGCGAAAACTTCCTGAATTATCCATTCTTGCTTTCTTCCACTTTTCGGCTCTATGTGGAGGACTTGGGGGATTCTTTGTATACGACGGATTTGAATCTGCGCGTGCTTATTGTTCTATCTTCTCTTCCATCATTATCTTTTCCAACCTTTTATAACCTCCTAGAGCTAAAAGATATGGATGAATATTGTTAGCTTATATGTCTTGATATTTTTTCCTTTTACCTACATAAAAACAAAATATTAATTAATTATATATAATGAACATATTTGAGTTAATTATATATAAAATACTAACAATACCTCATATTTTGGACCTGTATGATGCTGAGCAAACTCATTCCATGTGTATTGTTCAAGGAAACTGTATTTATCACATGTGCTCTGACCTAACAATCTACCGTATATATACTTGTTGCATCCAATGAGTCTTCACTGTGCTTGTGTTCGAAATATCATAAGTACTCCACAAAACAAGATTATTTATTAGTAAGAAATGCAATTATATTAACTTTTTATATAAATCTAAAATCTTTAAAAAAAAGTTACCAGGATATATTGCAAAATAAGCTCCTTACTCTCGTTTGGGACCTTAGGCCATGACTCTATTGTGATACGAATATTGTTTCGTCCCAACAATGCAACATAGCTTTTAAATGCATTGCCACTTGACCCGTAAACAAGATCCAACTATCAAATTCAATTGTCTGCTTCCCCGAAGTAGCACGCTGCAGAATGACTTTTTTCATATGAGCGACACCCCTCGTCTTAACAGTAATATCACTCTCTTGAGTAGTATGAGTACCATCTGTAGTACCATCATCATTTGATGAATCCATATGCATGTCGAAAAATTATTAACAAACGAAAATATGTAGAAGTATTACAATAAGAAAATTAAAAAACACATTAAGTACTTAATTAAAGCATCATTACATGTAATAATCAATGCTCCCATATACATTCTTGATGATTATCTTGTGATGCATGCACTTCATCTATCTCATTATTTACAATAGCGGGCAATAAATATGAAGAAAATGGTGGTATTTCCTCAATCTCAAAACTAACATCTTCATTCTCATATCCAGTAATTTGTCTCCTTCCTTGAAGAACAACTGACCATTTTTATCAAAAGGATCACAAACATAAAATACTTATTTTGCTTGGGATGCTATTATGAATTGCTCATTTTTGTGTCCTTCTCGATTAAGATCTACAAGTGTAAATCCTAACTCATCAACTTTTACATCACGTTTATTATCTACCCATTTACATCAGAACACCGGGACCCTATTGTTGCTTTCTTGATCATTTAAAAGGTGAATGCAAACAAGAGCTAAAGGAAACCAAAGTCTACTTCCTTACATACCAAAAATCAATAAGGCAACAAGAAGGAAAAACATCCGAACCGAACAAATGGCTTCTACAAGTGCAACTAGAAACTCTCAAGGGAGAGGAGTACCTATACCTACCCCACTACCAATCCCGAATAATCCACCTGAAATACCTAATCCAAATGAGCCGACAATAGAGGAACCGCAGGTTGACTATGTGAATCAACTGGAGCAGATTAGAGGGACCCGCACACACACATAACAAGATTCATCCGAGCTTGCGGAATGTACAGACAAAAAGGAGTGAGTGAAGAGGTTATTAGATTGAAGCTCTTTCCATTCTCCATGATTGGAGAAGTAGCAAGATTGCTGGATAGCCAAGATGATCACCACTTCCGTTCTTGGCAACAACTACACAAAGAACTTATGAATGAATTTTTCCCCTTAACCAAGACAATGAAAATCCGAATGCAAATCCAAGAGTTTAAATAAGGAAGATTGGAAAGCTTGGGAGAGGCTTGGAAAAGATTCAAAATATTGAAAAGGCAATGTCCGCATGATTTGATGCATCCTTGGAATGTAGTTAGTTCATTCTATGGAGGTTTAACAGATGAGGGAAAAATGCTTCTCAATTCTTCATCGAGTAGGGCATTTGTTTCTCTAGCACTTCCCGAGGCAGATGAATTAATTGAAATGATTTCAAAGAACACTTCTTGTTAGTATGATAGAAGGGGCGAGCATAGTGGAATGTATGAAGTGAAAAGTAATGTGGCGAATGAAACGAAAATTGAAGCTATGAACTATGAAATTAAAAGGCTATAATCATTGGTGGATAAAATGGAAGTGAAGACAAAACCTTGTATGGCGTTGGCGTTGTATTGCAACATATGTAGAGGACCTCATGATACAAACATTTGTACATCACCTTCCGCATCGGAGCATGTGGAAGCACTGGACTACCAACGAGGTACAAACTACAATGCCTACGGAGGAGGAAATCAGGGACAAAATCATGGATGGAAGCAAGGTGAAGGTTGGAACAATAGTAATGGAGGATTCCAAGGCAAACCCACCTACGGTCAAAATGAGAAGGGTCGACTTGCATATGGCTCGCCTCAAGGAAATGGACCTCAAATGACTTATTATAAACCTAATTACAACTCTCAATTGGACTATGCTCAACAGAGGAGAGATGACATAAGAGAAGTCGATGAAAGATTGACAAGAACGATTATGGAATTCAAGAATGATAGGGCAAATCTCAAGCAAGAGATAACCCAAGAAATTAGACAAGAAATTTCAAGTTTGAGGCAAGAATCAAAGGCTACTCTCAAGACCATAGAGAATCAAATTTCTCAAATGTTTAAGATGATGTTCGAGAGACACTATGGTTAACTTCCAAGCAATACCGAGAACAATCCGAAGGAGAGAGTCAGTGCTGTGGAAGCAATAGAAGAAAGTCATGAAGGATGTGATCCAATGGACATAATATGCGGAATGTGTAATTGCGAGAAAAGAAGAAAAGAAGGAAGTAGAGAAGACTACCTCTTGTAGTCAAAGCCTTGAGAAGAACATTGAAAATGCTTCTTGTAAAATTCCAACATTGGAGGAAGAAAGCAAGGTCACCTCTTGTGACCATGAGGGAGGAAAGAAGGAGATCAACGAGGAGATCACCTCTTGTGATCACGAAGTCAAAAAGATAGTGTTAAAAAAGCACGAATCCAAAACCTCGAAAGGCAAAGAAAGGGCGAGAAAAGGTACATTTAATGCTTTCATGCAAAAGTTCTTTTATAATGATCAATGTCGTGAGTTATTTGGAAATGATACTTTTGAGGATTATGCATTCTTAGGCAAAGAGACCTCGGCATTAGTGACTACGGGTTACCCCGTAAAGAAGGGTGACCTGGGAGCTTTCGTAGTTCCTTATTCCATCAAGAACATGGAATTTCCAAACGCTCTTGCCGATCTCGGAGCTTCTATCAATTTGATGCCCTTAAGTTTGTTTGAAAAATTGGGATTACCTTGTTTAAAACTGACACGGCTTACACTTCGCCTAGCCGACGAAACCACCCGGTATCCGAAAGGTTTAGCGTAGGACGTACTTGTGAAATTACTCGAATTAAAGTGAGCACGGGCGAAATTGCTTTATGGTTTGATAGACAAAAAGCGAAAAAGGAGAAGGCAAGACTTGAAAAGAAGGAGGAAGAACTTAAAGCCATGGTCAAGGTGAAAACCAAGACCAATTCGAGATGGGAGAACGAAAAATTGGTTTGGAAGAACACATGGGTTCCAAAATGTTTCCAACCAACAACAAAAGAGTATGGTTTAGATGAGGAGAAACGTTGCGTCTAGCCAAAGACGTAAAACGTGGCGCTACTTGGGAGGCAACCCAAGGTGTTTTGTGAATAAATTTGTGTCGTTTTTATGTTTTGTTCTAGTGTTTTGTTAGTATGTTGTTCGTATATGTTTTTGGGAGACTAATTTGTAGGGTTGATGGTCGAAAAATGCTACGGTTATGCCAAAAATTGACAAAAAGGCAAAAGGAAAAGCCGGGAATCGAAAAAGAGACAGGACAACACTGCTCACGTGTTCTCCACGTGTGAAGGACACATGGATACAAACCAGTGTCTGTTCACGTGGACATCCATGCGTGGAGTCCACGTGGATAGAATCCAATGCTGATCCACGCGCGGATCCATGCGTGGAACACATGTGGACGGGACAACTCGGCGGAATTAAAAGGGACGGCCGAACCACGCATTCTCCACCCTAAAACTCAAATTTCTCTTCATCTTCCATGCCAAAACAGTCCCCCAAGCAAGGTTTGAGCAAAAGTTTACTATTCTTCATTTTACCTTTACTTTTCAAGGTCAAAAACATCACAACAAGGTAAAAACATCTTCTTAATCCAATTTTCATGGTCATTTTTAAGCTTTTGAATTGAAATTCTTGAAATTTTATCCTACATTATCATACAAAATTTTGTATGATTTACTTGTTGATAAAGGTTAGGAATGCATCATAAAACTTTATTTCATTACTTTCTTTCATTCTTTGTGATTAATTTGATAGATTGAACTCAAATTTTGAACCCTAATGTGAACACCATGAATATGCAAATGTGTTTGATTGATTTATTGATGTTTTAATGAAATTGATGCTTGAATTGATGTAGAAACTTGTCTTAGAACACATATATGCCATCAATTTGAAGTTATACACACTACATTTGAGAATTGCATTTTCACTCTTCAACCCTAATTTTGAAATTGGGGAAGAAGATGAAGTTGACTTTTTGAAATTGTTGACTTTTGACTAGAATGGTTATATCTTGAAATTGTGAATGTGTGTGATAATGGAACTATATTGTTGATATTTTGATGATAAGAATTGATGAAAAAAGAGGGGAAACTATGGCAAAATTTTCAAAAAATTTGAGAGCACAATTTTGAAAAAGAGAAAGGAAATTCGAAAAAAAAATATAAGAGAGAAAAGAAATAAAATAATTTGAGAAAGAATGATGAGTGGAAATGAAGGAAAGTTGAAACTAACCAATTGCTTTTATGGAATATTGTTGATTGTGAAATTTTGTAGGATGGGAAGAAGCTAGGAAATCGCTAAGAAGCAACGGTATGACGAAGTAGGAACTAGCCAACCGAGGGCTAGAGTGTAACCATCGAGATGTCCACCCCCACCGATAGTTGTTCCACAACAAGGCGATCCGAATGCACTAGAAGCAAGAGTTCTAAGGAACATGACTTCGGCAGAACTCGCCTTGGTGGATGTGAACCGAGGGAAAACTTTGATGCGATGGAAGTACCTTGACCCAAGCATCCTAATAGAATTTGACTGTGAAGGTGCCGTAAATCGATTGCTTGAGCATCATCAGTTGGGAAAAGTTTTTGAATGGAGGGGACCAACCTATTCCCCTATGACTTATGAGTTTATTGCGACACTAGACATCCGAAGAGAGCCCAACAATGCAAGGAAGTCGATTAAGTTCACGCTCTTTGGCAACAAGTACCACCAGTCGTTCAATGAGCTGGCAATCAATCTAGGTTTCCACGACTGAGAGGACATAGGCATGCCGTACTTCGATGATTTCAAAACCAATTTTGATAAGGATAGAGACACCGCGAACTATTGGGGCCAAATCACAAACGGGAAGAAGTACGACTCCAACAACTTGAAGGCTAGACATATAACAAGCAATCACCTCAAGATTGTTCGATTGGCTTTGGCATTCAACATCTCGGGCCGGAAGACAAATCTCAACAAAGTCTATCGCAAGGACCATTTCTATATGTGGTGCATGGAGAACCGTGTGAGTGTGAATATGGGGCCGCAAAAGAAGAAGTGGCTGAACTCCTAGAACAAGCAGAACGTGCAGGCAGTGTTTCTCGGGCCTTTGGTGATCGAGTTGTGTCGAGGTTTAGGACTCGACTACAATCTAGAAAAGGAGAAGATTGAGGTCTCAATGAAGGCTTTCACAGTTCGAGATTTCAAAGCTATGCGCATTAGATTGGGAGGTGATAATGCACCAGATGTGGAAGATGTTGATACTGATAGCGAGGAGGAGGAAGAAGGAGAGCAGAATGTCCAAGAGGAACATGGAGGGCCGAGCACACAGCATGGTGGACCATCCATGATGGTTTGGGAGTCCACCCAGGCTTTTCACAGGCAGTTACATGAGGTGCAAATGACCTACCTCCGAGCCCACAGCACGAGGCACGAGGAACATATTACAGCTCTGTATGCTCGCCACGATAGGCAGGATGAGGATATCATTCGGAAGAGAAGGGTTGAGCACAATGCCAAATTAATTGAAGAGCTTCAGGCCCGACTTACAAGTCAATTCCACCCTCCATCCTTTGGCAACCAGTGATGTTGAGTCCACCAACCCGGCAGCAGAAAAAGGGAAGAATGAGAGAAGAAGAAAAATGACCCCAACAACATTGACTTGTGATGTGTTTGATGATGTCCCATGCTAAAACATTAGGTTCCCCATGCGCGGGGTTCCGCCTTTATTTTCTTTACTTTTTATGTTTTTAATGCTTTTATTTGCTTATTTTATTTTCATGCATTTTAATATCTGTCAAAATGTTAAGATGCTTTTCAATGCTTTGCAGCTATTTTCTTTAGTTGTTATTTTTCTAGTAAATGTTTACTATTTTTTTAGCTTGATGTTATTTTTTTTCTTGGGAGACACCCCAAGCTTTATTCAAAAAGAAAAAAAAAGGAGAGAAAAGGATGAAAAGAAAAAAAGAGTAGGAATAATTGAATAGCTTTCCTATTTGCTTTGATATTTTCCCATGCTAACCATTGTCTTGTAGCTTTGATTACGGAGGCCGCCCGATGTTGGAAGCTAAAGTGTGGAAAAAGGGATGCATACTTGGTTTAGCCTCTTATCCCTTTTCTATTTTATGCCCCATTTTCAAATTCAAAGTGTGGAAAATACTTGTATAGCTTTGCATATGCCTTTTACTCAAATAATGAGCATACCATGTTATTGTGTCAAAAAGGATCAATTTAGTATACCCCACACCCCATAATCAATTCCAAAGTGTGGAAAGAGGTTTTGTTTTGAATTGCTTGATTAGACCCATGCTCCTTTATTCCACTAATTCCTCAAAGCAACATCGAGGACGATGTTGGATTTAAAGTGTGGAAATAACGCACTTTGTGCTTAAATGCTTGATTGCTTTTGTTGGTATTTGGTCATGATAGATGGGTGTGTTTGCCATTTGGAGAGTGAGTTATTGTTTATGTTATTGATAAGCACCCAGAATAGTACATATTGGAATCTCTCCAGATTTTCCATTATCAGCTGCATATAGAGCAAATGCAGAGGCTTGAGGAAATTGCAAAGGAAGTCGCCACAGCCAACAAAAAGATGTGAAGAAAAATTTTGGCGCATGAAATGATTTTGATGTTTGATGTTTGAAAAACTATGATTGTGGACAATCAATTTATTTTTACCCTTGTTTATTTCTCTTTGAATTGTGTATTCCATGTTTCGTCTAGCCAAAGACGTTAAACGTGGCGCTCTTGGGAGGCAACCCAAGTATAAGAAGAAGAAGAGACCAATCCTCCTACAACCGGAGAACCAATTTTTGAAAGGTAAAATCTAAATTCTTCATTCATTTCTTTGCCTTCATTCTAACCAAATTTTGAAGGGCAAGTAAGGATTGTACATGCTTTTAATGGGGATGCGCTTTGTGAGTATTTCTTTTATTCCCTTGCAAAATAGATGCCCTTTTTGATCTTTGATTGTTATACATTGCTTTGATTCACATATGATGAGTTGGATGACATTTTTATACCGGGGTGTGATTTCATTAAGATTAGAATGGTTCTAGCCCAGAAAACACTTTTAAGTGTGGAAAAGGGGCCTGTGTAGATACCCTTTTTGACCCTATTCCTTTTAAGTGTGGAAAGGATGGGTAATACTTTGCTTGAATTAGTTGATTGACCGAGTGTTAGGGCATAGGAACTAGAGGGAGTGTTATTGTCAACACTATCCAGGAGGGATCCTAATCTTGTGCCAAATTAATATTTGAAATATGCCTTGGAAGTGCAAATTACACCAAAATTGAAAATTTAAAATTTTAAACCTATATTGTTGATATCTTTGTGTGACTGCATGCTTTTCACCTATTGATTTTGTTGGGACCTGAGTCAAGGATCTCTCGAAGTGGGAGTGCGTACCCCCTTAGTTTGAGAAAGATAAGCTTAGCGAAGCCCGAAAACTGAACCTAATTTGGTAGGGAATGGGGCAAAAGGTGAGCCTGAAGTGACCTTAGAGTGAAAAACCCCCAAATCCAAAGAAAAAGACATGAGGGGTTGATTGGTGAAAAGTAAAAAGGCAAAGGCCACTCCTAGAGATAAAAACAGAGGTGAGCTATCTTGCCGGGATACGGGACAACCATTGCACCGTCTTCGAAAAACATGGGGCTCCATGTGAAGTCGGTTATCCCGAAGAGATCTTGGAAGATGAGAAAAATAGAGAGGAGGTGAGCCGCTTCGCTAGGATTCAGACACCCATTGCACTGTCTTCAAAAAAGCATGGGGTTCTATGTGAAGTCGGGTCGCCTGATGACGTTAACCTAGGAAGTGAGAAGAAAAGAGGGATCGCCCAAGCCACGGCGATGAGCGGTCCATGTCCCTACCCTCACTTATATTGTGTAAAGGGGCTTTGGCGTATGGTTGAAAATTTGGCTAGGGTGTGCGCATCGTTCCCACTAGTGGGATCGACTTTCTAGGCCCCTACAACATAGAAAGGTGAACCCCAATTGGATGCATGCTTGAAAGGTGTGAATGTAATTTTTCTTGTTACCAACTCATGAGACTTTAAAACTTCCTTGGCATATTCCTTATATTTAGATGACATAAGCTTAGTGGTCTTGGTGGATAGTGTAGGGGATTTCACTCACTCCATTCTAAATGCCCGCACACCACTTGATTGATCAACCGATGAGAGTGCATACTATTCCTGGTGCTTATATGATTGGAGCTTAGAAAGTATGCTTGCTTGAGGACAAGCAAGGTTTAAGTATGGAAACTTTGATAAGCACCCAGAATAGTACATATTAAGGGTTTAAAATAGGATAAAGTGTAAAGTTTTGCCACCCGTTTATAACAATCTCATGCATTTTAAGCTCGGATGTGATCAAAATCTTCTAACATTAATTTTAGGAAAAGTTTTGAAGTATTTTTACAGATCGAAAAGGGATTTGAAGTCAAAACAAAGCAAAAGACAAAGGAAGCCGCGAAGCAGGAACCTCCCACGCAGCCCAACACGCGTGTGGAGGGGCGTGGAACATTTCCAGTAGCCGTCCACGCCCTCCACCACGCGTGGTCTGGCCATAAGGGCCACTTCGGGAATTTTGGCTTTGGGTTGCCTATTTAAACCCCTTTTTCCGAAAACCTAAGGGAGGGCAGCTATAGAATAGTTTACATCTGAAATTCCTTAGGGTTTTCTCCCCTCTTGAGAGAAAACTTCCTTTCTTTTAGAGTAGATTCAAGATCAAGATAGGAGGATTGAAGTTCAAGAACAAGATGTAGATGAGCCATTCATCATGGATGGTACTCTTCTCTTCAATGTTTTGATTTAATGCTTGCTTTCTTTGAGACTTTCATTTCTTCTTCTTGTTTCTTTATTTGATGATAGCTTAGAATAGAAAGGGGATTGGTGGCCCCGAAGCTAAACTATGTGGTTGATTTGATCTAACTATGCTTGAAATATGTGAGCTTCTTGAATGTTGGATGATAAACTTGTGTGGTTGATGTTCTTTAAGCTTTGTGACTAAGTGTGGCCACATTAGGTAGCAAACCCAGTGAAAGTGAGTGTGTGCGCGATAGCGGCCACTCACGAGTCCAACTCACCCACATCTCCGCTCTTAGTCCGAAAGGACGAGGTCCAAGAGGAGTGGTAGACAAGGTGTTTGACAAAATGCCCCAACCAAATGAGGATGTGGGAGTCCAAGGGTGATGCCACTTGGTGATGTGCCATGAACTCCCCAGTCAAATCCAAGTCATTTACTTGCAAAACCACGAGATATTAGACCATGTAGGTTAGCCACGAGTCCCAATCTCTACCTTACTTTTCCTTTAAATACAACCAACACAACCTTTCAAACCTTCCCACAAATGAACTCTAGCCTTAGTTATTCCCGTAACTCTTTCATTTCAACCTCTTAAATGCCAACACATATTCGCTCCAATTTGTCATCCTTGAGAGACACGACACTCGGAGAGTCTTGACTCTTCATTTTAACACCTTCCATACCACATTCACCTCACCCTAAACCCACAATACGATCAGTTATCTAGGGAGAATTTTAACTAGATGCCAATAAAGTTTTTATTCTTGAAATATCTTTGGGAAGTTATCTTTTTGCACCCATGAGAGTGTTTAGAACCAAATAGGTTTACATTCTTGCTTGCTTGCATGATGTTCACCTCTTATTTAGGTAGGACCTTAGTTAAGGATCTCTTGAAGTGGGAGTGTGCAGTTCTTAATTTGAAATGTAAGCGAAGCCCGGAATTGAACTAACCGTGGTAGGGCATGGAGCAAAAGGTGAGCCTATTAATGAGCATAGAGTGAAAATTCCCTTAATCCCAAGAAAAAAGGCATGAGAGGATGAATGAAGAAAAGTAGAAAAGGTAAAAGGCCACTCCTAGAGGTAAGAACCGAGGTAAGCCATCTCGCTAGGATGTGGGCAACCATTGCACCGTCTTCGAACAAGCATAGAGCTCTAAGTGAAGTCGGTTGTCCACTCAGAATAATCCTAGGAGATGAGAAAATAGAGACGAGGTGAGCCACTTCGCTAGGGTTCGGGTACCCATTGCACTGACCTTCGAAAAAGCATGGAGATCCATGTGAAGTCGGGTGCCCGATGACGTTACCCTAGGAAGTGAGAAGAAAGAGAGACCGCCCCAAGCCATTGGCGATGAGTGGTCCATGCCCCTACCCTCACTTATCTTACTTGTTTGGGATTTGGCGGTTGGTTGAAAGGGTTGATTAATGAGTGTACATCGTTCCCACTAGTAGGATCGGCTAAAGGCCCTATGTAAATGAGAGGTGAATTCGAAATTGGTTTGCATGCTTGAGCATGGTGTGAAAAGTGTGTCCCCCTTGTTTAAATGTCTATCTTTGAAGGGTTTTTACTTCCCGGAAATATTTCTTGAGTTGTATGGCATCTGACCAACATTCTTTGTAGATAACATAAAGGATTTCCCCCTCTCTGGTAGCCCTCGCATTCGTTTTTGATTGACCAAGAGTCCAATTTGAGTAAGCCTAGTATCTTGGAAACTTATATGCTTGAATTTGAATTGTCTTGCTTAAGGGCAAGCAAGGTTTAAAGTGTGAAAACTTGATAAGCTCCCAAGATGACTAAGTATATAAGTCTATATCGGGGTGGTTTAATAGCGATTTAGTGTTCTTTTGTGACTAATCCATGGTATTTTGTGCTCTAATAAGTTTATCACGTGTAAAGCTACCTCTTGTACGTTTTTAGAACGTTTTACAGGTCCCGGGAGCCACTCGGCAAGGTATATGGGCATAACGAGCAATCGGAGCAGAAAAAAAGTCCAGTGATGGCTAGGAAGTGCAACCCACCCGTGGAGCCAACATGGACAAATTCCAGTACGTGTCCACGTGACCATCCACGCATGGATGTGTACATGGATGAAGCAATGCGGAGGAAATTAAAATAGGGCAATTTTGGAAAGGCTATTTAAGGAATCTAGCTAGGATTTTTCAAGGGAATTCCTACTAGAGGCTAGTTTTCATTTGAGAGTTATTCTTACACAATTCCTTAGATTTACATTTTCAATTAGAGAGAACTCCAATTTGGTAGAAGAAGTTAAGATCAAAGTTGGATTGAAGTTTTGTAATTCCATTTACTAGGTGAATTCTATCTTGAATCTCATTTCCAATTTCTATTTTTATTTGCAATTTATATTCTTCTAGATTGAATTAGGTTTTATGATTTTGAATCCATGAATATGTGTAGCTAGTTCTTTCTAGGGATTGAGTTGTGTGAATCTATGCTTGCTTAGTGTGATTTCTCATTTCTTATTGTGGATTTTGATAAATTTGATGTTGGAGATCTATTCTTATCTATTGATTGTTGATTTGATTTGATCTTGAGTAGATTTGGCCAATCTCTTAAGAGTTTGAGATCTAGACTCTATCATGATGTTGATTTGAATTAGGAAATAGCTTTTGCAACCTTAGATCCTATGGAATTCCATGATTGGGAATAGTAAGAATGTGTGAAGCTTAGGTGTTTGATAAAATGTCTCTTAGGCCTTTTGGTTACTAAATGGTACTCCTAAGCCTAAGAAGCCTTAGTACACAAATGTGGAAGAGGATTAAGAGCTCACACTCTTGAATAGCCAACATGATTGAATTACGATCTCATTGCTTAAGACACACCGTAAGGTAACATAGATAGAACAATCCATTCCCTTGTTTTCTACTACTTGATACTTTAATTTTGGTAAGGGCCGTACACGTGCCACAAATGCCCTAAAAAGGACAGGATCTAGCTGACCTTCATATGAGCACAATTCCCAGTGGATAATTCCCATTAGGGCCATTTCTTTAATTAAAAAGAGACTACGTAGTTAATAGCGATAGTAAACGTGCGATGTGCATTTTTTTAATATAAAAGGTAAAAGTTGAACTTTGGCTTCCACACGACGCCATTGCTTCTTCCTCAACTCCATTGCTGCAACTGCATTTACCTACTTTTCCGACTCCACTACTGCAACCGCAAAGCTTCATAAGGTGATAATATTGTCATTCTACACACATCCATTGCTAAATATATTAAAACAACATACATAAAGTACATTCTCTACATGACACATCGAATCGTGATCCTTGGAAGAAGTTTTGTCCATTGCCAAAGCTAATATCAGGACGTCGACCTATCGTGTAATTCAAGTCCTACTTTTGTAGCAACTTTAATTACTTGGGTCATTATCGAACACCATGTGTCCAAATCTTCTTCCAGGCTCTGCCTCTCGACGTAAGGTGGGAGTTGCAAGTGGAAAGGTCATAGTGTAGTCCCAATCTCTTGGCAACCACAGACCTTCAAAACCTCTAGCATAATGTGCGCGTTCATTGAACAATAGTCAACACAAAATCCACTTCAAACAAAGATTCCTACTCATCAATGCATTACTTTACTTCATAACTGCAATCAAATTCATTCATGCATCCTCAAAAGTCAACATAATCAAATTCCCTAGGAGTCTAACCACTAGAGCCGTCAAAATGGGTTTAGCCCAACCTGCACCGCCAAAAGGGCGGGGCGTGCTCTATTTTTTGAGCTTGTATTATAGCGGGTGTTTTAGCTCACCCCCGCCTAACTTGCGCCCGCCAGCCCGCTTATTAAAAAACAAAAGGTTTATAGATATAGGCATATAGCTGTCAAGTTGTCAATTCTCTTTTCCCGCAACCGCAAGACCTAATTCCTAACGCCGCAATCACAGTCCGCAGCCTTCAGCCCTTCACTCTCATCTTTGTCGCTCTTCAAGTATTCTTTGGTTCTCCCAACCAACGCAGCCACTCGCCCTATCGCCAAAACATAGCAAGCCAAGGACGGAAAGGGAGGGAAAGAATAGAGAACTATAACTCCCTCCCACAAACTCCAACAAAAAAAAAAACAAAACAAAAAATAACAACTAGAAAAAGAACAAAAAATAGAATTTCTACTTCTACCAGTTGGGAATGGAAGTCTGAGAGAGGTGGATTTAGAGAATATTGATTTTCAATTTGTAGTTTGTGATCAAGAAGCTAAGAGGGGAGAAGAAAAGAAGATAGTGTTTGGAAGGGAGTACTGTTGTTGCTAGGACAATCAGAGTTCCTTGTCACCAGTAGAACAACCTCAAATCTTTTCCCTACCTTTACCTCTCCCACAGTGGCCTCAATGTATCTCTCTTTTTGTTTGTTCAATTGTTCTTGAGTTTTTGTTGCTAATGATCCCAAAGTTGCTGTCTTTTTTACTCTTTTGGTTTTAGGTCTACATAGTTATCAGTTAATTTTTGGAAAAAGGTCGTGACTTTGATTCAAATTTTGTGTTCAATTTTATGGTTTTGGTTGTAGGGCAGTTCTTTACCATTTAACATAATTATAAAAATAAAAGAAATATGGTGGGCCCCCTCCCATCCCCGCGGGCCTAAGGGATGGTGGGGAAGACTGGCCCTCTATAAGCCTACATTGTTGTGGGCTTTTTATCCTACCCCACAACCCGCATTGATAGCTCTACTAGCACCATAGTTGAAAAAATCGTTAGGTGCTCCTCGGGCGCTTGGGGAGCGCCTAGCGCCTAGGGCACCTAGGCGGGGATTAATCGGTGTCTAGGCGCTCGTGTATTTTTTATTTTATTTTTATTTTTAAAAATTTGTTTAAGTATTTTTAATGTTTTAAAGGGTAATAATTATAAAATATATAATACTTTAATAGTTAATACTAAAATATTAAATATTATTAACCTAACAAATATATAGAGTTTGTACAATTTAGGGTTATTTCGCTAAAATAATGTTGTTTTGAGTAAAAAAAATAAAGAACAATAGCTAATCGGCCGACTAGGCGACCTAGTCGGTTCCTAGGAGATCTAGTCGGCGCCTAGGAGGCCTAGGCGGTCAGCGCCTAAGCGGCTTAGGTGATGCTTAAGCGGCCTAGTCGGCCGCCTAGCCGGCTGACTGCCTAGACCACCTATTAAGGTGATACGCTAGGCGGTCGGCCGGTGCAAAGCACCTAGGCGGTGATTAATTGGTGCCTAGGCCAGATTTTTGCAACACTGCTAGCCACACATTGTCACATATGCATAACTAGAGTGAAAGGTAAATGAACACATGATGAAAACAATTAAAAGAAAGTAAATTTAAATTGAAGTAGCAATCACTTAACTCAAAGTAATCCAAGTAGTTCTTCAACAATTGCAATTGAATCTCCCAAGATACTAGGCATAGGTTGTCAGGTTGGAACCTAAATCCCTAGAGAGAATCTCCACAGGAGTCAAAGTAAAAAGCTAGAAAAAGTACCCAAATGAGAAGAAGTCTCCTAATCTCTTTCAACACAACTATATATACCCTAGATCTTCGGCGTTGTTACGACTATAATACGTGTTTACATGGATCACCTTTTGCTAGTCCTCCTCACGTACGCTCGTACTTCAACTCGTAAATCTTTCTGTACATTTTGCCTTCTCCCGTACGACCAAGGTATGAGCATATTGTGCTCGTACTGTACCCTGCATTCGCTCTTCTCCAATTTAAGCTCCCAAATGATCAAAATCTGCTTGATAATGCTCCATTTTTCAAAATTGTACAAATTCATCCACAATTAGCCCTTATTTTCACTTTAGGCAAAATAAACACTATAACCACATAATCGGCTCAAAAGTACAAAAGTAATACACAAATAACTTCAAAAATACCCTACCAAATAGAGCATCGTTTCTATTTATCAATTTTATAATTATTTAAAAGCGAGGTTCATTTTATATATATATGTATATGTATGTGTGTGTTGATGAGCACAAATGATGAGTGTAAAAATGGTGTAATGTCGTTCCGCTGAGGATTGGGGCTATGGCACGTAATTATGTGAATTACCAGGCACTAGAGTATGTGAATTAATAGAATCCAAGCAACAAAGACTGAATGATGTGGAATAAAAGAAAGCAATTGACTAAGGTGTAAACTGTATGATAAAAGTATGGGCCAGATTAGGGGGATTATAACCTTGATGTTCTAACAAACTCAGGATTAGGGAAAGAATAATTAACAAAGGGATATATGGGCAATGCACAAAAGAATTCTACTCAGCTACTTTCGTAATCAATAAGAGAATTAGGCTAAGATTGCCCCACTGTCGTGATGCATCAATCATAACCTTAAGCACCTAAGCATTGTAAGCCCCCAATATTACATCTACTTCCATAGCAGGAAAATTAGGTTGAAATTGGTAAGGCTCGAGTCTCCATCCAACTGTCGTTGTAATGAATCCCTCTCCTAAACTAGCAATTAATTCTGGCCACAAACCAATAACTAGTGCAAAGAAATCCCCAAATCAACATAAACCCTAGGTAAAAGATTCAATCCCTTTATGCAATTAATTATCAATTGAACATCAAGATTAACAATGGATCCCTAATCCAAACCCATAAACGAACTACTCCCGCATGGTTAAAGTAAACAAAACAAAGCAATAATTAATAACCATAAACATTGCAAAAAAGTAATAAAGGAATAAGAGAACTTAACTGATAAAGAACAAATTCAATCTTCAATCTTTGATTCCACTCTTGAAATTAAATAATCTAATGTGAAACTAATCTAAATTATGCTAGGGAAATATAAACTAAAAGCTAGGGTTCAGAACTCTATAAGGGAACTTTCTCCATTTGTAGAGAATAGGTAGAATATATAGGAGATAAATGGGCCTTGGCCCATTAGGCAACTTCTAATTCTTTTCCCATTTGTATTCTTGTTTTCTTTCTTCCTTGTAATTCCCTTTTCTTCCAGAACTTGTCCAAAATGCTCCAAAATTCCTCATTTGTTGTTCCTTGTAGATAATTCAACACTTGGACAATATAACACACAAACAATTCCCAATCTCACTAGGATAAGGGAAATACAATTAAAATAAGGGGTGAATTATTGTATAAAATAGAAGATATCAACTCCCCCACACTAGAACTTTTGCTTGTCCTCAAGTAATTACCCAGGATAATCTTCCTTCCAAGCACTGCAACTGATCACACTTCCTTCCTGCTCAACCAATCATTCCACCAACCAACTCATGCAACCTAACCTGCTTCAAGAATCATCTCAGAATCACAAGTGAGTTCCCTTCTAAGGCCAATAACCGAGCACCAGAATTAAGGGAGATTAGAACCCTGTATGCACATGTACTCAATTGAGATTATGCAAGACTTGGTTTAAGATGAACTCTCATAGACATGCCCTTCATATTCACATAGATCACTCTAAAACTGAATGCTAAGATCAAATAGGACTTTATTTGGCTTGTAATGGGGCTAAGGGTGAGTGGCTAAACAAAGAAGGGGTATGGAAAAATAAACAAAGGAGAGAATTTCACATCTATTCACAACTAAATCTAGAAGAAAAACTACAAGTATGGACAATGGAGCAAACTACCATTGAGAACACAAAAACACTCTAAAACAGTGGTGTTGGACACAACTTTTCTAGCATCATGAACCATATGCACTTTTATTCATCATCTTTTTTTTTCTTTTCTTTCACAAACTTTCATCACTTCCAAACTTTTTCTCAAACAACAATTTTTTTTCTTTTCTTTTCTTTTCTACTATCAAACAACTTTCTTTTCTTCAAAACAAAACAATAAACTAATTCCTTTCACCAAACCCCCACACTAGTACAAAGATAACAAGAGTAGTTCTAACAAAAATAAGCTCCAAAAAAGAAATCTCTTCTAAATTAAAGAACAAATGCTACATTCTCTCTAAGGGTGGATGGAAATATATGGCTAAGGCTAAGGGTTTAATAACATGGGTAAACAAGAAAAACAATAACAAAGAATGGGTTAAAGTGCTTAGCACTTATTAAACAAAAACAAGGCTCAAAGGGGACAACTAGGGAAAATAATTGTAACACAAGGTAGGTTTAAAGGCTTGGGCTAACAACAATGGCCTAAATCACTTCAAAGCATGCAAATTCTAGACTTCACTATGAGAGCACTGAGACAAGCTATGACAGAAGAAATATCACCGGAATCCCACATAAGCCTTCACTAGCAATGCATAACACACAGGGGGAACATTTATGTTAGAGGTTAACCCAATTATTGGCAAGAGACTGAATTAAACACAAGCTCAACTTTGTTTCATCCCTGACGTGCTAGGCTGCACAAGTACCACCAAACAAACCACAGACCAGCAGGAAGTAAAGTGGTCACAACCACAACACAAGGGAAGCACATTACCTTCAGCTGCAACTTGAGTCCTTCAAGCAAACTTCATCCAAATTTCATCAGAAATAGTATCCCCCCCACACTTAAACTGGACATCGTCCCTGATGGACAAACAAGGTCTCACGAACTAGAAAAAACGAACTAGAAAACATAACATTTTTTTTATACTCTTTTTTTTTTTTTTGCAAAGATACTGCGCCATCACGGCTTGGGTCACGGCCGGGATGAGGGCCGTGACTCAGAAGCCTCAAAATGCTCGTTAGACACTGGAATTCGGGAAGATCATCACGGCCTGGGTCACGGCCGGGACGTTGCCCGTGACCCAGAGCCCTCGTTTAAGCTCTCAGCAGTGGAATTTCTGGTGCATCCTCCCGGGCGGGGTCACAACAGAGATGGTGGCCGTGACCTAGAGCCCTCGTTTGGCCTCTCGGTACTGGAATTTCCTGGACAGGGTCACGGCCTGGGTCACGGCCGGGATGTGACCCGTGACCCAGAGCCCTGCTTTGCTCTGCTCCGTTGAAAAACGATGCCTCGGCATCACGGCCGGGGTCACGGCCGTGAGCCTGGCCGTGATCCAGGCTCCTCTTTGCGCACTTCTGTTCTTTTCGCGCCCAAGTGCGGTTTCACCTGCAAGTTAGTCCAAAATATACCCTAAAACACTTCTAAACTGTTTCAAAGCCTAACCTCTTCAATTCTAACCATTCCCCACTCTCGCAAAGGTAAAAGAAAGAAAATCTCACACCAAAACAACCCCAGAGAACACCCTGTAAACAAAGAAAAATCCTGAAGCTAATCCTAACTAAAATAAAAAGAAAAATGCAATAAAATAAAATGCAAAAAGTAAAGGATAACATGGGGTGCCTCCCATGAAGCGCTAAGTTTACTGTCGTCAGCTCAACTCAACCTCATGGATATCAGGTGGGATTGTGGACTACGCGATCCGGTGGCCTTTTGAACTTAGTTAGCTCCCTCATCCATCTTTTGTAGAAACCACCAGGACCAGAGAACTTTTTCTTTTGTTTCAGCACACTTGACAGTTCTGGGTGTCAAGGATCAATAGGGGAAACATGCAAATCCCCTAACTCAATCTTTCTACTTTCAGCAGTGCACTCACCCAGCCCTTCTATCAAGTAACACTCATCAACATATGAGGGCTGGTGCTTCGCCATTTTGAATATGTCAAATTCAATCTTGTTCTCTGCCACTTCCATCACGAGTTTTCCTCTTCTCACATCAATAAGTGCACCAGCAGTAGCTAGAAAAGGTCTACAAAGTATAATAGGAACCTTGGCATCTTCCTCTATATCTATTACAACAAAATCCCCCGGTATAAAGTACTGATCAATCATGACCGGGACATCCTCTAGAACTCCCACCGGACGCTTTATGGAGCGATCCGCCATCTGTAGGGTCATGGAGGTAGGTTTTGGTGTTCTCAGATTGAGCCTCTTACATAAAGAATATGGCATAAGACTAACACTGGCACCCAGATCACACAGAGCACCCCCAACTACAAATCCACCAATGATGCAAGGGATGGAAAAACTACCTGGATCTTTCAGCTTATGAGGTAGTTTATGTTGAAGAACTGCACAGGTCAAGGCTCCTTCGCTCAGATCCACCACCGCACTCTTCTCTGGCTTTTTCTTATTGCCTAAAATGTTCTTTAGAAACTTCTTGTACGATGGAATCTGAGTGATTGCTTCAACAAAAGGCATGGAGATCTCCAGCTTATCTAACATCTTATGGAACTTGCTCTCTCTATCAGACTCCTTTGATTTCCACAACCTCTGTGGATATGGTAACAGGTTGTAAGGTATAACCGAGTCATCTACCTTCTTGTTCTTCCTTTCATGCTTCTTACTTGGAACACTCTCATCCTGCTCAGGAGCTTTCTCCTTAACACCATCTCCCTGCACCATAGGCTCCTCCTCACTATCATCAAGAACATCCTCAACCTGAACACCCTCATCCTTCTTATCAGCTTTCTCAGGCACTAGATCATTCGAAGGAAAAGGGGGGTCCTTCAAAGCTAATCCACTTCTAGTGGTGACTGCATTCACTTGGTGCCTTGGATTTTCTGTGCTTGTTGGCAGTCTACCATTCGAAGAGGAAGGTTGATTAGAAAACTGATTACCTCCTCCTTGTTGCTGAGCCTTGAGACCATCTATTTCTGTTTGTAGCTTGCCAAACAGCTGAAAATTCTCTGCTTGTAGCTTGCCAAACTGAGCCATCATAGTGTTCATGAGAAGCTGTATATCAACATCCTGAGATATCATAGTGTTCATGAGAAGCTGTATATCAACATCCTGAGATGGTCTAGAGTTCATGAGAAGCTGTATATCAACATCCTGAGATGGTCTAGAGAAACCTTGACCCTGAGTGGTCCCAAAATTCTGATTCCCTTGCTGGAACTGCCCTTGATTGGGATTCTGATTATTCTGATTATTTCTCCACTGAGTTCCTTGGTTGCCACCTCTGTTTCCTTGATTACCTTGAAAACCTGGTGGATTGTTCCTCACTTGATTGCCTTGATTGTTCCAAGAGGGAACAAACTGATCTCTTCCTTGCTGCTGATAGGTCCCATAACCTTGCCCTTGGCCCTGTGGTCTAGAATAACCAATGAGATCAACTTGCTCCACATTAGGCTGAGGGACTTGGTTACCGAAGTCTAACAAAGGACATGTCTGAGCTACATGATTTCCACCACAAGTTGCACAACAGGCTACAAGAGGTACCTGTGGCACAGAATAGGGGTTAGGAACATAAGGATTCTGTGGAATTAGTGGAGGCTGAGTAACTGCCTGGACACTCTGAGTAGGGCCCTGTACTAACTGCTTTAGCATGTGTTGTATGGTGTCCAGCTGAGCCTGCATTGCCATCTTTTCTCCAACTTCGAACATCCCAGCTGCTTTCTCTCTCTTGGGTATATCATCCCCCTCAGTGTACCAGTAAGTATTGTTAGAGGTGATCCTCTCAATCAACTGCTCTCTAGCTGCTGGTCCCATATCAATGAAAATACCCCCAAAGGATGAGGTGTCTAGGATAATCTTTGACCGGTTAGTCAACCCCTCATAGAATGATGAAATAAAGTCACCTGGGGTCATCAAATTTTTTGGGCACTGCCTCCTCAACTCCTTAAATCTCTTCCAAGCCTCAGGAAGATCTTCATTGCCAAACTGTTGAAAATTCAGGATCTGCTTCTTTAACTTGGCAGCCTTGGAAGAAGGACAATACTCCTGCATGAAAGCTTTGTAGAGTTGTTCCCAGGTAATGAAGTGGTTGGCTGGAAAGGAATTTAACCAACTCTGTGCTTGATCTCTCAGGGAAAAAGGAAATAGTCTCAGCTTGATGGCTTCACTAGGAACACCATTCATCTTGATGGTCTGGCAGATTCGGTCAAAATTCACAATATGAGTTTTCGGGTCCTCAACCCGCGATCCTCCAAACTGATTATTCTGGACCATCTGAATGAGTTGAGTCTTCAACTCAAAATTATTTGCTTCAATTCCTGGGTACATAATGCAATCTTCTTCAGTGAACTCAGGAGCTAAATGTGCTGCCATGGGGTTTTCTTGTGGCACCTGCTGGGCGAACTGCTGGACCAGGTTGGGATTCATCTGATAGAGAAGATTTTGCATCCCAACCCCATAGCCTGGCTGTTGGTATACAGGCTGCTGCTCCATGAAAGGAGCTATGAATCCTCCCCCAACATAGACATTCGGGTTTGGATCGGCCCTGTAGTTCTGTGCCTGATTCTGAACATTTGGTACTGGAGGATCAGCACGAACTCTAGGGTTGTCCCCTGTTTCCTCTCTCTGCCGCTGGTGCTGCTGTGTGTTGACTCCAGTATGGGCTGGTTGCCCAGTGTTGCTACTGTCTCCGGTTTCCATGTCTACTTCGAAGTCCTGGAACTCTCGAAGCCCTTCCTTTCCCTCCTTAACTTCCTCTCAAGATTTAGATCGTAGGGACGAAGGTTCGTGCTCCCTTTCGATCTAGTATGCATAAAAGGAGGGTAACCTGCTGTTTAACACAACCACAAACACTCTTGGAAGGAACTAGTTATGGGTTAGTGCAAATATTTTTTTTTTGAATAAGCAATAAAATAAAACTTGATCTCCTAAAATTCACTAACTCTAATGCTAGTAAGAAATTAATCAAACAATCAAAACCAAATAAACCAATCCCCGGCAACGGCGCCAAAATGTGATGAGCACAAATGATGAGCGTAAAAAGGGTGTAATGTCGTTCCGCTGAGGATTGGGGCTATGGCACGTAATTGTGTGAATTACCAGGCACTAGAGTATATGAATTAATAGAATCCAATCAACAAAGACTGAATATTGTGAAATAAAAGAAAGCAATTGATTAAGGTGTAAACTGTATGATAAAGGTATGAGCCAGATTATGGGGATTGTAACCTTGATGTTCTAACAAACTCAGGATTAGGGAAGGAATAATTAACCAAGGGATATATGGGCAATGCACAAAAGAATTCTACTCAGCTACTTTCATAATCAATAAGAGAATTAGACTAAGATTGCCCCACTGTCGTGATGCATCAATCATAATCTTAAGCACCTAAGCATTGTAAGCCCCAAAAATTACCTATACTTTCATAGCAGGAAAATTTGGTTGAAATTGGTAAGGCTCGAGGTCTCCATCCAACTGTCGTTGTAATGAATCCCTCTCCTAGACTAGCAATTAATTCTGGCCACAAACCAATAACTAGTGCAAAGAAATCCCCAAATCAACAAAAACCCTAGGTAAAAGATTCAAACCCTTTATGCAATTAAACATAAATTGAACATCAAGATTAACAATGGATCCCTAATCCAAACCCATAAGCGAGTTACTCACGCATGGTTAAAGTAAACAAAGCAAAGCAATAATAAATAACCATAAACATTGTAAGAAATAAAAGGGAAGAGAAACTTAACTGATAAAGAACAAATTCAACTTCAATCCAAGATTCCAAACTTGAAAATAAATAATCTAATGTGAAACTAATCTAAACTATGCTAGGGAAATATAAACTAAAAGCTAGGGTTCAGAACTCTGTAAGGGAACTTTCTCCAATTGTAGAGAATAGGTAGAATATATAGGAGATAAATGGGCCTTGGCCCATTAGGCAACTTCTAATTCTTTTCCCATTTGTATTCTTGTTTCCTTTCTTCCTTGTAATTCCCTTTTCTTCCAGAACTTGTCCAAAATGCTCCAAAATTCCTCCTTTGTTGTTCCTTGTAGATAATTCAACACTTGGACAATATAACACACAAACAATTCCCAATCTCACTAGGATAAGGGAAATACAATTAAAATAAGGGGTGAATTATTGTATAAAATAGAAGATATCATGTGTGTGCGCGTGTGCGCGTGCATATGTGTGTGCGTGTGCGCGTGCATATGTGTGTGCGTGTGTGTGTGTGTGTGTGTGTGTGTGTGTGTGTGTGTGTGCGTGTGTGTGTGTGTGTGTGTGTGTGTGTGTGTGTGTGTGTGTTTAGGAAAGGGTTCGGGTGAGATAAAAGCCACAACTGAGAAGTGAGATAGAATCTCAGGTGAGATAAAAGCCACAACTGAGAAGTGAGATAGAATCTCAGCCATAGATAAAAAAAATCGTCACCTACAAACTTCAACAAGTGCAATGGAAGAAGGGAAAATGTGCACTAGAAGGCCAAAAATGCGCACTGGAGGCACAAATATGTGAAGCAATTACTGAAAAATTAAATTTAATATAGGATCTTCAACACAAATCATAAACAACCCTAAATAATAAACAAACAAACAATATTCAACTCAAATTAGTAATTAGTGATCAAGATTAATTGATCTTTTAAAAAAAGTTCATCATCTATAAATTTTTTCTTAAAAAAAATCTCTAGAAGGCACAATAATATGCACTATATGGCATAAAATGTACACTGGAAGAAGGAACAATGTGCACTGTATGACACAATAATGTGCTATGGTAAAAGGACCATTGTGCACTGGAAGAAGGAACAATATGCATTGTATGTCATAAAAATGTACACTGAAAGAAGGAAAAATGTGCACTGAAAAAAGGAACAATGTGCACTGTATTGCATAACAATGTGCACTTGAAGAATCAACAATGTTCATTGTATGGCATAAAAATGTGCACTGGAAGAAGGAAAAAATGTGTACTGAAAGGCATAAAAAATTAACTTACACAAAATTACAAAAATGCCATCGTGATTTTTTTTAAAAAAATCTCCAATTTGGACACTTGATCTGGACTCAATCTACAGGTATAGTTTCATTATACATACATATATATACATACATACATATATATATACATATGTATATATACATATGTATATATACATACATATGTACATACATATGTATATATATATACATATGTATGTACATACATATATACATACATACATACATACATATATACATACATACATACATATATACATATGTATGTACATATACATACATACATACATATATACATATGTATGTACATATGTATGTATATATACATATGTATGTACATATGTATGTATATATACATATGTATGTACATATATATATATACATATGTATATAAATACATATATATGTATATATATAGATATGTATGTATATATGTATGTATGTATATACATATATACATATATATATACATATGTATATATACATATGTATGTACATATGTATGTATATATACATATGTATGTACATATGTATGTATATACATACATATGTACATACATATGTATATATACATATGTATGTACATATGTATGTATATACATACATATGTACATACATATGTATATATACATACATATGTACATATGTATGTATACATACATATGTACATACATATGTATATATACATATGTATAGGGGCACACTCCCGTGCGAACTACTGCCCAAGTAGGAAATGAGAACGCTCCACAATCGTCCACGCGTCCAGATTAATGAATCTGATGCAATTTTAAAAAAAATGTCGCGGTGACATTTTCGTAAATAACTGGAAATTTGGTGCACCTAGTTTCACTTACAAGTGCACCGAGTTTCACTTACAAGTGCACCTATTTATACATATGTATATATATGTATATATACATACATATATATACATATATATACATGTGTATATATATGTACACATACATATACATACATATATATACGCATGTATACATATGTATATATGTATGTATATATACATATATATATGTTGGTCCCAAGGGGATGGGGTACAAGTCTAGAGGGGGGGGTGAATAGACTTGTATAAGATTTTGCAAATCTTTTCGACCTCTCGTGTGTATTGAACTTAGGATGTTTAGGTTTGATACCTCACGAGGTGAAGACAAAGTTTTATGCGCAGCGGAAATGTTATCCCCTTTTAGTTAGCACGAGTTTAAGTTAGTTCGAGAAGTGCGTTTATATGCAGTGCAATCGAGAGGTTAGCGAGAGATAAAAGCAGTAAGTAAATGCAAGAGAGATTTTTAAGTGGTTCGGCCAACCCGCCTACGTCCACTCTTCTTCCAGAAACTCCCTGGAAGGATTGCACTAAAAACTTCCCTTTTTAGTACAATATCGAGCGCTTGAGCTTTGATCACGAAGCCCGCCTCAAGCCTCAGGTTTTTCGCCCCGCTTCTTGTTACTCCACCTCTCGAGCACTTGACCTTTGATCACCAAGCCCGCGTCAAGCCTCAGGATCTTCACAAGACAGCTCCCAGGTTACTCCGCCTCTCCAAGGTCTTTCTCCCCGCTTCCAGCTACTCCACCTCTCGAGCACTTGACCTTTGATCACCAAGCCCGCGTCAAGCCTCAGGTTTCTTTCACTCGGACAGCTGCCAGGTTACTCCACCTCTCTTGCTTAATCCAAAGCAAGGTGTTTTTGGTTGTCACAGTTGAATGTAACAGGCTCCAATCTGACCACAAGCTATCGTTGAATCAACTTCGATGTAGAGCAGCTTCGGTCACCTTCTGGATGTATAACAGTTTAAGCTTTGTAACTCTCTTGAAACACTAAGATGTGTTTTCTCGCTGTTTTGAATATCAGGATGATATTCCAAGTTGAGCACTTGCACTTGAACGTTTTAGACAGACACTTCTTAAGAATTTCGAACCTCTTTTCTTTTTAACTCCTTTTTCTCTCTTCTTCCCCTTTTTTTTCTTCTGTGTCTTTACGTCCTTATATATGAGAGTAGAGGAATAATTCCGTTGGAGGGAAAATTATTCCGTTTGAAATTTGTCTCCCATGCTGATCATGGGTCTTGCATATTTTCAGCATATTTCATGGAGTGGTGATCTTGTAACTTGAACCTCTTTGTCTTGTAGTGAATATTCCATAGTTCACTTTCTTGAGTCCATGCTCCACTTTCGTCTTTTGGTAAAAGTTACTCTTTTTATATTCCCATCATTCCTTGTTTGTGGGGAATCAGACCACTTCAGCATTGGTGTACCTTTTGACCGTTTGTGGTGGAAATCTGATGTGTCATCCATTTCCGTCCATTTTGAAAACTCACGTTCGGCACCTCTTCATTATTCTATCTCCATGATATTCTTCTTCTCCAAACTTTAAGTATGCTTCCTGACCGTCATTCAGCTTTGTTAGAGAATTGTTAGTGTATCGAGACCAAGGTTGATATCTTGATTGCTTGATGTCTCGAACTCAAATATCGAGAGGTCTATCTCTCGAACTCTGTTTATGTCTCGAACTGGATAACTGTATCGAGAGGTCCTACCTCTCGAACTCTGCTTATGTCTCGAGACTTAGTTGATGTCTCGCAGACCCTTATTCCTCCAGTGTTGTCCCATGCTTTCTTCTGATCTGTCTATATGATTACAACACACGAGACTTCTAAGATGTTCAAACAAATTTACCTCAAGCTTAAATATTTTCCGAGTTGAGCTCAAAGTTACCCGGTTGTATTTTCGCTCTTGGTTTACTTGTCGAACTTACAGCGTTTTGCCTATGTATCGAGACTTGGGGATTTCTACTTAACAGTTGGTATCATCAAAACCTATTACATGATGTTCCTAACAATTTCCCCCTTTTTGATGATGCCAACACTTATACTTACTCTATATGGCTGATTTGATAGAAAGAATTAACATAGATTTTATTTTTCAGCGCATATGGTAAGTTTGACAAATACTCTACTAAAACATGAATAATAGAACTCACGCAACACCCCCAGCAAAAGATATATCTATGATTATAAAAGGGAATGTTTACAAAGCAGAGTTTAGTAGACAAGATTGAAAGAAATAAGACCAAGAACAACATAGATATCAATACATTGAAATGAGATGGAGTTTGGACCACGAGAGCTTACTTCTTGTTGGCTTTCCTTTTCTTGTTAATGGCTTCTCGTGTCTTGATGGGGTCTTTCGGATTTACCAGGCTTAAGTATTCATCTGTGACATCTAGATGCCTGTAGTTCCTGTAGGCTTCCCCCACGAACTCACCATCAATTACTCCATCTTTCCACCAGGCAATGCATTCTTCTGGAGACATATTGCTGTGTGTAGATATCCCAGTGATTTTCAGAAGCTTGAATATCTCCAGAGTCAGAATTTGTTCAGTGTCTTCTCTGTTCCCAAACTTAAAGTTTGTCATGAGAAGATCTATCTTCCTTTCTTCTTCTGACTGTCGTTCTTGTCTTTTTCTTCTTCTTTCTCTGTCCTCTTCTCTCCTTCTCTCCATTTCCAGTGTACGCTGGACCCTTAGGTTTTCTGCCTGTTTGGCATCCTCCACTGCTTTGCTCATGATTCTTGGTATTTTTGGAGGTGGTCCAGCTGGTTCACTTGCTGCCCTTTTCTTGCCCGTTGTATCCCCCTTCTTTTTCTCTTTATTTTCCCCCTTGTTGGCATCATCAGCACGGGAGAGGAGGGTGGACATACCTTCGAAGATTGCTTGAAGTTGGGCAGGGACTTGGTTCGACAGGTCATCGAGTATGGCCTTCATCACATCCTGTCGAAGTTCACTGGAATATTGGAAGGCTCGCAGCTCTGCTCGCATCTCGGCTAATTCAGCCCTCGCACTTGCAGCCTCTGCTCGAGCTACAGCGGCTTCATCAGTGGCTTTCCGTGCTGCATCCTCAGCCCATATCGCCTGTTCGAGAAGTTCGGCATGACGGCCTTGGGATTCACTTGTGCCAGCAGCAGGCATTGCAGCATTGCGGACCACAGCGAGTATTCTTTCGAGCTGAGCCATCTTCTGAGATTGATCAGCCATGAATTGACGCACTTCGCCAATGAAGACTTCTTCGGCCTGTTGATCATAGTCAGAAGTAGGAGATGAGGATCGAGATGTACCTTTCGTCGGAGGGGACTTGGGTGCTTCCAGATTTCCACCCATGACTTGCAATTGCGAGTCCACCTCTCGATTTAACGTCTGAGGATCCACAGGGACACAAAGTTCAGAGCTCGAAGGTAGCTCCATGTCAGGTGCTTCCCGGTTTCCACCTGAGGGATGGATCACTTCTTGCTCCTCACCTCTCGAACCTGGAGCCTCAGCTTCAGCAACTGTGGAGATAGGGTCAGCCAGAGAGTGTTCTTCGGTATTGGACGCTTCCCTGTTTTCATCCAATAGAGGTTCCCCCTCAGCATCACCTCTCGAACCAGTGCTGGGAACTTTGTCATCTGCTGGTGAGGTTGGAGACGTAGTGTCGACAGGTGCTTCCGGGTTTCCACCTTCGATGGTATCATCAGTACTCCTCGAACCAGCAGGACTTGGGGCAATCTGCTCTAAGTGCTCATTGGACTGCATTTCAGTCTGCTCCGATGAGTCTGGAATGATAATTATTTCAGGAGCAGTAGGAAAACCCGGCAGTGTGAGCAACGGAACTACACCCTCTCGAACTGTCTGAGCTTCATCGTTGTCAATCGAGGGTGTGGACGCAGGTGGTGGCAAAAGTAGAACGGTGTTGGGTGCCACTTGAAGTGCTTCAGAGGTCTCGGATTCACCTCTCGAAGCTTCTACCTGTTCGTCCAGAGCAGAGTTGCTGACTTGGGACAGTGGGATTGCGGCTGTTGCAATATCATCGTGAGCAACCCCAGAGGTCTCTCCTGGCCCTCTCGTGAACTCAACGTTCTGTCCCAAGGAGATGGCAGTGGCGAGCCTGATATCTTCTCGAAATCGTGCTTCTGTTTCAGGATCTTCTTCAGGCTCAGCTTCAACTTCTGGTGCTTCAACTGCTATGCTCTTCCCTTTATCAGTTCTTTCACTGTTCAGCTTCATTACTCGTGTTTCGTGGGCAAGATCCATCAGTTGTTGAGCTGGGATCTCGGAGATGCCCAACCACTGGAGTGCAAACTGCTCTTCTGCCTCCATTTCAGCTGCTTGACTCATCAATTGAGTGAAAGAACTGGTTCTCCAGTTGATCCACCTGATCACCCTGGAGAAGTCATCAAGAGTGGGTGCTTCCACTGCCAACTGAGTGGAAACTTCTTCATATAAGTCATCCCGCCCATCAGAGATGATTTCAGTAGCAGAGATTGCTTCGTCTATCTGAGCTGTGATCTCTCGACTATGCTCCAAGAGATCATCTTCCACCCTGACTGTGTAGTCTGTCTCTCGAACCATCTCACATGGTTCTTCTGCATCTCCTTGTACTGGATCACTGATCCCAGTACCTTCAACCTCTCGAGCCATCTCTCGAGATAAACCAACAGAGTCACCAGTACCCTCAGCAGTAATATCATCATTAACACACAAATCTCTTGACAGGGACCTGGTAGGGGGCACTCTCTCAACCTCAGTGGCCAGTGTAGCCTGAGGTTCCCCCTGGGCTTGTGCCCTGTCCTCGAAGGGTACTTGTATAACTGACGGTTCCACCTCTTGAACCCGGGTGACAGCAACAGTTTTGGCTTTCCTAGCCCTCTTTGGCAGATGAACCCTTTGTATCAGTACATCGAGAGGTTCATCATCAGAATTCTTTTCCTCGGTTTGGGCTTTCCTTTTGCCCCTTCCTTTTGGCTGTGAGGGAGAAGGTGCAGCCTTAACACCTTTAGTTTTGGGGACTAGAGATTTCGTCCTACCCATATAGGTATTTCGATGAATCTCTTTTCCCTCCCTCAGTTCGAAGCCCTTCAGGCTTAGGAGAAATTGCACAACAAAGCCGAAACCAACCTTTTTACTGATCGACAGGTTGGCGTTGGAGACTGAGCGCATCACTTGCTGTTGGAGGAAGTTGAAGATAATATGTGCCCAGTCCAGCTTGTTGTTGTTCCAAATGGCATGGAGGATTTTGAGGAGGTCTAGACTAACCTCGTCAGTTCCGGACACCTTGCCGAGCACAAACTTCATGATTAGGTCGGCAGCGAGAGCAAACCTCTCCTTTAGGTGGTACTTGCGGAGGGCTGAGGATGCTCTTGGTGGTGCAGTCGTTAGTCGGATCTTTTCCCAGAAGGCTTGCTTATCTAACTCGTAGTCCGACAGGTGCTTGACTGCGTCCTCCGTTGACGCGAAATCGAATGCCGCTCGGAGGTCACCTACGGAGGTTGTGATGGGAAATTCATTGAATCGGCTTTCGATTTTCCCTTTCGTGACCTTGGCATTTGCGAACCATTCTGTGAAGTCGAGGGGGTGAATGGTCCGGTAGTCGTGCGTCATGTATTTCATCAGTCCTGCTTTCTCAAACTTCTTCAGGACTTTTTCCGCCATTTTTGGATTAGGGGAGTTGGTGATGAAGCCGTTTCTGTCAAGGATACTCCCCGCCTTGACTTGTTTGATCTGAGAGCGAATGTGTAGCAACTCCCTCTGATATGCGTCGGAAGATGAGGTTGATGTAGAGGATTCGGACGCCATTGATGAAGGTTAGATGTTTTGGAGGGAATGTGTACTGCGTTTAGGATTTGGGGATTTTGGGTAAACGGTTTTAGCTTGAATCCGGGTAAAGAAGAAGGATTTGGCTTTTATATCATGTGGATTCGGGTTGGATATATGGGTAGGGTTGAGAGCTTGACCAGATAACGGATCCCGGTTAATTTAAAAGAATTTAAAGGTCAGAAATACCCTTTATAACGGTTATGTATGTAAGATATGGTAAGGGTATTTTGGTAAAGTATAATGCGGTTTTTGGATAGTGGGATATAATGAGATGTTTATACAGGCATGCTCCCATTAATCAAGATAATGCCCTTAAGTGCGGAAAACCGTCAGTAACCGATGACCACGTGGCTAGCATTAATATCCAAAGTTAGCCGTTTCCCCTCATATATCAGATTCACCTCTCGAAGGTGAATTATCTTCCACATGAGTTTAAGGATCTTCCCCCTGAGTGATTGATCCCTAAACCTCCTTATTCTTCCGTCTTGATCTGGTTAAGGATCTTCCCCCTGAGTGATTGATCCCTAACCCTCCTTATTCCTCCATCTTGATCTGGTTAGGGATCTTCCCTTTGATCCCTAACCCTCCTTATTCCTCCTTTCAGAGATATCAGTTTGTTATCTTTCGAAGTGACCTCTCGAACTACCCTTCTTCGAGACATAATGTATGTAGACAAACTGATCGGGTGACCTCTCGAACTACCTTTCGAACACAGATTGCAAGAAAAACACGTTTGATTCATCTAAAAGATATCACTTGGAACATATCCTTAAGTTCATTTAGTGATTTCCAGATACATTACATATGAATCAATATCCTATTAGATTCCCTAGAAACTTTTGTTTGGCCTTGGTCAGCCTAATAGGAATCTATCGTTAAAGCAGGAACTAGCCATCTAAAGTCCTATTTGTCTAATAACAGAACTAGGGGTGGCTATTCCCTTTTCTTGTTCTTCTCTCCGGAGCTGCTTACTGTAGTTGGGAGTGACCATCTTCATCGCTAATCCTCTTAATGTCTTTGGATTAGGTATGATCACCCCTTTGGCTGCTGCAGACCTCAGAAAGTCCCATCTGGTCTTCCTCTCCATTTCCCTTGGTTCTCCATTTGGTTGAGGAAGGCCCTTTTCCAGAATGTGCAGCAGTAGGAGTCCCTCTTGTGCAGGACTCTCCTCCCGATTCCAGTATCCCATCGTTGTGGATCTCCTCGTATTTGGGGATCCATTCACCTTGGATGGGAATAGGATTCTTGCTTGGATTATCAGGAAGCTCCGTAATCTGTTCACCCTTCGTTGATTCTGGATAGTTTTCTCCTTGAAAATCTTTGGACTTGACTGCCGGTTTCTTTCCTCTATAAAAGAATGGAACATCATCTTTTCCTTTCTTTTTCTCCATGGGAAGTTGATGATATGAACTTCTGAAAGAAACCCTCTTATTTATAGCCCAATAGGGTTACCACTGTTGAGTCACGGGATGCAATATGAATGACCATTCAATGCTTGTGTAACTCCAAAGCTGCCATAAAGTTGATGAAACCGCCCCTCACATGCGAAACAGTTCATGGCACTAAATACAAGAAGATAAGATTTGACCATTCATCCCAATTCTATCATTCCCAATTCTAACCTTAGTTGAGAGAATCTATTTTCACATAACGCTTTTGTGAAAATATCTGCTAGTTGCTCCTCCGTTGCAACGTATTCCAAAGTTATGTCCTTTTTCTCAACATGGTCTCGGATGAAGTGATATTTGATATCAATGTGTTTCGTCCTGGAATGTAATACTGGATTCTGAGTGATAGCTATGGCACTTGTGTTGTCACACATAATCTTAACCTCTTTACATTCAACACCATAATCCAGTAATTGTTGCTTCATCCATAAAACCTGAGCACAGCAACTTCCAGCTGCTACATATTCTGCCTCAGCGGTGCTTGTAGCTATCGAATGCTGTTTCTTGCTAAACCATGAGACAAGTCTTCCACCTAGAAACTGACATGTCCCTGATGTGCTTTTTCGATCTATCTTACAGCCGGCAAAGTCCGCATCTGAATAACCCATAAGTTCGAAAGATCCACCTCTCGAATACCAAAGTCCAACACTTTGCGTACCTTTGAGATATCTAAGAATCTTTTTAGATGCATTTAAGTGACTTTCCTTAGGACTTGCCTGAAACCTAGCACATACACCTACTGCAAAGGATATATCTGGTCTACTAGCAGTTAAATAGAGAAGAGATCCGATGATACCTCGATAAGTAGTCTGATCGACCTCTCGACCTTCACTGTCGACATCGATACGTAGAGAGGTTCCCATGGGTACTTTGACTGAGGATTTCCCTTCTATATTATATTTTCTGAGCAGATCCTTGGTGTATTTCTCCTGATTGATGAAGATACCTTCCTTAAGCTGTCTCACTTGTAATCCAAGGAAGTAGTTTAGTTCTCCCATCATGCTCATCTCGAACTTCCCTTTCATCAACCTGGAGAACTTCTCGCACAAGTCTGGATTGGTGCTTCCAAAAATGATATCGTCCACATAGATTTGCACCAATAAGATGTGATCCCCGTCCTTAATTCTAAACAATGTTTTGTCCACTAGGCCTTTGGTGAACCCACACTGAAGTAGAAAAGAGGATAAGGTATCATACCAAGCTCTCGGAGCTTGTTTTAAGCCGTAAAGTGCCTTCTTTAATTTGTATACTTTGTCAGCTCCCACGTCCTTCAAGAAACCCGGAGGTTGTTCAACGTACACCTCTTCTTCGAGAAGTCCGTTCAGAAAAGCGCTCTTGACATCCATTTGATATACCTTAAAGTCTTTGAAGGCGGCATATGCGAGAAAGATGCGTATGGCTTCGAGACGTGCCACTGGAGCGAAGGTTTCATCAAAATCTATTCCTTCCTCCTGACAGTAGCCTTTGGCAACAAGTCTGGCCTTGTTCCTAACAATAACTCCATCCTCATTCATCTTGTTTCTGAAAACCCACTTTGTACCAATGACATTCTGATGATGAGGTCTCGGAACTAGTTCCCAAACATCGTTCCGTTCAAACTGATGAAGTTCCTCTTGCATGGCTTGCACCCAATCTGGATCACATAGAGCCTCTTCGATCACCTTAGGCTCTATTTGAGATAGAAAGCAAGCAAACATGCTTTCTCTGTATGCTGATCTGGTTTGAACTCTGTCACGTACATCTCCAATCACTTGATCAGCAGGGTGACTCTTCAACCATCTTAGGTTGGGTTGTGGCTCCTCAGTTGATGCTTCCGTTGAAGGTTGAGATGTGGGTTGAACATCTATGATCTGGATTTGATCAACTGAGTCAGGAGCTTTCTTCTTGGTAGACTCTTCATCATCTGATTCTGACTGGAGTTCCGCTACGTCTCGAACTATAGACTGCTTGTCTTCGAGAGGTAAGTTTGATCTCTCGATAGACTCTGGCTGATCTTCCTCAGCTGCTTCCGTTGTCTTTGATGGTTGATCTGTCGATGCCCTTTCATCAAAGGTAACATGTATGGACTCTTCAACCACTAAACTCCGCTTGTTGAAGACTCTGAATGCTTTGCTTGTTGATGAGTATCCTAGAAATACTCCATCATCTGCCTTTTCTTCAAAAGTTCTTCGTTGAGCCTTCCCATTGTTGTGGATATAGCATTTGCACCCGAATGTGTGGAAGTGGCTTACATTCGGTTTTCTTTCATTCCACAACTCATATGGAGTCTTTCCAACTCCTTTCACGATCAAGGACCGATTTTGGGTATAGCACGCTGTGTTGATTGCTTCTGCCCAAAATCCTTGTGATATGTTGGCTTGTGAGAGCATGGTCCTTGCGGCTTCTTTGAGAGTTCTATTCCTTCTTTCAGCAACCCCGTTCTGTTGAGGCGTTCGAGCAGCTGACAGTTGATGATGAATCCCGTTCTCGTTGCAGTAGCTCTCGATTACTTGATTTATGAACTCTCCACCTTGATCTGACCGGATCTTTAGTATCGAGACATCCTTTTCAACTTGAACTTGCTTCAAGAGATTTGGCAGGGCAATTTTTGTCTCACTTTTCTTGGTTAAGAACACGGTCCATGTGAATCTTGTGTAGTCATCTACTACCACAAGAGTGTACTTCTTTCCCTTTATGCTGGGTGGATCCACTGGGCCAAATAAGTCCATGTGAAGAAGACTTAATGGTCTAGTGGATGATGTCTCGGCTTTGCTCTTGAAGGAGGATTTGATCTGTTTGCAACGTTGACATGCCTCACAAATTTTATCCTTTCGAAACGTCACTTTGGGCAGTCCTTCCACTAAGTTCCTCTTAGTAAGCTTGTTGATAGTCTTGAAGTTCAGATGACTAAGCTTACTATGCCAATCCCAGCATAAATCTTCCTTGCTCCTTGCTAGCATACATAGGGATGGTTTTGCAGACCTCCAATCCACTATGTACATGTTTCCTTTCCTTGCTGCTTCCAAGACGACTTCGAGAGATTCCTCGCTCATAATCTGACATTTGCTTTTGGTGAAGACAACCTTGTAGCCTTTGTCACAGAACTGGCTTGTACTAAGGAGATTGAACTTGAGCCCTTCAACGTAGGATACTCCCTTAATAACCAGCTCATTCTTTTGAATTTCACCAACAGCTTTTGTGCGTCCCTTCTTCTCGTTGTCGCCAAATGTCACCAAGGGACCTTCGATAGGTTGGATGTTCTCTAGCAGTGTTAGATTTCCCGTCATATGTCTCGAACATCCACTGTCAATGAACCACATGTCCCTGGTGTCCTGCAAGGCAATTAAGCAAGTTTAGGTACCCAAACTTTGGGTCCTGGTGGGTTAGTGAGTTTAGGCATCCATTTATACCTTGTGCCCATTATTCCAGGCCTAGGCGCAATGTAGCCATTGTACGTTTGATAATTATAAGGAATGCTAGCAAAGGTTTTAGGCCTCTTTGGTGCATAAATCAACTTAGGTAGAGACTTTTCGACCGGCTTATGCACCATGCCTTTCATACGCTGTTTGGTCATGTGAAATTGCTGAAAGTGAGGTTTCTTCCAGAACTTGTGATTCGATGACCAATTCTCACTAGATGGATAGAGTCTGCCTTTCTCCATCCGTGAGTTCCTAACTATGTGGATCTCAGACCTTCCATATTTGCCTTGAGGCGCATTATATGGAATGTAGCTCTTTTTGTACTTGGAATGGCCTTGCGAGAGATAGCAAGGTGATCTCTCGATATTGTTTACCCGGCCATTCTTCGTAGCTTTCCTATACTTTCCATTGCTGGTGTATAGGGACGGTTTATGAATAGCTACTCTGGTCTTTTCTGTTGGTCCTTTATGACCTTTATTTGGTTTGGGTTGAGATCCTCCATTTCTTGAAGTTCCCAAACCGTTGGTCTGTTTATTTCTCGAGAGATGGTCTCGATGGAACCCTAGACCGGTTCTATCACTTGTAGGTCTGTGATCATTCACCATTTTCTCCATAGCTTTGGAGGAATTAGAGTATGATGCTATAACCTTTCTAAGATCATTTTCTGTGATCTCTCGAGTTTTGCACTCTTCAGTCAGTTGGATTATTTTAGCTTCTAACTCACTTACTTTGAGAGTTAGCTCTGAATTCTCTTTCGAGACGTTCTTAAGCATATCTCTTTCAGCGGTTAGCTTGCTGTTTTCTTCCCTGATTTTGGCATGAGTGCTATTAGCGACTGCGAGATCCCTTTTAAATGTTTCAAGCATCTCAAAGGGATCTTCATCGCTTCTGAAAGAAGAACAACGAGAGGTAGAAGTAGAGCAGCGAGATGTGGAAGTAGAGGTTACCTCATTGTCAATGGCCATTAGGCATTGATTCTCTTCTTCCTCGGTGTATAAGCAGATGAGCCCCCTCTCATCCTCTGAGCTGCTGCTGCTTTCACTGGAGCTCGACGTCTCGGACTCCTCGATTGTTCTCTCGAGTTCCTCAGCAACAAGCGCCTTTCTGCGCAGATGTTTCTTTGTATCTCCCTTGAAGCCACTTTGTGCTGGCTTCTCTTTAGGTTCCTCCTTTCTCCTGGAGTTCCTACCTTCTAGGCCTTGATACTTGCTTACCTTAGGGTAAGGACAGTCAGCCTTGAAGTGCCCCGGTCTCCTGCAGTTGTAGCATAGACCTTGATCTTCTTCCTCCATTCCTCTGGATGTGTATTTCTCATTTTTCCTTCTTGAGGAGGAAGGTGAACTTGTATTGCTTTCCGGTGTCTTCTTCATGAACTTCCTGAATTTTCTTATGAAGAAAGCAAACTGTTCGTCAGATAAAAAATCAGTGGGATTAGGATCTGACCTTGAGGAGGTGGTTGGTTGGTCCGCAACCAGTGCCACATTCCGTCTGTCCACCACGTCCTCATCTCTTGGAAACATCTCAAATTCGAAGGCTTTGAGATCTCTGAATAGTTGGTCGGTTGTGGTGTTCTTCAAATCCCTGTGATCACGCATTGTGATCACCTTCATTTCCCACTCCTTGGTAAGGCCTCGTAAGACCTTCAGGTTTAGCTCCTTTTGTGGAATCTCCTTCTCGAGATCACTGATCTCTATTGATAGCTTCATGAAACGAGATTCCATGCTGTCGATGCTCTCCCCTGGCTTCATCTTGAAGTCCTCGAACTTCTTCATGGCCACGGTGAGCTTGTTCTCCTTCTCCTGTTCGTCACCTTCACCAATCAACATCAAAGTATCCCATACCTCTTTCGCCGTTTTGCACTTTCTTACTTTTGGAAAGATGGTTTCGTCTATAGCTCTGAAGAGAATATCCTTGGCAATGTTGTCCAAGTTGTTTCTCTTCCTATCATCACTTGTCCATTCTTCCCTAGGTTTGGGGACATACTTTGGTGTATCTCTGGTTTGCTCAGCAGTCGTGTTTACCATCATGATCTTGACTGGTCCAGATGTTATAACTTCGGCCATCTCATCATGGAGGGCTGATAGATACGCAAGCATGCGTGTTTTCCAGTCATCGAACCTGCTAAGATCAAAGAGAAGATGTCTCGACAACATGCTATCCATATTAGAAGAATTATCTCGTGCTTTGAAAATTTTTAAAAGATTTTTCAAAGAAGGATCTCTAGGCAATATAAACAAAGGTTTATATCGATCAGAGAACTTGCTCTGATACCAATTGTTGGTCCCAAGGGGATGGGGTACAAGTCTAGGGGGGGGGGTGAATAGACTTGTATAAGATTTTGCAAATCTTTTCGACCTCTCGTGTGTATTGAACTTAGGATGTTTAGGTTCGATACCTCACGAGGTGAAGACAAAGTTTTATGCGCAGCGGAAATGTTATCCCCTTTTAGTTAGCACGAGTTTGAGTTAGTTCGAGAGGTGTGTTTATATGTAGTGCAATCGAGAGGTTAGCGAGAGATAAAAGCAGTAAGTAAATGCAAGAGAGATTTTTAAGTGGTTCGGCCAACCCGCCTACGTCCACTCTTCTTCCAGAAACTCCCTGGAAGGATTGCACTAAAAACTTCCCTTTTTAGTACAATATCGAGCGCTTGAGCTTTGATCACGAAGCCCGCCTCAAGCCTCAGGTTTTTCGCCCCGCTTCTTGTTACTCCACCTCTCGAGCACTTGACCTTTGATCACCAAGCCCGCGTCAAGCCTCAGGATCTTCACAAGACAGCTCCCAGGTTACTCCGCCTCTCCAAGGTCTTTCTCCCCGCTTCCAGCTACTCCACCTCTCGAGCACTTGACCTTTGATCACCAAGCCCGCGTCAAGCCTCAGGTTTCTTTCACTCGGACAGCTGCCAGGTTACTCCACCTCTCTTGCTTAATCCAAAGCAAGGTGTTTTTGGTTGTCACAGTTGAATGTAACAAGCTCCAATCTGACCACAAGCTATCGTTGAATCAACTTCGATGTAGAGCAGCTTCGGTCACCTTCTAGATGTATAACAGTTTAAGCTTTGTAACTCTCTTAAACACTAAGATGTGTTTTCTCGCTGTTTTGAATATCAGGATGATATTCCAAATTTAGGTACTTGCACTTGAACGTTTTAGACGGACACTTCTTAAGAATTTCGAACCCCTTCACCGTATCTTGCTTCTGTGTCTTCACGTCCTTATATATGAGAGTAGAGGAATAATTCCGTTGGAGGGAAAATTATTCCGTTTGAAATTTGTCTCCCATGCTGATCATGGGTCTTGCATATTTTCAGCATATTTCATGGAGTGGTGATCTTGTAACTTGAACCTCTTTGTCTTGTAGTGAATGTTCCATAGTTCCCCTTTCTTGAGTCCATGCTCCACTTTCGTCTTTTGGTAAAAGTTACTCTTTTTATATTCCCATTATTCCTTGTTTGTAGGGAATCAGACCACTTCAGCATTGGTGCACCTTTTGACCGTTTGTGGTGGAAATCTGACGTGTCATCCATTTCCGCCCATTTTGAAATCTTCACGTTCGGCACCTCTTCATTATTCCATCTCCATGATATTCTTCTTCTCCAAACTTTAAGTATGCTTCCTGACCGTCATTCAGCTTTGTTAGAGAATTGTTAGTGTATCGAGACCAAGGTTGATATCTTGATTGCTTGATGTCTCGAACTCAAATATCGAGAGGTCTATCTCTCGAACTCTGTTTATGTCTCGAACTGGATAACTGTATCGAGAGGTCCTACCTCTCGAACTCTGCTTATGTCTCGAGACTTAGTTGATGTCTCGCAGACCCTTATTCCTCCAGTGTTGTCCCATGCTTTCTTCTGATCTGTCTATATGATTACAACACACACGAGACTTCTAAGATGTTCAAACAAATTTACCTCAAGCTTAAATATTTTCCGAGTTGAGCTCAAAGTTACCCGGTTGTATTTTCGCTCTTGGTTTACTTGTCGAACTTACAGCGTTTTGCCTATGTATCGAGACTTGGGGATTTCTACTTAACAGTTGGTATCATCAAAACCTATTACATGATGTTCCTAACAATTTCCCCCTTTTTGATGATGCCAACACTTATACTTACTCTATATGGCTGATTTGATAGAAAGAATTAACATAGATTTTATTTTTCAGCGCATATGGTAAGTTTGACAAATACTCTACTAAATCATGAATAATAAAACTCACGCAACACCCCCAGCGAAAGATATGTATATGATTATACAAGAGAATGTTTACAAAGTAGAGTTTAGTAGAAAAGTTTCAAAGAAATAAGACCAAGAACAACATAGATATCAATACATTGAAATAAGATGGAGTTTGAACTACGAGAGCTTACTTCTTGTTGGCTTTCCTCTTCTTGTTAATGGCTTCTCGTGTCTTGATGGGGTCTTTCGGATTTACCAGGCTTAAGTATCCTCCACTGCTTTGCTCATGATTCTTGGTATTTTTGGAGGTGGTCCAGCTGGTTCACTTGCTGCCCTTTTCTTGCTTGTTGTATCCCCCTTCTTTTTCCCTTTATTTTCCCCCTTGTTGGCATCATCAGCACGGGAAAGAAGGATGGACATACCTTCGAAGATAGCTTGAAGTTGGGCAGGCACTTGGTTCGACAGGTCATCGAGTATGGCCTTCATCACATCCTGTCGAAGTTCACTGGAATGTTGAAAGGCTCGAAACTCTGCTCGCATCTCGGCTAATTCAGCCCTTGCACTTGCAGCCTCTACTCGAGCTACAGCAGCTTCATCAGTGGCTTTCCGTGCTGCATCCTCAGCCCATATTGCCTGTTCGAGAAGTTCGGCATGACGGCCCTGGGATTCACTTGTGCCAGCAGCAGGCATTGCAGCATTGCGAACCATAACGAGTATTCTTTCGAGCTGAGCCATCTTCTGAGATTGATCAGCCATGAATTGACGCACTTCGCCAATGAAGACTTCTTCGGCCTGTTGATCATAGTCAGAAGTAGAAGGAGAAGAGGATCGATAGGTACCTTTTGTTGGAGGGGACTTGGGTGCTTCCAGATTTCCACCCATGACTTGCAGTTGCGAGTCCACCTCTCGATTAAGTATCTGAGGGGTCACAGGGACACCGGCCACCTCTCGATTAAGTATCTGAGGGGTCACAGGGACACCGGGTTCCTCTCGATTAAGTATCTGAGGGGTCACAGGGACACCGGGTTCATCTCGATTAAGTATCTGAGGGGTCACAGGGACACCGGGTTCAGAGCTCGAAGGTGGCTCCAGGGTCACAGGGACACCGGGTTCAGAGCTCGAAGGTGGCTCCATGTCAACAGGGACACCGGGTTCAGAGCTCGAAGGTGGCTCCATGTCACGCGCTTCCCGGTTTCCACCTGAGGGATGGATCACTTCTTGCTCCTCACCTCTCGAACCTGGAGCCTCAGCTTCAGCAACTGTGGAGATAGGATCAGCCGGAGAGGGTTCTTCGGTATTGGACACTTCCCTGTTTCCATCCAATAGAGGTTCCCCCTCAGCATCACTTCTCGAACCAGTGCTGGGAACTTTGTCATCTGCTGGTGAGGTTGGAGACGAAGTTTCGACAGGTGCTTCCCGGTTTCCACCTTCGATGGTATCATCAGTACTCCTCGAACCAGCAGGATTTGGGGCAATCTGCTCTAAGTGCTCATTGGACTGCATTTCAGTTTGCTCCGATGAGTCTGGAATGATAATTATTTCAGGAGTAGTAGGAAAACCCGGCAGTGTGAGCAATGGAACTACACCCTCTCGAACTGTCTGAGCCTCATCGTTGTCAATCGAGGGTGTGGACGCAGGTGGTGGCAAGAGTAGAACAGTGTTGGGTGCCACTCGAAGTGCTTCAGAGGTCTCGGATTCACCTCTCGAAGCTTCTACCTGTTCGTCCAGAGCAGAGTTACTGACTTGGGACAGTGGGATTACGGCTGTTGCGATATCATCGTGAGCAACCCCAGAGGTCTCTCCTGGACCTCTCGTGAATTCAACATTCTGTCCCAAGGAGATGGCAGTGGCGAGCCTGATATCTTCTCGAAATCGAGCTTCTGTTTCAGGATCTTCTTCAGGCTCAGCTTCAACTTCTGGTGCATCAACTGCTATGCTCTTCCCTTTATCAGTTCTTCCACTGTTCAGCTTCATTACTCGTGTTTCGTGGGCAAGATCCATCAGTTGTTGAGCTGGGATCTCGGAGATGCCCAACCACTGGAGTGCAAACTGCTCTTCTGCCTCCATTTCAGCTGCTTGACTCATCAATTGAGTGAACGAACTGGTTCTCCAGTTGATCCACCTGATCACCCTGGAGAAGTCATCAAGAGTGGGTGCTTCCACTGCCAACTGAGTGGAAACTTCTTCATATAAGTCATCCCGCCCATCAGAGATGATTTCAGTGGCAGAAATTGCTTCGTCTATCTGAGCTGTGATCTCTCAACTATGCTCCAAGAGATCATCTCCCACCCTGACTGTGTAATCTATCTCTCGAACCATCTCACGTGGTTCTTCTGCACCCCCTTGTACTGGATCACTGATCCCAGTACCTTCAATCTCTCGAGCCCTCTCTCGAGATAAACCAACAGAGTCAACATCTCCCTCAGCATCATCACCAGCGTGCAGACCGACAGAGAAAGCTGCTGACAGGGACCTGGTAGGGGGCACTCTCTCAACCTCAGTGGCCAGTGTAGCCTGAGGTTCCCCCTGGGCTTGTGCCCTGTCCTCAAACGGTACTTGAACAACAGAGGGTGTTACCTCTCGGATCTGGGTGACAACAGCAGTTTTGGCTTTCCTAGCCCTCTTTGGCAGATGAACCCTTTGTATTAGTACATCGAGAGGTTCATCATGAGAATTCTTTTCCTCGGTTTGGGCTTTCCTTTTGCCCCTTCCTTTTGGCTGTGAGGGAGAAGGTGCAGCCTTAACACCTTTAGTTTTGGGGACTAGAGATTTCGTCCTACCCATATAAGTATTTCGATGAATCTCTTTTCCCTCCCTCAGTTCGAAGCCCTTCAGGCTTAGGAGAAATTGCACAACAAAGCCGAAACCAACCTTTTTACTGATCGACAGGTTGGTGTTGGAGACTGAGCGTATCACTTGCTGTTGGAGGAAGTTGAAGATAATATGTGCCCAGTCCAGCTTGTTGTTGTTCCAAATGGCATGGAGGATTTTGAGGAGGTCTAAACTAACCTCGTCAGTTCCGGACACCTTGCCGAGCACAAACTTCATGATTAGGTCGGCAGCGAGAGCAAACCTCTCCTTTAGGTGGTACTTGCGGAGTGCAGAGGATGCTCTGGGTGGTGCAGTCTCTAGTCGGATTTTCTCCCAGAAGGCTTGCTTGTCCAAGTCGTAATCCGATAGATGCTTGACTGCTTCCTCCGATGACGCGAAATCAAATGCCACTCTTAGGTCACCTACAGATGTTGTGATGGGAAAATCATTAAAGCGGCTTTCGATTTTACCCTTCGTGACCTTGGCATTTGCGAACCATTCTGTGAAGTCGAGGGCGTGAATGGTTCGGTAGTCGTGCGTCATGTATTTCATCAGTCCTGCTTTCTCAAACTTCTTCAGGACCTTTTTCGCCATTTTTGGATTAGGGGAGTTGGTGATGAAGCCGTTTCTGTCAAGGATACTCCCCGCCTTGACTTGTTTGATCTGAGAGCGAATGTGTAGCAACTCCCTCTGATATGCGTCGGAAGATGAGGTTGATGTAGAGGATTGGGACGCCATTGATGAAGGTTAGATGTTTTGGAGGGAATGTGTACTGCGTTTAGGATTTGGGGTAAACGGTTTTAGCTTGAATCCGGGTAAAGAAGAAGGATTTGGCTTTTATATCGTGTGGATTCGGGTTGGATATATGGGTAGGGTTGAGAGCTTGAGAGCTTGACCCAAGGAAGGATACCGGTTTTCTTTAAAGAAGTAAAAGGTCAGAAATACCCCTAGTAACGGTCAGCGTATATGAAAAATAAGGGTATTTTTGGTAAATTAACAGAGCGGTTTTAGATTTAGGATAGTGGGGTAATAAAGAAAAGTAACTATATGATCATGCTCCCACTAATCAAGATAACTCCCTTAAGTGCGGAAAACCGCCAGTAACCGATGACCACGTGGCTAGCATTAATATCCAAAGTTAGCCGTTTCCCCTCATATATCAGATTCACCTCTCGAAGGTGAATTGTCTTCCACATGAGTTTAAGGATCTTCCCCCTGAGTGATTGATCCCTAAACCTCCTTATTCCTCCGTCTTGATCTGGTTAAGGATCTTCCCCCTGAGTGATTGATCCCTAACCCTCCTTATTCCTCCGTTCAGAGATATCAGTTTGTTATCTTTCGAAGTGACCTCTCGAACTACCCTTCTTCGAGACATAACGTATATAGACAAACTGATCGGGTGACCTCTCGAACTACCTTTCGAACACAGATTGCGAGAGAAACAAGTTTGATTCATCTAAAAGATATCACTTGGAACATATCCTTAAGTTCATTTAGTGATTTCCAGATACATTACATATGAATCAATATCCTATTAGATTCCCTAGAAACTTTTGTTTGGCCTTGGTCAGCCTAATAGGAATCTATCGTTAAAGCAGGAACTAGCCATCTAAAGTCCTATTTGTCTAATAACAGAACTAGGGGTGGCTATTCCCTTTTCTTGTTCTTCTCTCCGGAGCTGCTTACTGTAGTTGGGAGTGACCATCTTCATCGCTAATCCTCTTAAGGTCTTTGGATTAGGTATGATCACCCCTTTGACTGCTGCTGACCTCAGAAAGTCCCATCTGGTCTTCCTCTCCATTTCCCTTGGTTCTCCATTTGGTTGAGGAAGGCCCTTTTCCAGAATGTGCAGCAGTAGGAGTCCCTCTTGTGCAGGACTCTTCTCCCGATTCCAGTATCCCATCGTTGTGGATCTCCTCGCATTTGGGGATCCATTCACCTTGGATGGGAATAGGATTCTTGCTTGGATTATCAGGAAGCTCCGCAATCTGTTCACCCGTCGTTGATTCTGGATAGTTTTCTCCTTGAAAATCTTTGGACTTGACTGCCGGTTTCTTTCCTCTATAAAAGAATGGAACATCATCTTTTCCTTTCTTTTTCTCCATGGGAAGTTGATGATATGAACTTCTGAAAGAAACCCTCTTATTTATAGCCCAATAAGGGTATCACTTTTGAGTCACGGGATGCAATATGAATGACCATTCAATGCTTGTGTAACTCCAAAGCTGCCATAAAGTTGATGAAACCGCCCCTCACATGCGAAACAGTTCATGGCACTAAATACAAGAAGATAAGATTTGACCATTCATCCCAATTCTATCATTCCCAATTCTAACCTTAGTTGAGAGAATCTATTTTCACATAGCGCTTTTGTGAAAATATCTGCTAGTTGCTCCTCCGTTGCAACATATTCCAAAATAATGTCCTTCCTCTCAACATGGTCTCGGATGAAGTGATACTTAATATCAATATGCTTTGTTCTAGAATGTAATACTGGATTGTGGGTGATGGCAATAGCACTTGTATTGTCACACATGATCTTAACCTCCTTACACTCAACCCCATAATCCAGTAATTGTTGCTTCATCCATAAAACCTGAGCACAGCAACTTCCAGCTGCTACATACTCTGCCTCAGCGGTGCTTGTAGCTATCGAATGCTGTTTCTTGCTAAACCATGAGACAAGTCTTCCACCTAGAAACTGACATGTCCCTGATGTGCTTTTTCGATCTATCTTACAGCCGGCAAAGTCCGCATCTGAATAACCCATAAGTTTGAAAGATCCACCTCTCGAATACCAAAGTCCAACACTTTGCGTACCTTTGAGATATCTAAGAATCTTTTTAGATGCATTTAAGTGACTTTCCTTAGGACTTGCCTGAAACCTAGCACATACACCTACTGCAAAGGATATATCTGGTCTACTAGCAGTTAAATAGAGAAGAGATCCGATGATACCTCGATAAGTAGTCTGATCGACCTCTCGACCTTCACTGTCGACATCGATACGTAGAGAGGTTCCCATGGGTACTTTGACTGAGGATTTCCCTTCTATATTGTATTTTCTGAGCAGATCCTTGGTGTATTTCTCCTGATTGATGAAGATGCCTTCCTTAAGCTGTCTCACTTGTAATCCAAGGAAGTAGTTTAGTTCTCCCATCATGCTCATCTCGAACTTCCCTTTCATCAATCTGGAGAACTTCTCGCACAAGTCTGGATTGGTGCTTCCAAAAATGATATCGTCCACATAGATTTGCACCAATAAGATGTGATCCCCGTCCTTAATTCTAAACAATGTTTTGTCCACTAGGCCTTTGGTGAACCCACACTGAAGTAGAAAAGAGGATAAGGTATCATACCAAGCTCTCGGAGCTTGTTTTAAGCCGTAAAGTGCCTTCTTTAATTTGTATACTTTGTCAGCTCCCACGTCCTTCAAGAAACCCGGAGGTTGTTCAACGTACACCTCTTCGAGAAAGATGCGTATGGCTTCGAGACGTGCCACTGGAGCGAAGGTTTCATCAAAATCTATTCCTTCCTCCTGACAATAGCCTTTGGCAACAAGTCTATCTATTCCTTCCTCCTGACAATAGCCTTTGGCAACAAGTCTAGCCTTGTTCTCCTCCTGACAATAGCCTTTGGCAACAAGTCTAGCCTTGTTCCTATCCTGACAATAGCCTTTGGCAACAAGTCTAGCCTTGTTCCTAGCAATAACTCCATCCTCATTCATCTTGTTTCTGAAAACCCACTTTGTACCAATGACATTTTGATGATGAGGTCTCGGAACTAGTTCCCAAACATCGTTCCGCTCAAACTGATGAAGTTCCTCTTGCATGGCTTGCACCCAATCTGGATCACATAGAGCCTCATCGATCACCTTAGGCTCTATTTGAGATAGAAAGCAAGCAAACATGCTTTCTCTGTATGCTGATCTGGTTCAAACTCTGTCACGTACATCTCCAATCACTTGATCAGCAGGGTGACTTCTCAGCCATCTTAGGTCGGGTTGTGGCTCCTCAGTTGATACTTCCATTGAAGGTTGAGATGTGGTTTGAACATCTATGATCTGGATTGGATCAACTGAGTCAGGTGCTTTCTTCTTGGTAGATTCTTCATCATCTGAATCTAACTGGAGTTCTGCTACGTCTCGAACTATCGACTGCTTGTCTTCGAGAGGTAAGTTTGATCTCTCGATAGACTGTGGCTGATCTTCCTCAGCTGCTTCCGTTGTCTTTGACGGTTGATCTGTCGATGCCCTTTCATCAAAGGTAACATGTATGGACTCTTCAACCACCAAACTCCGTTTGTTGAAGACTCTGAATGCTTTGCTTGTCGATGAGTATCCCAGAAATACTCCATCATCTGCCTTTTCTTCAAAGGTTCTTAGTTGAGCCTTCCCATTGTTGTGGATATAGCATTTGCACCCGAATGTGTGGAAGTGGCTTACATTCGGTTTTCTTTCATTCCACAACTCATATGGAGTCTTTCCAACTCCTTTTACGATCAAGGACCGATTTTGGGTGTAGCACGCTGTGTTGATTGTTCTACCCAAAATCCTTGTGATATGTTGGCTTGCGAGAGCATGGTTCTTGCAGCTTCCTTGAGAGTTCTGTTCCTTCTTTCAGCAACCCCGTTTTGTTGAGGCGTTCGAGCAGCTGACAGTTGATGATGAATCCCGTTCTCGTTGCAGTAGCTCTCGATTACTTGATTAACGAACTCTCCTCCTTGATCTGACCGGATCTTTAGTATCGAGACATCCTTTTCAACTTGAACTTGCTTCGAGAGATTTGGCAGGGCAATTTTTGTCTCACTTTTCTTGGTTAAGAACACGGTCCATGTGAATCTTGTGTAGTCATCTACTACCACAAGAGTGTACTTCTTTCCCTTTATGCTGGGTGGATCCACTGGGCCAAATAAGTCCATGTGAAGAAGACTTAATGGTCTAGTGGATGATGTCTCGGCTTTGCTCTTGAAAGAGGATTTGATCTGTTTGCAACGTTGACATGCCTCACAAATTTTATCCTTTCGAAACGTCACTTTGGGCAGTCCTTCCACTAGGTTCCTATTAGTAAGCTTGTTGATAGTCTTGAAGTTCAGATGACTAAGCTTACTATGCCAATCCCAGCATAAATCTTCCTTGCTTCTTGCTAGCATACATAGGGATGGTTTTGCAGACCTCCAATCCACTATGTACATGTTTCCTTTCCTTGCTGCTTCCAAGACGACTTCGAGAGATTCCTCGCTCATAATCTGGCATTTGCTTTTGGTGAAGATAACTTTGTAGCCCTTGTCACAGAACTGGCTTGTACTAAGGAGATTGAACTTGAGCCCTTCGACGTAGGATACTCCCTTAATAACCAGCTCATTCTTTTGAATTTCACCAACAGCTTTTGTGCGTCCCTTCTTCTCGTTGTCGCCAAATGTCACCAAGGGACCTTCGATAGGTTGGATGTTCTCTAGCAGTGTTAGATTTCCCGTCATNTTGTGCGTCCCTTCTTCTCGTTGTCGCAAAATGTCACCAAGGGACCTTCAATAGGTTGGATGTTCTCTAGCAGTGTTAGATTTCCCGTCATATGACTCGAACATCCACTGTCAATGAACCACACGTCCCTGGTGTCCTGCAAGGCAATTAAGCAAGTTTAGGTACCCAAATTTTGGGTCCTGGTGGGTTAGTGAGTTTAGGCATCCATTTATACCTTATGCCCATTATTCCAGGCCTAGGCGCAATGTAGCCATTGTACGTTTGATAATCATAAGGAATGCTAGCAAATGTTTTAGGCCTCTTTGGTGCATAAATCAACTTAGGTATAGACTTTTCGATTGGCTTATGCACCATGCCTTTCATACGCTGTTTGGTCATGTGAAATTGCTGAAAGTGAGGTTTCTTCCAGAAATTGTGATTTGATGACCAATTTTCACTAGATGGATAGAGTCTGCCTTTCTCCATCCGTGAGTTCCTAACTATGTGGATCTCAGACCTTCCATATTTTCCTTGAGGCGCATTATATGGAATGTAGCTCTTTTTGTACTTGGAATGGCCTTGCGAGAGATAGCAAGGTGATCTCTCGATATTGTTTACCCGGCCATTCTTCGTAGCTTTCCTATACTTTCCATTTCTGGTGTATGGGGACGGTTTATGAATAGCTACCTTGGTCTTTTCTGTTGGTCCTTTATGACCTTTATTTGGTTTGGGTTGAGATCCTCCATTTCTTGAAGTTCCCAAACCGTTGGTCTGTTCATTTCTCGAGAGATGGTCTCGATGGAACCCTAGACCGGTTCTATCACTTGTAGGTCTGTGATCATTCACCATTTTCTCCATAGCTTTGGAGGAATCAGTGTATGATGCTATAACCTTTCTAAGATCATTTTCGGTGATCTCTCGAGTTTTGCACTCTTCAGTCAGTTGGATTACTTTAGCTTCTAACTCACTTACTTTGAGAGTTAGCTCTGAATTCTCTTTCGAGACGTTCTTAAGCATATCTCTTTCAGCAGTTAGCTTGCTGTTTTCTTCCCTGATTTTGGCATGAGTGCTATTAGCGACTGTGAGATCCCTTTTAAATGTTTCAAGCATCTCAAAGGGATCTTCATCGCTTCTGAAAGAAGAACAACGAGAGGTAGAAATAGAGCAGCGAGATGTGGAAGTAGAGGTTACCTCATTGTCAATGGCCATTAGGCATTGATTCTCTTCTTCCTCGGTGTATAAATAGATGAGCCCCCTCTCATCCTCTGAGCTGCTGCTGCTTTCACTGGAGCTCGACGTCTCGGACTCCTCGATTGTTCTCTTGAGTTCCTCAGCAACAAGCGCCTTTCTGCGCAGATGTTTCTTTGTATCTCCCTTGAAGCCACTTTGTGCTGGCTTCTCTTTAGGTTCCTCCTTTCTCCTGGAGTTCCTACCTTCTAGGCCTTGATACTTGCTTACCTTAGGGTAAGGACAGTCAGCCTTGAAGTGCCCCGGTCTCCTGCAGTTGTAGCATAGACCTTGATCTTCTTCCTCCATTCCTCTGGATGTGTATTTCTCATTTTTCCTTCTTGAGGAGGAAGGTGAACTTGTATTGCTTTCCGGTGTCTTCTTCATGAACTTCCTGAATTTTCTTATGAAGAAAACAAACTGTTCGTCAGATAAAAAATCAGTGGGATTAGAATCTGACCTTGAGGAGGTGGTTGGTTGGTCCGCAACCAGTGCCACATTCCGTCTGTCCAC
>NC_044925.1:10851065-10852068 GCF_003576645.1 Ipomoea triloba
GGTTTGGGAACTTCAAGAAATGGAGGATCTCAACCCAAACCAAATAAAGGTCATAAAGGACCAGCAGAAAAGACCAGGGTAGCTATTCATAAACCGTTCCTATACACCAGAAATGGAAAGTATAGGAAAGCTACAAAGAATGGCCGGGTAAACAACATCGAGAGATCACCTTGCTATCTCTCGCAAGGCCATTCCAAGTACAAAAAGAGCTACATTCCATATAATGCGCCTCAAGGCAAATATGGAAGGTCTGAGATCCACATAGTTAGGAACTCACGGATGGAGAAAGGCAGACTCTATCCATCTAGTGAGAATTGGTCATCGAATCACAATTTCTGGAAGAAACCTCACTTTCAGCAATTTCACATGACCAAACAGCGTATGAAAGGCATGGTGCATAAGCCGATCGAAAAGTCTATACCTAAGTTGATTTATGCACCAAAGAGGCCCAAAACATTTGCTAGCATTCCTTATGATTATCAAACGTACAATGGCTACATTGCGCCTAGGCCTGGAATAATGGGCACAAGGTATAAATGGATACCTAAACTCACTAACCCACCAGGACCCAAAGTTTGGGTACCTAAACTTGCTTAATTGCCTTGCAGGACACCAGGGACATATGGTTCATTGACAGTGGATGTTCGAGACATATGACGGGAAATCTAACACTGCTAGAGAACATCCAACCTATCGAAGGTCCCTTGGTGACATTTGGCGACAACGAGAAGAAGGGACGCACAAAAGCTGTTGGTGAAATTCAAAAGAATGAGCTGGTTATTAAGGGAGTATCCTACGTTGAAGGGCTCAAGTTCAATCTCCTTAGTACAAGCCAGTTCTGTGACAAAGGCTACAAGGTTGTCTTCACCAAAAGCAAATGTCAGATTATGAACGAGGAATCTCTCGAAGTCGTCTTGGAAGCAGCAAGGAAAGGAAACATGTACATAGTGGATTGGAGGTCTGCAAAACCATCCCTATGTATGCTAGCAAGGAGCAAGGAAGA
>NC_044925.1:10853112-10854619 GCF_003576645.1 Ipomoea triloba
ATCTTCATCAATCAGGAGAAATACACCAAGGATCTGCTCAGAAAATACAATATAGAAGGGAAATCCTCAGTCAAAGTACCCATGGGAACCTCTCTACGTATCGATGTCGACAGTGAAGGTCGAGAGGTCGATCAGACAACTTATCGAGGTATCATCGGATCTCTTCTCTATTTAACTGCTAGTAGACCAGATATATCCTTTGCAGTAGGTGTATGTGCTAGGTTTCAGGCAAGTCCTAAGGAAAGCCACTTAAATGCATCTAAAAAGATTCTTAGATATCTCAAAGGTACGCAAAGTGTTGGACTTTGGTATTCGAGAGGTGGATCTTTCGAACTTATGGGTTACTCAGATGCGGACTGTGCCGGCTGTAAGATAGATCGAAAAAGCATATCAGGGACATGTCAGTTTCTAGGTGGAAGACTTGTCTCATGGTTTAGCAAGAAACAGCATTCAATAGCTACAAGCACCGCTGAGGCAGAGTATGTAGCAGCTGGAAGTTGCTGTGCTCAGGTTTTATGGATGAAGCAACAATTACTGGATTATGGGGTTGAGTGTAAGGAGGTTAAGATCATGTGTGACAATACAAGTGCTATTGCCATCACCCACAATCCAGTGTTACATTCTAGAACAAAGCATATTGATATTAAGTATCACTTCATCCGAGACCATGTTGAGAGGAAGGACATTATTTTGGAATATGTTGCAACGGAGGAGCAACTAGCAGATATTTTCACAAAAGCGTTATGTGAAAATAGATTCTCTCAACTAAGGTTAGAATTGGGAATGATAGAATTGGGATGAATGGTCAAATCTTATCTTCTTGTATTTAGTGCCATGAACTGTTTCGCATGTGAGGGGCGGTTTCATCAACTTTATGGCAACTTTGGAGTTACACAAGCATTGAACGGTCATTCATATTGCATCCCGTGACTCAAAAGTGATAACCTTATTGGGCTATAAATAAGAGGGTTTCTTTCAGAAGTTCATATCATCAACTTCTCATGGAGAAAAAGAAAGGAAAAGATGATGTTCCATTCTTTTATAGAGGAAAGAAACCGGCAGTCAAGTCCAAAGATTTTCAAGGAGAAAACTATCCAGAATCAACGAAGGGTGAACAGATTACGGAGCTTCCTGATAATCCAAGCAAGAATCCTATTCCCATCCAAGGTGAATGGATCCCCAAATACGAGGAGATCCACAACGATGGGATACTGGAATCGGGAGAAGAGTCCTGCACAAGAGGGACTCCTACTGCTGCACATTCTGGAAAAGGGCCTTCCTCAACCAAATGGAGAACCAAGGGAAATGGAGAGGAAGACCAGATGGGACTTTCTGAGGTCAGCAGCAGTCAAAGGGGTGATCATACCTAATCCAAAGACATTAAGAGGATTAGCGATGAAGATGGTTACTCCCAACTACAGTAAGCAGCTCCGGAGAGGAGAACAAGAAAAGGGAATAGCCACCCCTAGTTCTGTTATTAGACAAATAGGACTTTAGATGGCTAGTT
>NC_044925.1:10859107-10862110 GCF_003576645.1 Ipomoea triloba
TGCACCTTCTCCCTCACAGCCAAAAGGAAGGGGCAAAAGGAAAGCCCAAACCGAGGAAAAGAATTCTGATGATGAACCTCTCGATGTACTGATACAAAGGGTTCATCTGCCAAAGAGGGCTAGGAAAGCCAAAACTGTTGCTGTCACCCGGGTTCAAGAGGTGGAACCGTCAGTTATACAAGTACCCTTCCAGGACAGGGCACAAGCCCAGGGGGAACCTCAGGCTACACTGGCCACTGAGGTTGAGAGAGTGCCCCCTACCAGGTCCCTGTCAAGAGATTTGTGTGTTAATGATGATATTACTGCTGAGGGTACTGGTGACTCTGTTGGTTTATCTCGAGAGATGGCTCGAGAGGTTGAAGGTACTGGGATCAGTGATCCAGTACAAGGAGATGCAGAAGAACCATGTGAGATGGTTCGAGAGACAGACTACACAGTCAGGGTGGAAGATGATCTCTTGGAGCATAGTCGAGAGATCACAGCTCAGATAGACGAAGCAATCTCTGCTACTGAAATCATCTCTGATGGGCGAGATGACTTATATGAAGAAGTTTCCACTCAGTTGGCAGTGGAAGCACCCACTCTTGATGACTTCTCCAGGGTGATCAGGTGGATCAACTGGAGAACCAGTTCTTTCACTCAATTGATGAGTCAAGCAGCTGAAATGGAGGCAGAAGAGCAGTTTGCACTCCAGTGGTTGGGCATCTCCGAGATCCCAGCTCAACAACTGATGGATCTTGCCCACGAAACACGAGTAATGAAGCTGAACAGTGAAAGAACTGATAAAGGGAAGAGCATAGCAGTTGAGGCACCAGAAGTTGAAGCGGAGCCTGAAGAAGATCCTGAAACAGAAGCACGATTTCGAGAAGATATCAGGCTCGCCACTGCTATCTCCTTGGGACAGAACGTTGAGTTCACGAGAGGGCCAGGAGAGACCTCTGGGGTTGCTCACGATGATATTGCAACAGCCGCAATCCCACTGTCCCAAGTCAGCAACACTGCTCTGGACGAACAGGTAGAAGCTTCGAGAGGTGAATCCGAGACCTCTGAAGCACTTCAAGTGGCACCTAACACCGTTCTACTTTTGCCACCACCTGAGTCCACACCCTCGACCACTACTGATGATGCACAGACAATTCGAGAGGGTGAAGTTCCGTTGCTCACACTGCCGGGTTTTCCTACTGCTCCTGAAATAATTATCATTCCAGACTCATCGGAGCAGACTGAAATGCAGTCAAATGAGCAACATGAGCAGAATGCCCCAAGTCCTGCTGGTTCGAGGAGTACTGATGATACCATCGAAGGTGGAAACCCGGAAGCACCTGTCGACACTACATCTCCAACCTCACCAGCAGATGACAAAGTTCCCAGCACTGGTTCGAGAGGTGATGCTGAGGGGGAACCTCTATTGGATGAAAACAGGGAAGCGTCCAATACCGAAGAACACTCTCTGGCTGACCCTATCTCCACAGTTGCTGAAGCTGAGGCTCCAGGTTCGAGAGGTAAGGAGCAAGAAGTGATCCATCCCTCAGGTGGAAACCGGGAAGCACCTGACATGGAGCTACCTTCGAGCTCTGAACCTTGTGTCCCTGTGGATCCTCAGACGTTAAATCGAGAGGTGGACTCGCAATTGCAAGTCATGGGTGGAAATCTGGAAGCACCCAAGTCCCCTCCGACGAAAGGTACATCTCGATCCTCATCTCCTACTTCTGACTATGATCAACAGGCCGAAGAAGTCTTCATTGGCGAAGTGCGTCAATTCATGGCTGATCAATCTCAGAAGATGGCTCAGCTCGAAAGAATACTCGCTGTGGTCCGCAATGCTGCAATGCCTGCTGCTGGCACAAGTGAATCCCAAGGCCGTCATGCCGAACTTCTCGAACAGGCGATATGGGCTGAGGATGCAGCACGGAAAGCCACTGATGAAGCCGCTGTAGCTCGAGCAGAGGCTGCAAGTGCGAGGGCTGAATTAGCCGAGATGCGAGCAGAGCTGCGAGCCTTCCAATATTCCAGTGAACTTCGACAGGATGTGATGAAGGCCATACTCGATGACCTGTCGAACCAAGTCCCTACCCAACTCCAAGCAATCTTCGAAGGTATGTCCACCCTCCTCTCCCGTACTGATGATGCCAACAAGGGGGAAAATAAAGAGAAAAAGAAGGGGGATACAACGGGCAAGAAAAGGGCAGCAAGTGAACCAGCTGGACCACCTCCAAAAATACCAAGAATCATGAGCAAAGCAGTGGAGGATGCTAAACAGGCAGAAAACCTAAGGGTCCAGCGTACACTGGAAATGGAGAGAAGGAGAGAATAGGACAGAGAAAGAAGAAGAAAAAGACAAGAACGACAGTCAGAAGAAGAAAGGAAGATAGATCTTCTCATGACAAACTTTAAGTTTGGGAACAGAGAAGACACTGAACAAATTCTGACTCTGGAGATATTCAAGCTTCTGAAAATCACTGGAATATCAACACACAGCAACATGTCTCCAGAAGAATGTATTGCTTGGTGGAAAGATGGAGTAATTGATGGTGAGTTCGTGGGGGAAGCCTACAGGAACTACAGGCATCTAGATGTCACAGATGAATACTTAAGCCTGGTAAATCCGAAAGACCCCATCAAGACACGAGAAGCCATTAACAAGAAAAGGAAAGGCAACAAGAAGTAAGCTCTCGTGGTCCAAACTCCATCTTATTTCAATGTATTGATACTTATGTTGTTCTTGGTCTTATTTCTTTGAATCTTTTCTACTAAACTCTGTTATGTAAACATTCCCTTAATCTTAATATATATATCTTCTGCTGGGGATGTTGCGTGAGTTTACTTATTCATGTTTAGTAGAATATTTGTCAAACTTACCATATGCGCTGAAAAATAAAATCCATGTTAATTCTTTCTATCAAATCAGCCATATAGAGTAAGTATAAGTGTTGGCATCATCAAAAAGGGGGAAATTGTTAGGAACATCATGTAATAGGTTTTGATGATACCAACTGTTAAGTA
>NC_044925.1:10864915-10871250 GCF_003576645.1 Ipomoea triloba
ATGTCTCGAACTCAAATATCGAGAGGTCTATCTCTCGAACTCTGTTTATGTCTCGAACTGGATAACTGTATCGAGAGGTCCTACCTCTCGAACTCTGCTTATGTCTCGAGACTTAGTTGATGTCTCGCAGACCCTTATTCCTCTAGTGTTGTCCCATGCTTTCTTTTGATCTGTCTATATGATTACAACACACGAGACTTCTAAGATGTTCAAACAAATTTACCTCAAGCTTAAATATTTTCCGAGTTGAGCTCAAAGTTACCCGGTTGTATTTTCGCTCTTGGTTTACTTGTCGAACTTACAGCGTTTTGCCTATGTATCGAGACTTGGGGATTTCTACTTAACAGTTGGTATCATCAAAACCTATTACATGATGTTCCTAACAATATACACATGTATATATATGTATATATATGTATGTATATATACATATGTATATATATACATATGTATACATGTATACATATGTATATATACATACATATATATACATATATATACATATGTATATATATGTATATATACATACATATATACACGTGTATATATATATATATATATATATATATATATATATATATATATATATATATATATATATATATATATATATATATATATATATATATATATATATATATATATANACGTAACATGTATACATATGTATATATACATACATATATATACATATATATACATATGTATATATATGTATATATACATACATATATACACGTATATATATATATATATATATATATATATATATATATATATATATACATATATATATAAATACATATATATATATGTATATATGTATGTACATGTATACATATATACATATATATATATATACATATGTATATATATATACATATATACATATATATATATATATATACATATGTATATATACATATATACATATATATACATATATATGTATAGGGGCACACTCCCGTTCGAACTACTGCCCAAGTAGGAAATGAGAACGCTCCACAACCGTCCACGTGTCCAGATCAATGAATCTGATGCAATTTTAAAAAAATGTCGCGGTGGCATTTTCGTAAATAACTGGAAATTTGGTTCACCTAGTTTCACTTACAAGTGCACCTATTTTTCACTTACAAGTGCAAGTAATTTACCTTGTTAATATTCATGCACCTATTTTCACAAATATTTTCACTTACAAATGCAAGTAATTTACCTTGTTAATATTCATGCACCTATTTTCACAAATATTTTCACTTACAAATGCAAGTAATTTACCTTGTTAATATTCATGCACCTGGTGCAACCTAGGTGCACCTAATTATAACATTAGTTGCACCTAGTTAACATTAGCTGCACCTAGTTACAACATTAGATGCACTTAGTATTGATGCTCAGTGTACAATTCACTTGCACCTGTAATGCATTTTACTTGCATCTGCAATACATTATAGATGCAAGTAAATTGTACACTGAGCATCAATACTAAGTGCACCTAATGTTATAACTACGTGCACCATAACTTGGTGCACCTAATGTTATAATTAGGTGCGCCTAGGTTGCACCCAAGTGCATGAATGTTAACAAGGTAAATTACTTGCACTTGTAAGTGAAAATAGGTGCACAAATGCAAGTAAAAAGTATTACAGGTGCAAGTAAATTGTACAGTGAGAATCAATGCTAAGTGCATCTAATGTTATAACTATATGCACCTAATGTTATAATTAGGTGCACCTAGGTTGCACCGAGGTGCATGAATGTTAACAAAGTAAATTACTTGCACTTGTAAGTGAAAATAGGTGCAAAAATAGTTGTACTTGTAAGTGAAAGTTGGTGCACTTATAAAACAATTACTTGCACCTGAGCGACCGTCCGCACCTTAGCGCATATATATATATATATATATATATATATATATATATATATATATATATATATTCCGGCCCCATCAGATGCAGCCTGTCTTCCCCGTGCGGCTGTGTGGCCTGATCTACGCCATTAGATCCCATGATCTAAGGCTTCATATTAATCCAAACAATACAGGCGCTTTATCTTTAGCTACGCGAACGAGAAGGATAATGTTGACAATTCACTACAATTTCAAAACCAGATCAGACGACTACGGAGATCAGACTTGAAGTCGACGAGCACTGAGCAACAAACACCTGACGAGCGTAGAAGGGGCTCCATCACCAGCAATGAGCGCTCCGTTCCGAACAAAACGCATAGGTCGACTCCAACAGAGGAACGAGAATGGAGTAATTCGCAATAGTCTGTGCATTATCAACATTAATCTGGTTCATATTTGAGATAATATTGGTGAAATTCGCAATAACATGTGTATTTGGTGTCTGGTGGTTAAGTGGTGTGTTTTAATCTGAGAACTGGTGCATTTTATAACGTGTAATGGTGTGTTTTAATTTTGTTGGTGCATTTGAATTTGAGTGGTGTATTTCTGTATTGTGGGGAATGGTGTGTTTTAATTTGTCCAGTGGTGCATTTTATAACGTAGAATGGTGTGTTTTAATACACATGGTGGTGAATTTACGAGAGTAGTTGCATTTGGTGTGTGGTGGTTAAGTGGTGTGTTTTAATTTGAGAACTGGTGCATTTTCGTACGTTGAATGGTGTGTTTTAATTTTGTTGGTGCATTTGAATTTAGTGGTGTATTTCGGTATGGTGGGGAATGGTGTGTTTTAATTTATTCAGTGGTGCATTTTATAACGTAGAATGGTGTGTTTTAATACACATGGTGGTGAACTTTACGAGAGTAGTTGCATTTGGTGTGTGGTTGTTAAGTGGTGTGTTTTAATCTAAGAACTGGTGTGTTTTAGTATGTTGAATGTTGTGTTTTAATAATACGTTTGTTGGTGCATTATGTACTCTAACATTACCTTCCCACTTACAATTACCATAAAGCCCCCACTTAAGTTACGCGAATTAAACTTCCTGAATCCTAATATATAACCTCCACCGTCAGATCAGCACAATCCAATGACGCACGCTAAGCCACACGACCGCACCTAATAGCAAGGCCGCATTTGATTAATTTTCTATATATATATATATATAGATTTTGTTTTTTTGTCTTTTTTTTTTACTTCATGATTCATGTGATATGTCAGAATATTTTATTATTGATAAGATAGACAAATCTTTTAGGAAAACGAGATGTGATCATGCTATGACTATGAGTTGTTTGAGGAATATAATAAATCCAATTCACTGATCCTTTCATTTTGAAGTTCACCGGCCGGTGTCCCCCTCCCCGCATGCACACACACGTATAGGTCCGGCCGGTTCCCTCGAAGACTACTCTACAAGTGAGAACATATAATCTAATTTTTTGAATATTATTGACTATATAACTGTATTACAATTTAGTGTTTGTTTATAACTACATTTCAACCTATTAAAGCACAAAGAGTCAATAATGTCTCCACTTGAACTCGAACCCATGACTTTCCACACTAGACCACAAGGTCTAATTTACGTTGTCTATTTTTGTTGTTAACACACAGAACAATAAACCTTTAATCACAAAATCATAACAAAATTCACACATTCCATTTTCCTACTATACCATCTCATCGCAATTACGTAAAAAATTTCAAAATATAATCTCCGTTTATCTTTGACATCTATTTCAGGTCTCAACCATATTAACATAGAATGCACAACATTGTATTTTTAGATGATTTCTTGTAATGAAATAGGGCAGAAATCAAAGTTGTTAGATAAAGTTTCAACTACAGTGTAATGTGTATGTATAGCGGGGTATTCAGTGTCGTTCGACAATGAAATTCCATGAAAATCGATATATGAAAATTAAATTATTTTTTAAAAAAATAATAAAATTTACCCAATACAATATGTTAAGCTATTATAAAAAACAATTTAATTTTCATATATTCCATGTCAACAAATTATATGGGTTACTTGTTAGAAATAGGCTAAAAATGCTAGATGAAAAATAATTATGAGTATAATAGGCTAGATGGACCATATTCGAATTCATGGTGTTGGATGAACAATCAGTGTTAGTACATGGGTCTATTTGACCCTTTTGCCTATTTTCAAATATTAAAGTTTTTCCTCTATAAAATTTATTAGATAATAAAAAAAATTTCATTTAAATTCTTAAAGTAGAGAAAAAAAAATTCTGACATATAACAGATCGATTTGTAATAAAATGTATTCCATACGTCCTAATTGAAATAATATAGTTTTAGAATAAAAAGAAATTTGTGATAACCAAAATAACTTATCCAACTTCACAGCTTACATCTATAACCTTTAAACCAATTAACATGTCATTCGAAATATTTACTCACTATACCGTATACTAATATTTTATGAATATATAACGTAAGAATATTCTTATATTTACATCTAATGATGATGCTACATACCCACGATTCCAACAAGGATATATGTACGCACTTCAAGGTTAGGTCTTCTCTAACCTTCACTCCAAAGCACCAAAACACCAAAAAAAAAATAGTGTGATGGAGCTCAAAACTTTCTCCAATCAGCACACCATCCCACCATATTTTTGGTGCATGTTGAGCAGTGCAGCGCCATATTTGGTGCTGCACTGTTCATCCGCACCAAATGTTTTCTTAATTTTTTTTCACATTATGCCCCCTAGTTCCTTAGTTTAGTTTTAATATATTTTTATATTTTGTTAAATTGTTATATATAAACTTTATATTATTAAAAATAAATTATATCATTTGAAGGATCTCATCAAGACGATTAAAAAAAGACTAATATTGAATATAAAATAATTAAAAATGAAACTACCTAAAGTATGAATTTAACAAAATTAAAACAAAATTAAATCTAAAAAAATTACTTTATATTATTTGCATAATATTGCATTATGATTATATTTTATATTAAAATATTTAAAAATAATATAAAGTCTTAATTTATCGTAAAATAAATTATTTTAGTGAAGAAATAAAATTTGGTGTAAAATTTGGTGTAATGGGTTGGAGATGGAAAAAATTCGGTGTAAGAATATGCTGGGAATATTCTTTTTGTGTAGAATTTGGTGCAGAATTTGGTGTAGATGGTTGGATATGGTTTTACAACATTTACTAATATTATATATACACATTCGAATATGTCATCTCCGCACATCCAATATACTGATATATTATAATATATACGAATATAGCTGCAAACATACATAAACAAATATATACCACATAATTAATATCTAAAAACATAATAAATGTAAATGAAGGTTATACCCCTATGTTCATTTTTTCATTAAGTTTTTTTTGTACATTATGCTATAAAAGTTATACTACATAATATTTTGGACAAATACCGTTATAACTTCCGTTATCTTTTCCACTATTGTTACTATGCGCATGCATCCACCATATATTTTCTTATCTTCTTCAATAACAATAATAATCTATATATACACATTAAATATTAATTAGAGTTATATGTTAGTTATTTTTTAAAATATAAATATCCAATTTATAAAAATATTCTACATTATTATTATTATTATTATTATTATTATTATTATTTAATATATTAAAATTTAAATAAACTTAAAATTTTAATACAAAATACTAATATTCGGCACCTATCTTTTGCGCATCGCGCATAAGAAAAACTAGTATATATATATATATATATATATATATACACACACACACACACGAATGAGTACATCATAAAATTCACGATTCACATAGACCAATTACTCACAATTATTATACAAATATTTTTGAGGGATTTTAAAAAGATTTTGCAATATAAACACGTAGGAAAATGATTTTTATTTTTTAATAAAAAGAATTTTGGTGAACATAAACCTTATCTCAAGAGTCCAAAAATCTACCACACACCAATCACCTAGAATTGATAATGACCAGAGAGGAGACTATATATATATATATATATATATATATATATATATATATTAGAGTTCAGGTGCGGCTGTGCCTTAACATGTGGTCAGTGCGGCTGTACCACTAGGCATGCAAATATACACCACATAATGTTAGGAAATGCACAACACAAATATACACCATTACGTACGCATCACCAAAAAACTCACCATTAGGTATGCAAATATACACCACACAGTGTTCGGGAATGCACAATTAGGGAAGGGGAATTATGGTGCATTATTTCAGGTGTGTTGTGTGTTTTTTTGTGTATTGGTGCATTTACATTATTGTGCATTTTTCTAACACTAGAGGTGTATATTTCTAAGCGATCGCGCGGAAAGGTGCGACCACATTTGAGCAAACTTATATATATATATATATATATATATATATATATATATATATATATATATATAT
>NC_044925.1:10874888-10931314 GCF_003576645.1 Ipomoea triloba
TATATATATATATATATATATATATATATATATATATATATATATATATATATTTAGAAATAATTTTAGGTGCGGTCGTGCGGTCACACACCACTCAATGTTACGAAATACACCACTCAATGTTAAGAAACACACCACAATGAAATACATCACAATGTTAAGAAACACACCACAGTGCATATTTGTGTGGTGTGTTTCTTAACATTGAGTGGTGTGTTTTCGTAACATTGAGTGGTGTGAACCGCACGGTCGCACGGGAGAGCACGGCCGCACCTGATCATGACTCTCTCTCTCTCTCTATATATATATATATATATATATATATATATATATATATATATATATATATATATATCCTTACTCTTATGCGGGCCATCTACCGCATGCGGCCGTGCAGCTAATTACAGTCCATTAGATTATATAGATCCAACGAATCACATTGACCAAGACTCCTCCAATATTTCTGCGTACATTTTCCTACCACGCAAACTGCAAGGGTAAACTCGCCATAGGGCACCGGAATAAGGCAAATCACATGGTCGTGTGTTTTATTTGTGTAATTAGTGCATTATTAGCCTTACTCTGGTGTATTTGTAAATTCTTGTTGGTGCATTGGTGATAGTTGGGTGTGGTGCATTTTAAAATTAGTATCTTTGTTGTGCATATATGAACACTTGATGTGAGTATTTATGCACATAGTGGTGTATAATATGATAACTTGTTGTGCTTTAAATACAAGTACAAAACTAGACAATATTAATTTGTGATGCATTATTATTCATACTCTTGTGCATTTGTGTGTATATAGTTATGTATTATTGTAGTGTTCTTGTGCTTTTACACAAACGGAGCTAAATCTTAAAATGGATTTGACATTTGTGCATTTCTAAACACTTATGGTTCTTTTTTATTTAAATAATGGTGCGTAGTTCAACTATATGTTGTGCTTTAAATACTGAGTGAAATTGTGCATTATTATTCAGACTCTAGGGCATTTGAGTGTACATAGTTGTGCATTTATTGTAGTTCTGTTGTGCTTTACAAAATGATAACTAAATCTTAATATGAGTTTGACAGTTGTGCATTTCTGAACACTTATGGTGTTTTTTTTATTTAAATAATGGTGCATAATTTGACAATATGTTGTGCTTTAAATACTGGGTGAAAATTGCACTGTTAGTTTTACATTTGTGCATTTCAAGACCCTAATGGTGCATTTTCATGTGTTTGGTGGTGCATAATTTGATTATAATAAACTTTGATCGTCTATCATGCACGTAAAACGCAGCGTAAAATTACCAAAATACCCTAACTTAAGAAACATGGCATAAATTTAACAAATATAGAGATCAATATGGAGATGTAGCTGATTGGACGATGAAGTTTCGACCACACGACCGCATGCGACGTGATGATCGCATTTGAGCGGATTTATATATATACATATATATATATATATATATATATATATATATATATATATATATACACATATACATACATACATATATATATATATATATATATATATATATATATATATATATATATATACCCAAATCCTTACCTAACGATACATGTTGGAATATCATTCATAAAGAAAGCTTAATATTTCTTTTCTTTCCTATTTTTTTTTTGGGTTTGTCTGATTTGTTCATCTTTCTTGTCCGCAAAGCATGTAGACGTGGGATCATTCAATGGAGCACCCACTAAAATAGCATGAATTGTGGTCTCAAAGGAGTTGGTTTCAGCTTCACAGTATAAATAATCTTCCCCCTCATTTCGAACAGTGTACTCAGAGCTGAACTGCTTTTTCCTTTTCATCGTTCAATTCATGTCTAAGCATATACACATCCATTAAAATCTATGTAGCCAGTCGGGAGCGTCCTGGACTGTCACCGGAAATGAAACGCTTTCAAGACATTGTTATTATAACACGGCACAAACTTCATTTTCTACTTTGTTTGTTTTCATTTTCTTAAAGAGTGTTAGCCTTAGTTGATGTTGCTTATATTTTTTACTGCAGTTAAAAGCGTTTAATATACAACATTACTTCATATTCGGGATGGCCGACATGTTCACCTACGTGAGACCATTTCTACAACAGTTAAAAACGTTTAAGTGTTAGATATTTGATGAACATAAATTTATCATACCCATTATTAATTTATTAGTGGGGGCTATTTGCTCCTTCAAAATTGATATGAGATGCATATATATCTTATAGTATCATGATCTCAAATATTTGAATTGTGTATTGAAATTATATATCTAATCGTGATAAGCATATATCAAAGGCTTTATTCGCAATATGTTGGTAGCATGAAAATGTCATCATTCTTGAATACTCTGTCTAGGAAGGTGATTTTTAAGTAAACTTCGGTTTCACCACTCGACCTAAGAGTTTTTAAGAAGTACGGTGTTGATCATGCAGGCTAGTTGAAGCGCCACTTGATCCTCACCTGAAATGAGACTGACTTTCATATATTATTAAACAATCTAAGCCTTGCAAATAGATAATGCTTAAGTGGTTTAATAATATAATAGCATTGGTTTAAAATTACCTTGTTATAATATCTGTGGGATATTGGTTCTTTTGAGAATTAAAATTGTTATAATTGTTACATTGGTTTAAAATTACCTTGTATTGATTCTGAAATGCTATATATGAATTATGTGTTTCCTCAAGTGGAGTGAAAGTTGTGAAGTTGAAAGAACTTTGAATGCTAAAGTTATAGATGTTGAATTTTATCTTGCTGAAATTTACGTAGATAAATCATTATCTAATAAATGTCAGTTTGATTATAATCTTTGAGTATGAGATTCATTTTTCTCAAGTATGTGAAATTTATGATTATGTTGTTCAACTTGAAGTAACATGCAAACAACATTATCTCTGTGACTTACTGACAATGAGCATTTATGCATATGATTTAAAATCTTAATTGAGTCATCTTGAAGAAGAAGGTAACAGAGACTAAAAGGGCAAACCCGTCATCAACATGATCGTAGGCGGCGGCCCAGAAGGGAGAGATATGGCTGGCGCTCGAAAGGCCTAGGCTAGGCAATTGTATGTGGGGGCAGTCGCTACTCAGGAGTCTGACTGAAAGAGAGCTTGCCGAGAGCCCATCACTTTTACTAATGATGACTTGCCTCGAGGCCTGGGCTAGGCAATTGTACGTGGGGGCACCCCAATTTTCACATCTAGGATTTATTACAAAATCCCTAATAATATATCACAGCGGAAGCTAATAATCCAACCAGCAGAAAACTGGGTGTTACCGTCACGCTTAGGTATCTCTCCTATACCCAAACGCTAAGGCTAAACTTACAACCTCAAATAACCATATCAACATACATATGGAACTAAACCTTCCAGGGTGTCTATTCTAGGATAGAGTAGTCTTCAACCTCGACTCTCATCCTATTCAGAGCTCATCGGCCACAGAGGCCCACACTAGACTGCATCTAGTAAAGGACACAATGAAGTGTAGTTAGCGCGACGGCTAAGTAAGGAAATCCATTGTCACTCGAAAGTAAACAAAGGTTTTCGAAAACAACCATCAATAATAAAAAAAAGTAAGCTAAACATTACCCAACGGTCGCAGTCTACCTGCAATCAATCTAACAACAAGCAATACCACCTTATATAAGTAACTTCGGCACGTAACACAGTCATTAATTCACACGTGAGAAACACCACACCCACACTACTGTTCGAGACACCCGACAGTTAGTTCTCACAACTCCACTCAGCGAATAGACTTCGCTCTGCAGTATGAATCAATCATACAAAATCTCACACTTCACTCAGCGAATAGACTTCGCTCTGCAGTATGAATCAATCATACAAAATCTCACACAACACTCAGCGAATAGACTTCGCTCTGCAGTATGAATCAATCATACAAAATCTCACCATTCACTCAGCGAATAGACTTCGCTCTGCAGTATAAATTAATCATACAGACCCCTCACCATTCACTCAGCGAAGAAACTTCGCTCTGCAGTATAGATTAATCATACAGACTCCCTCACCATTCATTATTATCACACGACTCCATAACCATCATACTTACTCAAATATATTTCCCCAAAAATACATACTTTGGTTAGTGTTAATCCTATTACGGAAATCCAAGTACAGGAGTCACAATAATTTTCAAAACACAATTATTTTCCAAGTTAATAAATATAATGCACAAAATAATATTTGAGCCTTTTAAAATTCACCCGGATGCCCGTAGGCTTTCAAAACATCGCAACACTCAGGGTTAAAAACATCGGGGAAAAACCGGGTCAAAAACAAGTCGAAAACGAGTCCGCGTCGCGCGGACTCGCGGTTGGCCGCACCAGCGGACGCACGGCGGACGCACGTCCACCCAAATCTGCCAAAAGTTTCAGTTGGCGCAGTCCGAAAGATTGAGCCGGTAAAAATAGTTCCCGAACTCTTTTTCACTTGAAATTTTTATGGTAGAACCCCAACTTATAGTACTTGATGTCCATAAAAATTTTTGGTCATTTTGATCCACGAATAGACACAGAAAATTCCATTTTTGCCCTTGGCAGTGTGCTGTCCAGAATTTCTCTCTCTGGACCAGTTTTGGAAAAAAATTCGAAAACCATACTTATACTACTCCGATCATTATTAAATTTTATATGCGGGTTCTACACTTATTGAACTACATATCTGAGAAAAATGGAGTCAAAATACCTTACCAATTTTTCCCAATAATTTTCGGAAGTCACTGCCAGAGACTAGCTTGATTTTATTTCAATATTTCACAAGTAAAAGCCTATATAGACATAAATACAACCTATACATGCATAAACTAGGTATAAACATGCATACAAAAATTACTAAACATTAAAGTGTAATTTCTTTGAGCCAACTTGTAGATCCACCACTTAACACATATTTTTCACGTAAAATTTCCTAGTCACGTAATTTACTAGCATTTGTTCACCTTCAAGTGATTGAGCCAACTTAAGGGATTCCTTACCTCGATGGAAGATTTTAAAACCGAAGAAGTTGCTAGTTCCTTCCTTTGAGTTCAAAGACCCTAAAAATATCACCATAATAACAATATTTTTCATGCACCAAACATTAACACTTAAGTTCTAGAGATGATTTGATCCAACAAAGTCTAAGGTCTTACCTACACTTAGTCTCTTGGGTTGGAAAGAATTGCTTGGGAGCTCTTTGATCACAATGGAAGAACAACTAATTCTTCCTTCTCCTTCCTCTTAGTGTAATTCGAAAATGGGATGGGAGAAATGAGAGAGATGATGTGAAATTGTCTTGTTAATTAAGCAACAAAGTGCAACATTCCCATACCTCATTAATGCTAGCATTAAATGATCCAATCTTAGGCTAGATTTGGTTGCCACTTGTCAATACCCTATGGAGTCCTTAAGAAGATCACAACTTAATTGGCCAGTTTATGGTTAAATCAGATGAAAGCTCGGAGGATTATTACTTAATTCGGGAAAATTCTAACACCAAAATTATTCTAAAAATACTCCCGTCGCAAATCACCAAAATTGGGAATTTTTCGGTATCTCGCGAAATCTAGGTACAGAGTTCGTAACAATTTACCCTTTTCAGTCCATTTAAAATTTTCTTGAACTAACTAGAAGTTCAGGCTTAATCGTATGATACTTAATAATCCAATTTCTAGGAAAATTCGAACTGTATATACGTCCTTAAAAATTTTACGGTTCGTGACCGGTACGTAGATCGCAGCTTATTAATAACTAGTCTCACTTATAAAAATCCTTTTGAAGTACCGAGAGATCATCTCATAAAAAATATTTTCGAACCTTAACTTTGTCGGAAAAACCGAGGGGTTACAGGCAATTGTACGTGGGGGCACCGTGACGCTTTGGTCATTGCAACGTCGGTCGGATCGGTTCTAGTACACGAGGAGGAGAAGTCGCAACACCTAGTCTACTATGTGGGACAGACATTGAAGGGCGCAGAAATCATATATTCGCATCTTGAGAAGGTGGTGTACGCGCTATTCGTCACCGTTAGAAAATTAGTCTCTTACTTCCAAGCCTACCACATTAGAGCCTTGACAAACTGGTTGCCGGCAAGTATCCTACGGAGTCCCAACTCCTCGGGGAGGTTAATCAAGTGCGCGGTCGAGCTTACCCAATACAGCCTTGAGTACCTACCCAGGCTATCTATCAAGGCCCAAGCTCTGCCGACTTCATAGTGGAATTGTAACACCTCAATTTTCACATCTTGAATTTATTACAAAATCCCTAATGATACAATACATTGCGGAAGCATCTAACCAGCAGAAAACTGGGTGTTACCGCCACGCTTAGGTATTTCTCCTATACGCAAACGCTAAGGCTAAACTTACAACCTCAAATAACCATATCAACAACCAAGTATGTACATATGGAAATAATTCTTCCAGGGTGTCTATTCTAGGATAGAGTAGTCCTCAACCTCGACTTCCATCCTATTCAGAGCTCATCGGGCTTCAGGAGCCCACACTAGACAACATCTGTAAACACATAGAAGTGTAGTTAGCGCGACGGCTAAGTAAGGAAATCCATTGTCACTCAAAAGTAAACAAAGGTTTCGAAAAACATAATTCTCAGAAAACTGTAGTTTTACCCATAAGTTGAAAATCTACCTGCAATCAGATTATCAACAAAAGAAAGTATAGTAGAGTATATGAGTGACATTAGCATATAATACTTTCATTTCCGAGAATTTCCATCATTTAATTCAAAATAGAGAGTTCACAACACACACACTTTATTGTCCAAGACTTGTGGCATTTTATTCTTCGACATAGTTACGGAGTAACTATGTTTTCATAGTTAGTAAAATTTACTTAGTTTCCCCCTGGATAAGTGTATGGTAATCTCGGAATATTTTCAAGAACCTCGGGCCGCGGCACTCATGCCTCCCGTAGGTCAAACATCTCAATAACTTCGGGGCCACGGCTCACAAGCCTCCCGCGAAGTCAAACCTCTCAATAACTTCGGGGCCACGGCTCACAAGCCTCCCGCGAAGTCAAACATCTCAATAACTTCGGGGCCACGACTCACAAGCCTCCCGTGAAGTCAAACATCTCAATAACTTCCGGGCCACGGCTCACAAGCCTCCCGCGAAGTCAAACATCTCAATAACTTCAGGGCCACGACTCACAAGCTTCCCGCGAAGTCAAACATCTCAATAACTTCCGGGCCACGGCTCACAAGCCTCCCGTAAAGTCAAACATCTCAATAACTTTGGGGTCACGGCTCACAAGCCTCCCGCAAAGTCAAACATCTCATTAACTTCCGGGCCACGGCTCCCGCAGGCCTCCCGTAAAGTCAAACATCTCAATAACTTTGGGGCCACGGCTCACAAACCTCCCGCAAAGTCAAACATCTCAATAACTTCCGGGCCACGGCTCCCGCAGGCCTCCCGTAAAGTCAAACATCTCATTAACTTCCGGGCCACGGCTCCCGCAGGCCTCCCGTAAAGTCAAATATCTCAACAACATTATCCAGAAACTAAGGTTTTGAAAACATTCTTTCTTTCTTTGAGTTTAATTAGCATTTTTCACATGATGTCTCAAAACAGTTATTCTCATCCAAATATGTTTCCAAAATACACATATTTGTCAAAGACTTTTCACCATGAAATTCCAAGTGACAAGGGTCACACTTGTTTCTTAAAACACAAATTTTCCCCAAATTAGTGGACATAATTTACAAAATAATATTTGAGCTTTCAAAAAAATTGACTCGGTTGCTCGTAGGCCTTCCAAACATCATAACATTCGGGAGCAAAAACATCGGGGGGAAAGTTCGGTCGAAGACGGATCCGCGTCACGCGGTTGTCCGCAGAGACGGACGCACGGCGGACGCGTGCGTCCGGGCCGCGTCCGCTCGTTCGGCATTGACGCCGAAATTCTGGACGTCCACGGACGCGCGTCCGTGCCCGCGTCCGGCCGTTCGGCCGTGACGCCGAAACTCTGGGCGCCGATGGACGCGCAGTGGACGCGCGTCCAAGGCCGCGTCCATCCGGATCTGCCCACTTTGGGCAGCAAAAACCGGGTTGTAACACCTCGATTTTCCACTATTTTCACAAGTATAAGCCTCTATGAACATAAACACAACATACATGCATAAATTAACTATGATCATGCATACAAAAATTACCAAACATTAAAGTGTAGTTTCTTTGAGCCAACTTGTAGATCCATAACTTAGCACATATTTTTCACATAAAATTCCTATTCACATAGTTTACTAGCATTTGTTCACCTTCAAGTGACTAAACCAACTTAAGGGATTCCTTACCTCCCAAGTAGATTTTTAAGACCGTAGAAAGATGGTGATCTTCTCCTTCAAACCTTTCACCGGAGATCCTAAACAAAATCACCATAATAACAACATTTTCATGAATCCTTAGCTTAAACTTAAGTTCTAGGAAGGATTCTAGCCATATTAACCGAATAAAACCAAAGTTTTACCTATTATGGAAGCACTTGTGTTGAAGAAAATAGCTATGGAGTTCTTGGATCCAAGAGGAAGATGATATTTTCCTTCTCTCTTTTTCCTTCTCTTAATTTCGAAAATGGTAGGGATGGGGAAGACTTTGGAGATCAATTTTCTTAGCTAGCTTATCCCATACTCTTCCCATTTAATTAATTATTTATTACCATGTGGTAAATAAATGTGACACTTGTCACAATCCCATGGTATGCCTTGTAGAGTAAGTTTGCTTTGCTAGTTAGGGATTAAATCAGATAAAAGTTCGGAGGGATATAACTTAATTTGAGAAAATTTTAACACCAAAATTATTCTAAAAATAATCTCGTCATTAACCACTAAAATTGGGAATTTTCCCGGTATCTCGCGAAACACAGTGGTACGGAGGTTCGTAATAAATTTCACTCTTACAGTTCGTCTAATTTCCACTGAACTGAGTAGGAAGTTCACGCTTAATCGTATCGTGCTTAATAATCCATTTCCTAGGGAAATTCGAACTGTATATACGTCCTTAAAAATTTTACGGTTCGTGACCGGTACGTAGATCGCAGCTTATAAATAACTAGTCTCACTTATAAAAATCCTTCTGAAGTACCGAGAGATCATCTCATAAATGTCATAGCCTAAAAAAAATATTTTTCGGACCCTAAACTTATCGGAATAGACGAGGGGTTACAGGAATGCTCTACACAATCTAGTGAATCCCACCCTGACGATGACCCCGAAGGTGCTAAGTGGTGGGAGGTTCAAATAGATGGAGCCTCTAGTGCATGCCACTGTGGAGGTGGAGTCATGATCACCACCCTAGAAGGCTTCCACTAATATTATGCCTTGCATTACCAATTCCGCACCTCGAACAATGAAACCGAATACGAGGCAGTCATTGGCGGCTTGCGCCTCATCCAGGCGCTAAAGGCCACTCAGGTATGAGTCAAAATTGACTCCCGCCTAGTGGTCGGACAATTGACAAACGAGTGCAAGACTCGGGAAGAGAGGTTGAGGATTTTCAAAGATATGACTGAGGGACTATTAGGGAAGTTGACTGTTTACGAAGTAGTCCACGTACCCAGACCAAGAATGTGGTGCTGACATCCTTTTGAAATTGGTAGTAGGTGGACTGCCTGATCACATCTCACAGGCCTGCCGGACCGAGATTATAGAAAGACCGAGTACTGAGGCTTTGTTAGTCTGCCCAGTCGCTAAGATGCCTTCTCCGTACCCTGACCCGGTCACACAACCTGAGTTGTTCTAAATAGCTGACATTATAAGGTATAAAGATAAGTGTGAATTACCTTATGATAAGGCTGAAGCTGACCGAGTACGGAAAAGAGCTCCGCTTTACGAAGTAGTCGACGGGCAGCTGTAAAAACATTCATTTGGCGGTCTCCTATTGCGCTGCTTGTTCCCCAATGAGGCCAAGACCGTGATGGAAGACGCTCATAGAGGAATCTACACAGCCCATCAGGGCGCCAACACGCTCGCTCAAAGAAGAAAGGGGGTTTCAGAGTTTTGAAGTCAAGAGCTGACCAGTCGCCCTTCAATTTCTTGCGAAGTCGGTCAACCCTGGCCTTTTCAAACCTTAGAAGAAAAGATGGTTTTGGAGTTTTGCAGTCAGGAGCTGACCAGTCCCCTTTCCTTGCGAAGTCAGTCGACTCTAACCTTTTCAAGCCTTAGAAGAAAAGGATGGTTTTGGAGTTTTGCAGTCAGGAGCAGACTAGTCGCTCTTCCTTGCAAAGTCAATCGACCTTGGCCTTTTCGGGCCTTAGAAGAAAAGGATAGTTTTGGACTTTTGTAGTAAGGAGCTGACCAGTTGCCCTTCCTTGCGAAGTCGGTTGACCTTGGCCTTTTTAGGCCTTAGAAGAAAATGTTGGTTTGAGATGTTTGCAGTCGGAGCTGACCAATCGTCCTTCCTTGTGAAGGTGGTCGACCATGATCTTCTCAAGCCTTAGAAGAAAGGATGGTTCTGAAGATTGGCAGTCAGTGAGTGGAATTCGTGATGTACTTAGAAAATTTTGTAACGTAATAACCGTGAAGTAAACTCACTTGGAGCAAAAAATTGTATTTCAAGGAAAAAAAGACCCCTGTAGAGTTTAGTACTTTACAAAGTAGAAGATTTCTAACAAAAAAGAGGAAAAAACCTATGGCCAAAAGCCGCTAAGCTACCCTAACTGGCTGATTGGCCGGCAGTTTCCTCCCTTAGTCCAGATGGGAGGTCAATCGGGGCAGTAGTAGTAGCGTCAACAGTTGATCAACACCTTAGAAGGCCACCAGAAGTCTCCTCGTCCTCTTCCAGGTCAATGAGGGCAGTTGCGGAGCTCCTAGCCAAAGCTTGGCGATTGGCGGCCGAGTCCAAGTACTCGGTATCCAGCGGAATCTTTTGGTCACCATCTTGTCGCACGACTTGTTGGTCAAGGAACGTGTCACCCTGGTCAAGTGCGGGGGTATCTGTGGTTACTCCAAGGCGGTAGGGAGTCCATAACTATGAGGGCTGAAGTCAGCAAAACGCATGGCCAGGATGGTTTTGATCTTCTTCTGTATGTCGACCATCCCCAACTGGTAGTCTTCAGTGCCCATGTCGGCTGAGAACCTTTGACCGGCGGCACTGGCTAGCTAGGTCTTGGCGGTTCGCTCCGCGTGAGCCTAGGTGTACTCCTCGGCGTACTGCCTAAACTACTCTGACTCTTTGTAGGCAGTCTGCAGCTCCATCACCAGCTACTCGTTGTGCCATTGCTCGGCTTCCAGGGTAGAGGTAGAGGTGGCCAATCGAAAGTTCATTTCCTTCAACTACTTGTCGTGATCCACCCAAGCAACGCGCATGACCTCCAGCTCGGAGAGAATGACCTTTTGGCAGCGGCGGAGTGCGAGTGACTCCTAGTAACAAGTCATTAGCGTCCAACCCTTTGTTGAAGGAAAGCACCCTATTTATACTGTTGAAGGATTCACAGATAGTTGACAAATGGACAACATCAGACAGCTTTCATTCTTGGCCACACACATGTTCCCCACTACTTTGCTTCTAGCACACTCCCACGCATAAGTGGAGCTTCCTTCCTATTTAATACAAAAGATCTTTAGTGGCTTGGTGGTATGGGATTAGTGATGTTATGCTTAAGGTTTTGGGTTAGAATCTTGTTAGTTGCATTTTTTCTAATATTCTGCTCCATATATACTACCTTACTTTCCCATAAAAATGAGCCCTGGATCCCATGGCTCCATCAGTATATATTTTTAAGAACTAAATCTTATATTTTTTAGCAATCCAAACCTATATTCAGATTCGTATATATTAAGATTAATTTGTGCTCTCACAAATATTTTTATATTGTAAGATAATGTGTAGCCCATATGATGGACCATATAAATTTTATTTATTTCAGGGCATGATTCATGTGATATAAGTCGGGCGAATATTTTATTATATTGATAAGAAGATTTAAAAATCTTTTAGGAAAACAAGATGCGATCACGCTATGAATTGTTTGGGGAATATCTAAAAACATAATAAGTCTCAATCAAGGTTATAATCTTGATTTATGTCCCTCTTTTTGTATGCTAATAAATGTATACATTTTGCTTTAAATGTTGTACACTTCAATGTTATTAGACAAAATTGTCCCTACCACATTGTTGTTATACAAAAATACCCTTACACCGTTATAACACCGTTACTTTTAACTCCATCATTATTACCATACACCTATATCTATCATATCTTTTTCCTATTCTTTAATTATCATTTTATTAAAATCATTATATAATTAATTTAATGGTTGATTATATTTTAATTAAGTTTTTATTAATGGTAAATCATATATATGTATCAAATACATATATTATTATTTGTGTATATATAATTTGAATTACAAATTTTTAATTATTTGTATTTATTAATGTTTTAATATTGGGCATGAGTTTTCGCGCATCGCGCGTACAAAATACTAGTATAAATATAAATACAGGTATATTTGGATGGGGCTAGTATATAAATACAATTTAAATTTTATAGTTTAAAGAAGGTTCTCGTGCACACAAGGGAGGGATGACGGATGAGCATAAATCAAATTCCCATAAGCTCAAACACTTATTCGTGTTTGAATCCTAATTCCTCATGATATACCTACCTAAAAAGTATATATTGTATTTTTTTTTTTTTGGATGGGTACTCCGTTTAACGTGGCATGCAAGGGTACAAATTTTATTTGGGTCACACTTGTGTGAGACCGTCTCACGGATCCTTATTCGTGAGACGGGTCGGGTCGGGTCGAAGCACCATACAAATGTCATACTTATATGTGCAAATGTCACACTTATATGCTCAAATATAATACTAATCAAGAATACAAATTTTGTTACTTATAAGAGAAAAAGTATTACATTTTTCATAATAAGTAATGTTGACATGTATCCCTTACTTATAAGAGAAAATATAATACTTTTGAGGTAAAATGTAACACTTTTTAATCGAAATGTAAAAGTATTGTATTTTCCCTTAAAAGTATTACATTTACCCTTATAAGTAGCAAAAATTTTATTCCCGATTAGTATTACATTTGAGCATATAAGTATGACATTTGTGCGTATAAGTATTATATTTTCATCTTGACCCGACCCGACCCGACACGTCTCACGGTGAGACGGTCTCACACAAGTTTTTGCCATTCTATTTTTAGTCATTGACTATTATGTGACATTGTCACACTTAGTCTTGATATTTTAAATTTTTTTTTTTAAATTACATTCTTAACTTTTATTTGTTTCCCAGAATTAGTTATTTGATCTATTTAAATTTGTTTATCATTTCACTATTTAATATTGAGACCTAACGCGTAATTTTGAGTAATTTTACAAGTACTCTCAATTTCTACTCCATTTTTTTTTACTCCATATGACATGGCATGCCTTGATTGTTTAATTTAATAGGGAGTCAAGATGTTTATTCATTCCTCTTTTTTTATTTTTTTCCTCCAATCAAATGTGAACACAAGTGAGATTAAAAGTTGGGAGTACATGAAATTTTTTTTAATGATGACATTAACTTTTATAATTAAAAGATGAAATTACATGTTAATTGTATTTATTAAAAATAAGTCTTGTATAAGATCGTCTCACTGTGAAACATGAAATACTTTTTTTTTAAAGCTAAAATGTATTACTTTTTATGGATAAAATACAAAAAATTATGTTTTAACTAAAAGTATTTCACATCTTCAAGTTGACCGCACAGGGATAAAATACTTTTTTTAAAGCTAAAATGTATTACTTTTTATGGATACTTAACAAAAAATTATGTTTTAACTAAAAGTATTTCACATCTTCGGGGCGACCGCATAGGGCCCCCAATTTTTGGGGGCCCTACTCTTTTCAAAAATAGTTTATATATAGTTCAATATTTTTATACTTGATAAATATTTTTTTAGAATGTATATATTGGTCTTAATTGTAATAACTGCAAAATAAAATTTTAGAAGTAATTGACATCGAAATTTAGGTGAATAAATTTGTATTTGCATATGCATGGAAATGTTACTAATTTTAAACTAAATTTTAAAATGTATTTTTTTTCTTTGTTGATGCATTATATTTATCATTATATTTCATAGGTCTTTTTGGATTATATTTCTTACTTTTTATAAATAGATATCTCTTTGTATCATTATAGTGAAATCTAAATATTAAAAAAATCCCTCTTCCCCTATGTTCTATTATTATCTTTGTCTTTTTCGTTACTCTATTATATTTAGATTGCATTTTTACTCTATTATATTTAATTAAATTGCATTTCAAAACAAAAATAGTGAATGTCCAAATTAAACTATTAGATAGGACCCCTATTTTAATGGAAAGGCCCTGTACATCTTATAGTTAGACAGTTTCACGTAAGATTTATTCTTTATTAAATGGTGGAATAAATTATTTTTTAAAAAAAAGACTAATTGTTGCAAATAAATAAAAACCTATGATGTAATGTGACAATTTTTTTTCTATTAAAAAATTAAATAGGACAATGTCCCAATAGTCTATGATTAAAAATAAAAATAAAAAATAAAAAAAATTAACTGCTCATGAAGCTAATTTAAATGGTTGACCACTTGACCAAAAGCATATACCTTCAACGAGTCTTAGACAAAAGTTTCAGTGTAAGGTGTAATCTAAGGTATCATATATAAAATAAAATTAAAGAAACTAATCACGTGCATCCCTGCTGTAACTCTATATAGTATATACCATGCGGGCTGCGTCCCTTTATAAATACCAAAATATCAAATCAAAGATGCACATCTCCCTTCTACTCTCTTATTTGACTAGTAGGCATCTGATGCGTGTATGTGAGGAGTGAGAATAAAAAAAATGAAGAAACTGTTCTTCTTCTTCTGTTGTTTCATAGGTTTGGGTTCAGCCCTCCATAGCCATATTTCAGTGGGGAAAAATGGGCATATCTTAGGGGAGCAGCCTTTGTCGAAGATCGCAATTCACAAGGCTGTTTTGGCTCTCCGAGACTCAGCCTCCATTCAAGCCAAACCTGATCTTCTTGGCCTCAAGGTAAACTCTTTATTAGATTTTGAATTATATTGTTTCTCTGCTCCGTTTCCAACAACATATCTCACCTAATAATTTGTTAGGTAATTTTCTGCATATTCAAGTCCTCTATAGTATTAGAATATTCAAGTTGGAATTATATTTGTGGATGTGCAGGTGTCCCCACCAAAATCAAAAGTTGCCGCTTTTGATTGGTGATCAAGGTTTTTACCGTTTACTTCTTTCAAAAATGGTGTCAACTGTCAAGTGTTTATTTAAAAAGAAAAATGCTATTTAGATTCTTAATTTTACTTTTAATTTTTATTCTTTCACTCAATTTTTGATGTAGATCTTTTTTTTGCAGTATCGCAAAATGAAGATAATTTATCAATGATTGTTATATCATGAAGTAAAAGTGGGGAAGTAAGAGATTGAGATTCCATGTAATAAAAACTCTTATCATAAATCATGAGTTTTACTATGTGTACTCTCAAATTCTATCCCTTCACTTCTACTCCATGATTTGACAAATAAGGATATAATATTTTCATCCTTTGGGTCTTAAGAAAAGTGTTTATACTCTGTACCAAGGATTTGTGAGAGAGAGAAATAGAAGTTCATCATGTACTATTTTCTTTAAATCATGTTACATAGACTGAATTTATCTTGCAATACTCTTCTACTTTCAAATGTGGATTCTACCTCCACATCATCAAATGTGCAATACCAGTGATTTGTTTGCGGTTCTCACATCAATAGTAGTTCACATGAGATCTATGCTATATATATATATATATATATATATATATATATATATATATATATATATATATATGGACACACACGTATATGTGTGTGTTGCCTGTGGTTAGGGGTCCGTGTGGCCATTAAAGAATGATATGTTGCCTGCAAGTTCTGGTTTTTGCCTTCATTTCTAGATTTTTACCGGTGTTAATTTGGTTGCAAGTAGAGAATTAAAGGGAAAAAATAATAATTTCATAAGAGAGAAATAGAATAAAAACAAAGTGAGAATTAAAATTTAGCGCTAACATTTAGTTTTTAAAAATAAAATTACTAAAAATTGCAATTCTAGTGTTTGGTATCTTTGGAAATGGAAATGAAAGAAGTAATTATATAAAGACCACAATCTATATACTTATTATTATTATTATTACTATTATTATTATTATTAAATGACAAGTAAATTTGTGTCAGAACTATAATACAATACAGTTATTATTTGAAATATGCTGATGTTTTTAGATTGATTATTCATTTTGGATATAAACTTGTATCACTAGCGTATATTTCATAAGAAGAAAGATCCGTAATGAGAGAGAGATGTGAGCAGACAAATGAAACATCAATTTTACTTTAGAAAAGAGAGTGTAATTTTGTCTCAAGTGCATCTTTTTTTTTAACCCAAAAAATGAGGAATTGAAATTATATCATAGTGGATGCATGAGATTCTAATTCCGTAAAAATGTAACCTTGAAAATTAGATGAAAGTAGAATATAATTTTAATTTTCTCCAACCAAACGGGCGTTTAGTATTAAAAGTTTAATTTGTTTGCAGGGGGAAGATACAGAATGGGTGACTGTGAATCTTCAGAATCCACAACCGTCCAACGATGATTGGGTCGGAGTCTTTTCTCCTGCCAAATTCAAGTAATGTCTCAACTGAAATGTTCTTTTAAATTTATGAATTTTGAAAATACAGAGTAAAATAAAAGTGATTAAAAAAAAGAGAACCATATTCATAATTCAACTGTGCTGTCGCTCAATAATATCAATAATTATTATTATTATTATTATTTTTTCAAAAAAAAAAATAATAACTATTATTATTATTATTATTACTGTTGTTGTTGTTTTCCACTTAAAATTCTAAACAATCAATAGTGCACAATAAGGTGTCACTCTCAAATGATTCACACAAACTGTTCACGTGATACTTCATTGATTACTTGATGCATTAGGTAAGAGCAAGGTCATAGCAAGGTCATTTGTGATTTTTTTTTTAAAGTTGCGTTTAGTTCAAACATCGAAATAAAAATGGTGATTGTTTTCAGTCGTTATACCGTGGACCATGCACCATGCACCATGACTGATACTGCAGTTATGTTGAAAGGGAATTGCAGTTTCGCGGAATAGAGGCCATTTCATCCGTTTGGAACTGCAGTTATGTTGAACTGATACTGCAGTTGTGTTGAACGGATGAAACGACCTCTGTTCAGCGCAATTGCAGTTCCCTTTCAACACAACTGCAGTATCAGTTCAACACAACTACAGTATCAGTTCAACACAACTGTAGTATCAGCCATGACCATGATCCACAATGTATTGTGGACCATGGTCCACAGTATAATTTGCGGATTGACTTAGCAATTGTAATGAATTCTGATAAATGTAATTCCTTTATTTAAGTACGGAGTAATAAATAGGAATTGAAGTTAAAGTAAATAAATAAAGAAATAAATTATTTTTTTGAATACTACTTAAATAAATTATTAAAAATAAATAAATAAATAATACATACATAGGGGTGATTTCAAATGAGAACAACCTCCTACCCCCACCCTTCTTGTAATAACTAATCTCAATTGCTCATTAAAATTCATCAATAGTTAAGAATTTAAGTATAAAAAAATAAATATTGGGTCAATTTTATAATTATTAAAACTTTCAAGTTTGTAATATTTATAAAATTGATTCTACCTATTTCTCTTTGGCAAAAACTTGTGTGAGACCGTCTCACCGTGAGACGGGTCGGATCAAGATGAAAATGTAATACTTATACGCAAAAATTTCATACTTATATGCTCAAATGTAATATTAATTAGGAATAAAATTTTTGTTACTTATAAGGATAAATGTAATACTTTTAAAGGCAAATGCAATACTTTTACATTTTGATTTAAAAGTATTACATTTTTCCTCAAAAATATTATATTTTCCCTTATAAGTAAGGGGCACTTGTCAACATTATTTATTATAGAAAATTTAATACTTTTAATGGAAAATATAATACTTTTACATCAAAATTAAAAAGTATTACATTTTTTACTCAAAAGTATTACATTTTCTCTTATAAGTAACAAAAATTGTATTCCTAATTAGTATTATATTTGAGTATATAAGTATGACATTTGCGTGTTGCTTCGACCCGACACGACCCGTCTCACGAATAAGGATCCGTGAGACGGTTTCACACAAATGTGACCCTTTCTCTTTATTTTTCATCAACCATCAACTGTTGATTTATCAAAATGCATGGATCTGCTCATAGCTACTTTCTCAACCAAATAAAGCACAAGGAGTCAATATCGCCTCCACTAAGGCTCAAACTCACCTCCTCCCATGTAGGGGTGCAACCGGGTGCCACTAGACCACAAGGTCTTTGGCGAATGACCTTCTTATTATTATTATTATTATTATTATTATTATTATTATTATTATTATTACTACTACTACTACTACTACTATTATTTTTCCTCTTTTTTTATTCCAATTTTCAAAAGTAGCCAAGTCAGGGTGGCATAAATCGCTAGGCACCCCCGAACGTCCGATTTTTTTAATTTTTTTTTAATTTTTATAGTTATTTTTAATTTTTATAATTTTTTAAGAATATATTTTAAGTGTTAATAATTATATAGTGTTTATTAATAAGTTAATACTTAATAGTTATTACTTATTAAGTTATTATTTAATAATTATTAGTATATTACTTATTAGTTTAATTTAGTTATTACTTATTACTTGTTATCTTATTAAGTTATTAATTATTACTTATTAGACAATTAGAGTATTAGTTAATAACTTAATACATTATAACATTAATAGTTTAAATATTTAAAATTTAAAATTATTAAAAAAAAAAAAAAGCCTAGCCCGATTGTGGAGGAGGATGATTTCGGCCTTCCTCGATGCGGCTGGGTGCCGCATATGCGCGATTTTTACAACATTGAGCCAAGTAGGACAGGTAAATCTAGTGGCATCCGGTGTCCCGGTTAACACTCCTACATGGATGATGGGAGTGGGTTCGAGCCTCAGTGGAGACAACTGTTAACCGAGTTAGTAATACTTAAAAAAAAAAAAAAAGATACTTAGGAATTTGAACCATGTAATAAGATATATAACACAAGTGGGCAAACAAATATAGTAATGTATATCAAATCCGATAGTAAGGTATAAAAGTTACAACCAAATAGCCCGAGTTCTGTTTTAAACATGACATTATTTGTAAACTTAAAAACAATATGAATTATTCCTTTATCTCTCTTACTAATATTTAGATGCAAAATATATATTTTTAAAAATAAATTTAGCTCATAACCCGACATGAGTTTTAAAAAATCATTTTTTTTTCCTTTTGTGAAAAATCAAAAGAGTCAATCAAGTAATGTTATATGTAGGAAGTAAATTTTGGAGGAGAATATAGTATCATTTAAAAATATGTATCGACTTTTACAAGTATATTAATATTTATGACTATACTAATTAAAATATTTTTTTAAATAATAATATAAAATATTACTTTCTTTGTTTTATTTTATTTGTCCTATTTATTATTCATTGTTCAAACTAATTATTCATTCTTTGCTTCTTTCCTTCAATATTATTTTTATAATTTTAAATTTATTTTTTTTGTGTTTACTATTATTTTAAATGTAATTTTTAAATATATTTATACAAAATATTAAATTTAATATTATAAAATTATAAACAACTTTAGTCAAATCTTAGTTTTTTTTTTTTTTTTTTTTTTTTCCTGAAAAGAGTCAAATCTAGTTAACAAAATCAAATTCATAAAATGAGATGGAGGGAGCACTATTTATTATTTATAAATATTTCATTATTATTGGGCATGATTCTCACAAAATATAAATGTTTAGGTTTTTAAATCAAGTAATAATAATCGCACCAAAGATTATGTGGTTTAGTGGCACCCAGTTATACCCCACATGAGATTAGTGGGTTCGAGTCAGTGGAGGTGATATTGGCTCTTTGTGTTTCATTTGGTTGTGAAAGTAGCTATGAACAGATACTACATTGTAACAGAGTCAATAGCACTCAAAAAAAAAAAAAAAAAAACGCAAACACAAAGATTTGAGTTTTTCTGCCAATAAATTTTTAACTTTATTATTTGTGGGTTATGTACGGCCTTACCCTATCCCTTACCTATATAATTCAATACTAACATGCATACTCACTGAAATCATCGATCTTCACCACCATCTATCACAAATATTTCATTGTTATTAGGTAAAAATTTGTGTGTGATTGTTTTAGGATCCTTGTCCATGAGACGGGTTGGATCAAGATGAAATGTAATATTTATATTAACAGATGTAATACTATTTAAGAATAAAATGTTTGTTACTTATAAAAAAAAAAAACATAATATTTTTGAGAACAAATGTAATATTTTTACATTTTGATGTAAAAGTTTTACTTTTTCCATCAAAAGTATTATATTATTTTTTATTTATAAGTATTACATTTGCATATTGACGCAACCTATCTGTGAGATGGTCTGCAAATTATTCTGTGGATTCGGGTCCACTTTGCAATGTAATCACGGGTCCATCTTGCAAGGTGGACCCGGATCAAAAAATACACAATTTATATACTGAACGTTTATAGCACAATTTACATATTGAATGTTCAAAATTTTATATACTGAATGTTAACAGTTTACATACTGAATGTCTTAATGTTCACAATTTAAATTGAGAAAATTCATTATGAAAATTGTGAACATTCAGTATATAAGTTGTGTATTTTGACCCGAGTCCACCTTAGTTTATGGCATAACTGTTCGAGACGGTCTCACACAACTGTGATACTTGTAAATACACATTTTATTACATTTTTTTATTTAATTTGTAAATACAGTGAGTCTATTTGTTACCCGGAAGGCGCTATGGAAGAATATGGTTACCAGACCCCATTCATTTGTACTGCTCCCATAAAGGTAGGAGTAATTTGTTCAATAGATATTTACTTGCAACACCACACCATATGAGGAGTAATATTAGATTTCATTACAAAAGTAGAAAATCATTATATAACATCAAAAAGATAAAAAAAAATGGTAATTTATAAAGAGTAATTTTAGATTTCCTAAGTGCCTTTTTGGCATGATGTTATGCTAAATCTTTTTAATTAAAACTAACTATTTTTTTTTTTTTTTTATGCAGTTCAAGTTTGCAAATTATTCCAATGACAATTACATTGAGACAGGGAAAACTGCAATCAAATTTCAGCTAATCAATCAACGAGCAGATTTCTCCTTCGCACTCTTTTCTGGTGGTTTAGATAACGTATGTGCTACTAAAATTTAATTTCTACATACTACTTAAAAATAAAATAAAATAAGGGTGTGTTTGGTTCATGAGTTTGTACACTAATAATAGGAATCAAAATCATAGTTAATATTTGGTTGATAAATTTTTAAAACACAATTATAGGATTTGATCATCCCTTCAATTAAAAACTCCATTCCCTAATTAAAAATGAGTATCATTCCATCTTATAGGTAATCTAATTTTTAAGTTTAGATTAGTGCATTTAGATTTTTGTTTTGATTTTTTTGTTCATATTGGTGCTTTTGGATGTCATTATATTATGATCAAATGCGTTGATTTTTTGTTTTGTTTTTTTTTTTTTTGTTTTTTGTTTTTTTTTTTTGTATTTTTAAAACTTTTATTTCTATTATAGGATTATACATAACCAAACATCAATATTAGTAATCATTTCGATTCCACCCTACTATCAAACATACAAAATATTTTTCACCAACATTCATTCCTATTACCAAGTATTTGATTCCTGTTCCGATTCCTATTCTGATTCCCATGTTTGAACCAAACAAACCCTAAGTGTTACTATTTCATTCTAAACATGTTTTCACTTTTAAATAATGGAGAATTAAAGTTTTGTTTTATCATATATTTGGACAAAAAAATTTAGGCTAAAATTTGTACATTTGAGGTGGTTTCATCTTATCACTTACACATATCATTAACCATTAGCAAGCATTTATAAGATTTACATACGAATAATTATTTACGGATGTGGAGTGCAGCCGAAATTGATATCAGTATCAAATTTCTTGTCCTTTGTGAATCCCAAAGCCCCTCTTTGGCCACGCCTTGCTCTTGGAAAGTCCTGGGACCAAGTAAGTTCATTATATATATATGTACACCTTTTTCTTCTAATTTTAATTTTAATTTTAATTGGAAAAGAATTTAATTAATTAATTAATTAATTAAATTTGTTCAGATGACAGTAACATGGACAAGTGGTTATAACATAGATGAAGCTTATCCGTTGGTCCAATGGGGTTGGAAGGGACAAGCTCAAAAACGTACACCTGCCGAAACTACAACGTACCACAGGACCAGCATGTGCGGTATGTATGTATGTATGGTTCATTATTAGAAATATAATAATGTGAAAATGTTTAACTAACACATACAAGCTAAGCTAGTTTCAATTATATTTCATTCAAAATGTTTTTGGCATTTGGTAATCTATATTAGTCAAAAGATTACATACTAATAGAAGATTGTTGTAAATGAGCATGGGTTACAGGTCCACCTGCACGAACAGTTGGTTGGCGTGATCCTGGTTTCATCCACACTGGCTTTTTGAAGGAATTGTGGCCAAATGTTATGTCAGTTTCCTCAAAGCCAATCCAACTTTAATTTTCACATATTACCACAAATTTCTTATCACTTATTAAATTTATTAAGCTACCAAAAGTCATTTAATTAATTCATAGATACTAATTAACAATATTATTTACAACTAAGAAATCAAATAAGGTACTTGACTAGGTATAAAGACGGATAAATAAATTTAAATGAGTCATTTTTTTACTTGTTATATTTTCACAGCTACACTTACAAAGTCGGCCATTTACTATTGAATGGAACATACGTTTGGGGCAAGAAGTATTCATTTCGAGCACCGCCATCTCCAGGACAAGAATCACTACAACGCATTATAATATTTGGAGACATGGGGAAGGTGAATTTACCTTAAAATTATCAGATGTTTCTATTATATGTTTACCTTAATTTCTTCATTTGAATTGTACGTACAAACGTTTATGTGAGCAGCATGAGCGTGATGGATCAAATGAATATGCGGATTATCAGCCAGGGTCGCTCTTGACAACTGACCAGCTCGTTAATGACCTTGATAATTTTGACATTGTCTTCCTCATTGGAGATTTACCTTACGCGAATGGCTATGTCTCCCAATGGGACCAGTTCACAGCCCAGGTTGCACCCATCACCTCTACTGTGCCATTCATGATCGCAAGGTTTGTATTAGGACCAAACGCTTACCTTACATTAAAATTTATGGCTAGTAGCCAATTTAAGGGGACTTCACCCTTCTTTACTCGCTCCCCTACAACTCAGGCCGTTTAAGTGTTTTTACCGGACTCGAATCCTGACTCCTATACTAAATTGTTAGATCAAAGGTTTACCACCACTATGCTAAAAGTTATAGTTATAACTTCTGGCAGTAGTAGTAAGCGCATGATGTTAATAGCTTGTTTGTTTATTTGTGTTCATAAATAACTGTACTCTATGAAGCAAGCAAGCAGCTTCACCTAATATTATGAAATTCTTGACATACAGCGGCAACCATGAACGGACCTTTACCAATTCAGGATCAATCTACGACGGCCAAGATTCCGGCGGAGAGTGTGGAGTGCCGGCTGAAACCACTTACTACGTCCCGGCGGAGAACAGAGCCAAATTTTGGTACCAAACAGAGTATGGGCTATTCCACTTCTGCATAGCGGACACGGAGCACGACTGGAGAATTGGGTCAGAGCAATACAAATTCATCGAGAAGTGCCTGGCCTCGGCCAACCGCCACAAGACTCCATGGCTCATCTTTGCTGCCCACCGCGTGCTTGGCTACTCCTCTAACGATTGGTACGCCAAAGAGGGGTCTTTCGAGGAGCCCATGGGGAGAGAGCACTTGCAAGGGTTGTGGCAGAAGTACAAAGTTGACATGGCTTTCTTCGGCCACGTCCACAACTACGAACGCACCTGCCCCATCTACCAGAACCAATGCGTCAACGACGAAACCTCTAACTACTCCGGCACCGTCAACGGGACCATCCACGTCGTGGTCGGGGGCGGAGGGAGCCATCTTTCACAGTTCACCTCCATCAATACCACTTGGAGCCTGTACAAGGATTACGACTGGGGGTTTGTCAAGCTCACCGCGTTTAATCAATCCTCTCTGCTCTTCGAATACAAGAAGAGTAGAGATGGCAAAGTGTATGATTCTTTCACCATCTCAAGGGATTACAGAGATGTATTGGCCTGCGTCCATGATGGGTGTGAGCCTACCACTCTCGCAAACTAGATCGATGAAAGATATGAACCAAATTTGATGAGCTGAAAATAATAAATTGGGCGTGACAAAATAGGGATTGTTCCTAGAACCAAGCTCCCAGTGCTCTAAATTAGATCAGGGTCACGTGTACTTCATTTGACAATTTTTAAATAAATTATGGTATAAATCTTTTGTCATTTTTATCCTCACTTATGTTATCCACACTTGTAAAAGCATATTTCATTTTCAAAATTCCACGTAACTAAATTTGTAATTAATCATTATTGATTCCTTGTCCATATAATTCTCGGGAATAACTAATACCAGAGTGTTCTCTAGGAATGAATATTCCCCTTGCAAAGGGAATAACTTATCATTGGAAATAAATAGCCAAAACAAACAATAGAATAGGTTTATATTGACAAGCTTGTAGTATGCGTGAGATGAAAAGTAGGTTGGAGAATTAATATTTTCAGGGGTTGTCGTTCTCAACGAATCCAAATGTGTGCAAGCAACATTGTGTCTAAAAGTAACAAATGAGCAAGAGAGCAAGTAATCAACACACTAGAGAGCAAGCTAAATCACAATCACTTAAAAGAAATCAAGAAGATGGAATGGGATTTTGATTAGTCCTTCCTTGCATTGGTGCCACATAGTTCCTAGGTAGGAAATACATAATGTGCTAATAGGGCATGGGAGATGTTTGCTATTGTCAATGCCATTTTGGTCTCCTTGACCTATCATGGAGTAGAATTGCACCCAAGTGTTAATGTTACTACCATGAGACATTTCATCAAATTAAACACCTTGCCTACATCTCCTTTCGAGCTTTCTCCTCTCGGAGCAAAGGTGGGAAATGCAAGTGGATTTAGGCTCTAGTATAGTCCTCATCTCTTGGTAACTATACTAACTCCTATGTCTTCAATGAAGTTGGACCCTAACCTCATGGAAGTCAACAACAAACTCCACTTCCATCAAGAATCCAAGTCAATCAACACATTTATATTTCCTAATTGCAATTACACTCACACTAGCATAATGACAAGGAAATTCTAATATAATTCCCTAAGAAACCTAGCCACACATGATCTAAATTGAAATGCAATCACAATTGAGCTAAAATGGAGATGAAGTGATGAAGCAAAAGAGTAGAAAATCTAGTAGATTTACTTAGCTCAACTAGAAATTGCAATCAATCCATCAAAATCTTCAATCAAGCAAGATGAGAGCTCCAAGATCAAAGGTAAGTCCATATGTCCTCTCCTATTTTTAAATTTTTAAATTCATATGCAACAAAGTTTTCAAGAAGAAGAAATTTCAAGCAACAAGGATTTCAAGAAGTAAAAAATTTGAGAATAAATAAGAAGAGTTTTTGAATAGAGCATCAAATTTTTTGAAATTTATGAAGCAACACGATATAATAATTTATGAACAAAAGAATTTGTCACCGGAGAATAATTTATGAGCAGTAGAATTTTTTAGATTGACTCTTGAACATCAAAGTTATGGAATAGCAGAATTTTGGAGATAGGATTCTCTAATTCTAAAGTAGCAGAGTTTTGAAAACTAGTTCATACACAACAAAGTTTTCAAGCAAGGTTTCAAACATAAAAGTTGAAGTAGAAGACATTTCATGATCAAAACTCTAATGTATCCAAAACTTCTATACAAGTTCTAATAATGCTACATGTCAAATATGAAAAGGTTGCAAAAATCAATAAAGCATGATATAGATCAAGTAGTTGGGAGAAAATTTTCAAACATGTGAAAATAAGCTACTACAACGGCCGAAAGTGAAGATCAAATTTTCAACCCATTAGACCAAGCTACAACAACCAAGAATTCAAAATCAAAGCTATCATACTCTAACAAATATATTTGATTATATATAAAAAGAGCATGAAGACTTGAAGACAAATACGATGAAATATAGAAGAAACAAGAGAGCACAAATACGAAGAGCAAAATCTTCAAGTTTTTGGAATATTCTTTCTTTATAGATATATCTAGTAGATCATAAAAGAGACTAAACTCTCAATAAGTCCCTAAGAGTTGGAGAGAAAGAAAAAGTCATTCTTTCTGTATCTCTACTAAGTGTAGATAGGAGAGTAACAAAGGAGTTGTGAAATCTTGAGATAAATGTTGACTTTGTGATCAAAGCACTTTATTTGTGAGATAGGTGAAGGTGTTGGGTTTGTGTTCAAAGCACTTCATCTAAGAAGATCTAAGTGATAAGTGCTGGCTTGTTCAAAGCACACTATCTAATAGATCTGGAGTTTGTGACGACTTGGTGATCAAGGCACTGGAGTTAAATCACCGTCTCTTGTATCTGGGTGATTGATACCAACTTGAAGGGCTACAACTTTGTTGAAGACTACAAAGGCCAATAAAATGGTTTTGGGGGTGAAAAATAGCCTAGAAGTCAAAGAAGTTGCACAGAGTTCGGGGAACCAGGAAGTACATGGCCACCCACAAGGCCCGTATTGTGGCCGTGTGTTTTTGGTCGATTTACAGTGCAAAACAGCAGTTCCAGAGGTCTGGGACACAGCCACCTACACGGCCCGTGTCCCTAGTCGTGTGACTGCTACTCTGTTTATATTTAAGCTCGTTTTGAGCATTTTCAACTCGGTTTTGACCCATGGTTGAACCCTAGACACTCTCCTTCACTTCCTTTCATATTTTTTAGGTTAGATTAGGCTTAGATTTATGTTCTTTAACACTTTTGAAGCTTGTAATCTTGGATATGAAGCTTGAATTTCAAGATTCTACCACCCATTTCAATAGAGAAACTTTCTTTTCCTTATCTCTTTTCCTTTGCAAGATTTATGTTTATTACTTGTGCTTTTATGTTCTTTATGCTATTTAATCATGAGAATTTAGTTTATGGGCTTGAATTAGGGTTGTATTATCTATTTGTGTTCTTTATGCCATTCCCTTATAATTTGTGATTATTGCAAAAAAAAGGGAAGAACTCTAACCTAGGGTTCTTGAGTTTATGAAGGATCTGTGTTTGTATCTTGATAATATTTGATGTACACATTCATTGGAATGTATTTGGAGGATTCTTGGTCTCAATGAGAGTTGGGTCAAGATTCCAAGCTACCCCTTGCATAAACCCAATTTGCTTCTATGAAAATAGGGAAAATTAGGGGTTTAAGATGCTAATTGTGCTTGAAGAACTTGGAGTTGATTCACCACGAAAATGGGGAAATTCCTTGTTCTAATCCTTGTATATTTGCTAACATGAGTGACTTATAGACTATGATTCCTACGTGCATACCCGCTTGATTCTTAGTTATTTGTTCCCCTAACCCCGTAGGTTGTTAAAGCATCTAGATGATAATGCCCTCTAACTTGAGTCATATTTCTTTATTTTGTTTTTATCTGTTGTTTATATGTGTTTGTTCTACCTTGTTGTCATTTGCTTAGCTTCTTGTTGATCTCCTTATACTAGTGCCTAGTTTTGTGATTGCATATTGCGTGCCATAACTCCTAATCCCCTAAGGATGACATTTCACACCCATACACTCACCATCACTCATTTTTGCTACAATCAGGGGTGATCCACATGGGGGCAAACGGTGGTCAGTAGTGAGCAATTTGTCCTCCTCCTACATTTTGTGGGCCATATACAATTCGGCCTCTATCACCACTTAGTCCATAGGTAGCCTTGCCACCTACATTTTCTTGGGGTCTCCCATGGTACCCCGATTGTTGTCATCCTTCTTCTTGCTTCCAATTTTGGCTTCTTCCACTGAAGTTGTATGCATTCCCTCTTAAATAATTCACCACCACCACTTGCTCAAAAGCGAAAGGAGATGCACATGTCATAGTGTCATGAGGTCCACCGCACATATTGCAATAGAGAGCTAGGGTCATACACGGCTTGGATTTTGCTTCAAGCTTTTCCACGATTGATTGTAGCCTTTTTATCTCGTGGTTCATAGCATCAACCTTGGCATCATTAGCCACATTTTCTTTCACCTCATACATCCCGACTCTAGCATCACGCTTGTTGTACCAAAGAGAAGTATTTGAGCATATCCTTTCAATGAGATCCTCGAAATCCGCCGGAAATGATGATACAAAGGCACCACGACTTAATGAGTCAAGAAGCACTTTTGCCCTCATCTATGAGACCTCCGCAGAAAGAGCTAATGACGTCCCAAGGGTGGAGGAGGTCGGGTGGGCATTGACACTTTAAAGAATTAAATCTCCTCCATGCTTCACCAAGACTTTCTAGAGGGCTTTGCTTAAACTCTTGCACTTGTTTTCGGACTTTCATAGTATTTGTCATTGGGAAAAATTCGTTCATGAAATCCTTATGTAGTTGCCCTCAAGATCTAAAATGATTGTCGTCTTGACTATCTAGCCACCTTGAAGCTTTCCCAATCACGGAAAATGGAAACAATTTCAATCTCACAATTTCATCCGACATGCCTTCTTGTTAGAACATGCCGCAAATCCTTACAAATCTTGTGATGTGAGTGTGAGGGTCCTCCGAGGGTAGGCCACTAAATGGATTGTTTTGGACGAGGTTGAGAACCAATGGATGTATGTGGAAATTGAGGTTCTCCAAAGGGGGCACAAATATGGAATTATGCATTGAAAAGTCCAGTTCATATACTTGGCTATATATAGTACTTCCCCTTTGATCATTGAAAAGTCCACAAATATGTATGTGGAAGACAAGTTTTCCTCCCCAACTAAAAGTAGTTTAAGGAGAGGTTAGCACAAGCAATGTAAAAAGCAAAAGTAAAAAAGAAAAAGTGACACAAGTATCAAAGTATGAAGTTATTCCTCAATCTAAAAGCAAATTAACAACTACCGCATGTCATCCCCGGCAACATCGCCATTTGACAAATAGGATGTTTGTTGTGTCAAAGAATTAGGATCACTCCCGAATATATCGTTCCCTCGCGGATGGCAAATTTGGAAGTGTTAATATGCTTTTACACTAAAGAATAGAGATCACACATATCATATACAATGTCACTAAGTGCAAGGTTGGAATTGAGCATGTTGTAGTAACAAGAGTGCAAACTAAGTGTTCAAAGACAAATGTAAGAAAAGCTTAGGAATGGAATTGCTATCTAATACATGATGGTTCTAGTGTCTAGGACTTAGGCTATGTACATTGCAATGATAACATTCAAGTGAGGTTTTACTAGTACCTTTCACCTATCGGTCTACTAATCATTCTCTTGGCATGGGGCACTTTTTAGGTGATCATTAACCAAAGAGGCATTTTATCAAACATGTTGTCTACACCTCATTTCTCACTTAGGCCTTTCAGAACTTAAAGTAAGAAAACATCTATGATTAGGAACCTTATGTTCTGTATCCACGATGGGTCCACGAGCGTGGATAGCTCGTGGACTGCCTCCCTTTGTGTGCTTCTTCCTAGAATGCTCCCGGTTATGTCCATATGCCTTCCCTTAAGCTCAAAACCCTTCAAGACCACTAAAATGCAATATATGATAGGACTTTGCAACACATTAGCACATCTAAGCAATTATGACCATAAATCAACCACAAAGGATATCATTTGAGCATAGAATGACCCTATAAAGACCCTTAGATATGAATGTCTTTGGCACTTATCAACATTTAAGTATTGAATATGTTTCTTACTTATTATACTATCTATTTTAAAAAGCCAAATTCGAATTAGTTTGAAAAGTCTATTCACCTCCTCTAGACTTTTCACCACCCTAACGGGACCAACATATTTCATCTTGTTTAGAACACCTTCAATAGAGAAGGCTTCTCTCTCTCTCTCTCTCTCTACTTTTATTGAGCAACGTTTCTGATTTATATTTCTGTTCATCTTGTGCAAATGTTTCTTAATTGTAAGTAATCCCTTTTGGGGATTGTATTAGGTGTTCCTACCTTTCTAAATGCTTATTGTGTAATTATTGAATAAAGGGAAGAATCCCAACCTAGGTTTCATCCTTGTGAAGGAGTTTATGTTTTATCTTGTTGATTCTTGATGCACAATGTAGAATAATTCTTAAAGAAACTGAATCATCTTTCTGTTATTACTCCATACTCAAAACAACATATTACAAGACATTATATAGGAAGATAACAAGTATTGGGAAGGGACATAATAAATAAAAGGTCTGCCCAAGAAACTACTCCTCTCCCCAAAGCCTTAAATGCAATATTAAATAAGTCTGCAGAGTAGGCTGCTCAAGATAGATATTCCAACACTCCCCCTCAAGCTGGAGCGTATAAATCAAATGCTCCTAGCTTGTTACATATATATTCAATCCTAGGTCCACGAAGAGATTTGGTGAGAACATCAGCAAGTTGATCGTTTGACCCAACAAATGTGGTAACAATGTCTCCGGATGCAACTTTCTCACGTATAAAGTGGCAATCAACCTCGATATGTTTGGTTCTTTTATGGTAGACAGGATTGGATGCAGTATGTAGAGCTGCTTGATTATCACAAACTAGTTTCATAGGATCGAGCTCACAGAAATTGAGTTCTGTGAGAAGTTGCCTAATCCAAATTAGTTCACAAGTTCCTAGTGCCATTGCTCGGTATTCTGCCTTTGCGCTTGATCGTGCAACCACATCTTGTTTCTTGCTTTTCCAAGAAACTAGATTTCCTCCAAATAGAATGCAATATCCAAATGTCGATCTCCTATCCCAAGGACATCCAGCCCAATATGCATTTGTGTAACCAATAATTTCTGTATTTCCATGATCTTTATAAAGTAATCCTGTACCTGGAGATTTTTTCTTATATCTTAAAATTCTGATAGCTGCATCCCAATGGCTTTGGCATAGCTCTTGTAGAAACTAACTAACAACGCTTGCAGCAAAAGAGATATCTGGACGAGTGATAGTCAAGTATAATAGCTTGCCCACTTATCTTCGGTAATGACTTGGATTGGATAGAGGCTCCCCCTGTCCTGGAAGAAGTTTGACATTCGGATCCATGGGTGTGTCAACTGGCTTGTTATCTGTCATACCTGTTTCTTCAAGAATATCCAAAGTATATTTCCATAGTGACATATAAATACCTTGTTTGGATTGGGCAACTTCAATGCCAAGGAAATACTTCAATTTTCCAAGATACTTTGTCTCAAAATGTTGAAACAATAAATGTTTCTTAAGTTCATGTATTCCCTCCATATCATATCCTGTGATAACAGTGTCATCAACATATACTACCAGATATATGCTTTTTCCAAATAGGTGTTTATAGAAGATAGAGTGGTCAGATTTGCTTTGAATCATGCCAAATTGTTGGATCACATCACTAAATCTCCCAAACCAAGCACGAGGAGATTACTTTAAACCATAGAGAGACCGTTTGAGGCGACAAACAAGATTAGTTCCGATTTTAGCCACAAAGCTAGAAGGCTGCTCCATATACACTGCTTCCTTCAAGTCCCCATGCAAGAACGCATTTTTGATATCCAACTGATATAGAGACCAATTACGATTAGCTGCCATTGAGAGAAAGAGACGGATAGATGTGATCTTAGCAACTGGTGAAAAGTGTCTGTGTAGTCAATGCCAAAAACCTGTGTGTACCCTTTAGCAACAAGTCGGGCTTTGAGTCTATCAACTTTTCCATATGCACCCACCTTTACATTATACACCCATCTACAACCAACTACAATTTTTCCAGGGGGTAAAGGAACTAACTCCCAAGTCCCAGAAGAATGGAGTGCTTCCATTTCATCAACCATTGCTTGCTTCCATCCTGGATGAGTTAATGCTTCTTTGACACCTTTTGGAATAGACATAGTAGATAGACTGGTAATGAAAGCACAATATGATGGAGACAATCGCTTTTGTGTAAGGAAATTATAAATAGGATAAGGATTCCGGGTGGATCTTTTACCTATTCGACTAGCAATGGGAGAGCTTGTTGTGGTGTTTTGGACCGTATCAGTGGGCAACGTTGATGTGGGACATGAATCAACTAAAGGCCCATCTTCTTGGGAACTTTGACGATTGCGCCGCTGATAGGTGTACAAGAAAGGTGAACTGTGTCCTTGAATGGTTGATATTGTTGTAGTTCTTTCAGGAACAGTGGGAGACACAGGCTCTGTAAAGGTAGGAACTGGGAGAACTTCTGTGGCTTTAATTGGTTCCCCAAGAAGTCAGATTCATCAACTGAGGTAGAAGAGAAAAAGGGCGTAGTTTCAAAAAATGTGACATCAAAAGAGGTATAGAAACGGTGGGTTTTAGGGCAATAACACCTAAAGCCTTTTTGGAGACGGGAATATCCAATGAACACACATTTTATTGCCTTGGCATCAAGTTTGTCACGTCCTGGGGTGGTATCATGGACAAAGCAAGTACATCCAAAGATCCATAATGGGAGTTTATAGAGGGGTTCCTGTGGAAGTAAAAGATTAAGAGGAATTTTCTCTTGCAACACAGAAGAAGACATTTGATTTATGAGATAGCAAGAATGAAGAATAGCATCCCCCCAAAATGTCTTAGGAACCTTGTGGTGAATGAGCAAGGTGCGGGCTGTTTCAACAAGATGTCGAATTTTTCGTTCAGCAACACCATTTTGTTGAGGAGTCCTAGGATAAGAAAACTCATGAAGTATTCCATGTGAAGAAAAGAAAGAAGTGAAGGAGTCAGAAAAATATTCCCTAGCATTATCACTGCGTAAGACTTTTAGAGATACCCCAAATTGATTTACAATTTCATTGTAGAATTTTTGAAACACATCAAATAATTCAAAACGATTTTTCATTAAGAAGACCCAACTACATCGAGAGAAATCATCAATGAAAACAACAAAATATAAGAACCCCAAGGTGGTTGAAACACAACATGGTCCCCAAACATTAGAGTGCTGATGTTGTGTGTATAGTGGTGATGGTGAATGTGGTATGGAAGTGGTAAAACGAGGAAGTTTCCCCGAGTGTCGTGTCTCTCAAGGATGGCGAATGGGAACCGAATTTATGTTGGCATTCATGAGGTTGAAATGTAAGAGTTGCAAGAGTCAAAGGGAGAGGTGTTGTTCATGGTTGGTTGGGTAAGAGGTTTGAAAGTAAAATAAGATGGAAAATACAAAAGGTAAAAGGAAAGGGTGCATGCCAAAGTTAAGCTAAAGGATTGATTATCGTAGGTAGCTTGGGATTGGGTTTCGGGATTGATCTAGGGAGTCACGGTATCAATACCAAGTGACGTCACACTTTGACTCTCAATCCTCATTCGATTGAGGCATTTTATCGAACACCTTGCCTACCACTCCTCTCGGATCTCATCCTTTCGGATTAAGAGCGGAGATATAGATGAGTTGGGCTCGTGAGAGGCCGCTATCGCGCACTCTCTCACTTCCACTCGGTTCACTAACTATCCCGGCCGGAAATAGAAGCAAAGATTGAACAACATCATCCATACAAACATCAATCATACTCCCACAAATCTCAAGATCATAAGATAAATTCTAAGCATCAATCCATAGATTAACAAGGGCACACACACCTAAACTAATCTGCTCTAACATGATGAACATTCAAACAACAAAGCAAAATACTCAATGTAATAAATCTAAAGAAGCAATCTAAATGGAAAGAGTATGTTACCAAAGGAATGGTGAATTTGACATCTTCAATCCATCTTCATTAATCTAAAAGATCTATTCTAATCTAAGGGAAAAGAGTGTGTTTTTCCTCCCCAAAGGGGAAGGAATGGAAAGAGAAATCAGATCTAAAGCTATTGGGGGCTGCTGGGAACTTCTCTAAAAGACCTATAAAGGGCATATATATAGCCCCCAAAATCTCGCCCTAATAATTTCCGCGCTGTGTCGCGTCCACGCGGCTCACACGCGTGTGAGCGTGCGTGGGAGCAATCCAGTAAGCAACCACGCCGCTCACACACGTGTGAGTGTGCGTGGTGAAGTTTGTGTTGGTCCCAAGGGGATGGGGTACAAGTCTAGAGGGGGGGGGGTGAATAGACTTGTATAAGATTTTGCAAATCTTTTTCGACTTCTCGTGTGTATTGGACTTAGGATGTTTAGGTCCGATACCTCACGAGATGAAGACAAAGTTTTATGCGCAGCGGAAAAGTTATCCCCTTTTAGTTTGCACGAGTTTGAGTTAGGTACCCAAACTTTGGGCCCTGGTTGGTTAGTAAGTTTAGGCATCCATTTATACCTTGGACCCATTACTCCAGGCCTAGGTGCAATGTAGCCATTATACGTTTGATAATCATAAGGAATGCTAGCAAAGACTCTGGGTCTCTTAGGTGCATAAATCAGTTTTGGTTGAGGCCTGACCTCGGACTTACGCACCATGCCCTTCATTGCTTGTTTGGTCATGTGAAATTGCTGGAAGTGAGATTTCTTCCAGAAATCATGATTCGATGACCAGTCCTCACTAGATGGATAGAGTCTGCTTTTCTCTATTCGTGAGTTCCTAACTCTATGGATCTCAGACCATCCATATTTGCCTTGAGGCGCATTATATGGAATGTAGCTTCTTTTGTACATGGAATGGCCTTGCGAGAGATAGCAAGGTGATCTCTCGATATTGTTTACCCGGCCATTCTTCGTAGCTTTCCTATACTTTCCATTGCTGGTGTATAGGGACGGTTTATGAATAGCTACTCTGGTCTTTTCTGTTGGTCTTTTATGACCATTGTTTGGTTTGGGTTGAGATCCTCCATTATTTGAAGTTCCCAAACCATTGGTCTGTTTATCTCTCGAGAGACAGTCTTGACGGAACCCTAGACCGGTTCTATCACTAGTAGGTCTGTGATCATTTACCATTTTCTCCATAGCTTTGGAGGAATTAGTGTATGATGCTATGACCTTTCTAAGATTAAGCTCTCTGGTCTCTCGAGCTTTGCACTCTTCAGCTAGTAGGATTACTTTAGCTTCTAACTCACTTACTTTGAGAGTTAGCTCCGAATTCTCTTTCGAGACATTCTTAAACATATCTCTTTCAGCAGTTAGCTTGCTGTTTTCTTCCCGGATTTTGGCATGAGTGCTGTTAGCGATAGCGAGATCCCTTTTAAGTGTTTCAAGCATCTCAAAGGGATCTTCATCGCTTCCGAACGAAGAACAACGAGAGGTAGAGGTAGGGCAGCGAGATGTGGAAGTAGAGGTTACCTCATTGTCAATGGTCATTAGACATTGATCCTCTTCTTCCTCGGTGTATAAGCAGATGAGTCCCCTCTCATCCTCTTCTTCCTCGGTGTATAAGCAGATGAGTCCCCTCTCATCTTCTGAGCTGCTGGTGTATAAGCAGATGAGTCCCCTCTCATCTTCTGAGCTGCTGCTGCCTTCACTGATGAGTCCCCTCTCATCTTCTGAGCTGCTGCTGCCTTCACTAGAGCTCGATGTCTCGGACTCCTCGATTGATCTCTCGAGTTCTTCAGCAACAAGCGCCTTTCTGCGCAGATGTTTCTTTGAATCTCCCTTGAAGCCACCTTGTGCTGGCTTCTCTTTGGATTCCTCTTTTCTTCTGGAATCCCTGCCTTCTTGGCCTTGATATTTGCTTACCATAGGGTAAGGGCATTCGGCCTTGAAGTGTCCTGGTCTTCTGCAGTTGTAGCAAAGACCTTGATTTTCCTCTTCCGACCTCCTAGCTGAGTATCTCTCGGTTTTCCTTCTTGAGGAGGAAGGTGTAGCTGAGTATCTCTCGGTTTTCCTTCTTGAGGAGGAAGGTGAGCTTGAGTATCTCTCGGTTTTCCTTCTTGAGGAGGAAGGTGAGCTGACGTTTCTCTCGGTTTTCCTTCTTGAGGAGGAAGGTGAGCTGACGTTGCTTTCGGTTTTCCTTCTTGAGGAGGAAGGTGAGCTGACGTTGCTTTCGGGATTCTTCTTCAGGTATTTCCTGAATTTTCTTATAAAAAGAGCAAACTGTTCGTTAGATAAAATATTAGTGGGATTAGGATCTGACCTTGAAGAGGTGGATGGTTGATCAGCAACCAGTGCCACATTCCGTTTGTCCACCACGTCCTCATCTCTCGGAAGCATTTCAAATTCGAAGGCTTTGAGATCTCTGAACAGTTGGTCGGTTGTGGTGTTCTTCAAATCCCTGTGATCACGCATTGTGATCACCTTCATTTCCCACTCCTTGGTAAGACCTCGTAAGACCTTCAGGTTTAGCTCCTTTTGTGGAATCTCCTTCTCGAGATCACTGATCTCGATTGATAGCTTCATGAACCGAGATTCCATGCTGTCGATGCTCTCCCCTGGCTTCATCTTGAAGTCCTCGAACTTCTTCATAGCCACAGTGAGCNTAGTACAATATCGAGCGCTTGAGCTTTGATCACGAAGCCCGCCTCAAGCCTCAGGTTTTTCGCCCCGCTTCTTGTTACTCTACCTATCGAGCACTTGAGCTTTGATCACCAAGCCCGCCTCAAGCCTCAGGATCTTCACAAGACAGCTCCCAGGTTACTCCGCCTCTCCTCAGGTTTTTCTCCCCGCTTCCAGTTACTCCACCTCTCGAGCACTTGAGCTTTGATCACCAAGCCCGCCTCAAGCCTCAGGTTTTTCTCTAGACAGCTGCCAGGTTACTCCGCCTCTTCTTGCTTAATCCAAAGCAAGGACCTTTGGTTGTCACAGTTGAGTGTAACAAGCTCCAATCTGACCAAAAGCTATCGTTGAATCAACTTCGATGTAGAGCAGCTTCGGTCACCTTCTAGATGTATAGCAGTTTAAGCTTTGTAACTCTCTCAAACACTAAGATGTGTTTTTCTCGCTGTTTTGAATATCAGGATGATATTCCAAATTGAGCACTTGCACTTTTGAACGTTTGAATCAGACACCTCCTTAGAATTTCGAACGAACCAACTTCCTTCTCCTTGCTTGAACTTGTGTCTTCACATCCTTTTTATATGAGAGTTGAGGAATAATTCCGTTGGAGGGAAAATTATTCCGTTTGAAATCTGTCTCCCATGCTATGTATGGGACTTGCATCTTTTCAGCATTTTTCATGGAGTGGTGGTCTTGTAACTTGAACCTTTTGTTTGGTAGTGGATATTCCATAATCCACTTTCTTGAGTCCATGCTCCACTTGCTACTTTTGGTAAAAGTTACTCTTTTTAAATTCCCATTGATCCTCGTTTTAGGGAATAAGACCGACTTTGGATTAGTGCACCTTCTATCCGTTTGTTGTGGAATTCTGATGTGGCATCCACTTCTGGCACCTCCTTAATATTTTATCTCCATGATATTCTTCTTCTCCAAACTTTATTCATGCTTCCTGACCGTCATTCAGCCTTTTGGAGAAATGTCAGTTTATCGAGACCAAGATTGATGTCTCGATTGTTTGATGTCTTGATCCCCATGTATCGAGAGATCTATCTCTCGAACTCTGCTTATGTCTCGAACTGGGTTGTTGTATCGAGAGATCCTATCTCTCGGACTCTGCTTATGTCTCGAGACTTAGTTGATGTCTCGCAGACCCTTATTCCTCCAGTGTTGTCCCGTGCCTTCTTCTGATCTATCTATAAGATTACAACACGAGACTTTCTAAGATGTTCACACAAGTTTACCTTAAGCTTAAATATTTTCCGAGTTGAGCTCAAGTTACCCGGTTGTATTTTCGCTCTTAGTTTACTTGTCGAACTTACATATAATTTCTATCTTTCGAGACTTAGGGGATTATATGTTACATTTGGTATCATCAAAACCTATTACAATATGTTCCTAACAGTTTGCTTCTTCTGTTTTCTTCTATGTTGTAGCTCTCGACGATACGGTTCCATAGCCACCTGCCTCGCCTCATTCGGACATTCCTAGCTTCGGTTACGTCCGTTTTACTGAAGTGTCGCTGGAATGCCCTACGAAGTGCAAGAATTGTGCAAATTATAATGAAACACACAAGATTAGTCCCTAGACCTATATTTAATGAAATTACCTTATCTTAGATGTTTCTAGGCCTAATGGACATATATTATAGCATATTTCATACCTAAATGACCCCTAAAATATGGCTACTTTTGGCACTTATCAAATTTTCCACACATTAACTTTGCTTGTCCTCATGCAATTCACAATTAAACACTAATCATTTAAGTGCCAAAGGTAGCTGTGTTACTCAATCAATTAATTGGTCTATCAACTCTAGGGTGTAACAACGGAGTGGGTGAAATTCTGCACATTATCTACACGGAATGGTAACCACATGCCATACACTCTAAGAATATACAAACGAAGCAAAACCCCTATGGTCTCATTTGGACAATGCAACGCACACACCCTTCATTGAACCAAGCATGCAATCCAAATTATATTCACCTCAAATTTTACAAAGGCCTTCAAGCCGAGCCCCCTAGTGGGAACGATGTGCACACCTCAACCAACCACTTTTCGACTAAACGCCAAAGCCCAACGGTAAAATAAGTGAGGGTAGGGACATGGACCGCTCATTGCCATGGCTTGGGCGATCACTCTTTCTTCTCACTTCCTAGGATAATGCCATCGGGCAACCCGACTTCACATGGAGCTCCATGCTTTTTCGAAGACAGTGCAATGGGTGCCCGAATCCTAGCGAAGCGGCTCACCTCCGCTCTATTTTCTCATCTCCTAGAAGCATTTTATGTGGACAACCGACTCCAGGTATAACTTTTGCTTTTTATGAAGACTATGGTTGAACACAACCTAGCGAGATGGCTTTCCTCAGTTTTTATCTCTAGGATTGACCTTTTGCCTTTTCTACTGTTTCTCCATACAACCCCTCATGCCTTTTTCGTGGGATTAGGGATTTTTCACTCTAAGCTCACTTCTAGGCTCACCTTTTGCCCCATGCCCTACCAAGATTAGTTCAATTCCGGGCTTCGCTTTCCATTATCTTTCTAAAATTAAGGGGTGCACACTCCCACTTCGAGAGACATTGACTAAGGTCTAAGGAAAATAAGAGGTGAATATCATGCAATCATTCAAGAATTTAAAGCTCATTTGGTCAAAGAAGGGGTACTTCCCATGGATATTCAAAGAGAAAAAATTTTATTTTTGGCATATGATTAACATTCTCCCTAGATAATGTGAACAATGACACACTCTCCAAAGATAAAACACACCCATAAGACAAGACCAATAAATCAATCAAGCAAACAAGACATTATAAGCACAACGTGCGTCCTTTCCACACTTTAAAACAAACATTGTCCTCGATGTTGCCATGAAGATCAAGTGGAACAAAGGAGCATGGTCATTCAAAATCAATCAAACCCTTTCCACACTTTAGAAGTGTTTCCGGGGGTGTGGGGTATCAACAATATAGCATTATGTGTGTGCAAAATAGCATGTGCTTATCAAGTATGCAAGGAACACGTATAACAATTCAATTTCCACACTTTAGAATTGAAAAACGAGGCATAAAAAGTAGAAGGGATAAGAGGTTCAACACCAAGTAAGCATCCCTTCATTTCCACACTTTAAGCTTCTAACATCTCTTTTGCCTTCGTTCTCCAAGCTACATGAAACAATGTTAGCACAAGAAGACAATCAATTGACGTGCAATGGCCTGGCGGAAGTTCTTTTATTCATAATGAAAGTATTAAAGCATAAATCCTAAAACAAGGTAAGTAACTAAAACAAAAGCAATAAGAAAGATATGTAAATCAAGATAGGAGATGATTTTTGGCACGGCCAGACCTAAGAGACTTAGGAAAATTGGATGAAAAGAAAGTAATGCACGAGAATCTGTCCAGGACCTGTCCACGCGACTCACACGCGTGTAGGTCCTCGTGGATCAACACTGGAAAGATTCCACGCCTGTCACCACGCGTGTGAGCAGGCGTGGCCAGCAGTGCTGATCACTTTCTTCGTCTCCTGGCTTTTGCCTTTCGTTTTTGATCCGGTTTAGCTCATTCATCATGGCTTAGCACCAAAATCACCAGCAATGTTAGCTCAAACAAGGCTATTCTAAAAAGAAAAATTGCTAATAAACAAAGAAAAAGAAAAAGTAATCAAGAAATAAAGTTCTAATCTAAGGATAACGTTGGGATTGCCTCCCAAGTGCGCCATGGTTTAACGTCTCCTGGCCAGACGTTATGTGCTCTATCCTTCAAAGCACAGAGATTTTGGGACCTTACCAAGCGTCCCGTGAAATTTTGCTTCAAGGAATGTCCCAAGATGTAGGACATCCTTGAATTCCCACACAAATAAAGGAAGAACAACATGTATGTTTGGAAAAATTTTAGCATCAAACACCCTCCTTAACTCTTCTAGGATGGTGTTCACTTCCTTTTCCTCATCCTCTCTTCCCCTAAAGATCTTTGCATTTTTAGCGCTCTCTTCATACCATATCTCCTCACTCCCATTTTCTTTTTTGAATGTAGTCAAGTCTCTCCACTCAACTTTTTCCATAAGATCAAACGAGAAAATCTCATCATTTTCTATCATTTCTTCCTCACACTCCTTTCTCTCACCTTCCCAAAAATTATTCTCACTCTCACATGAGTAAAATGAAGCATCATCCCCCTCACTCATCAACTCACTTTCACCCAAGACAAAGGATTCATCTTCCAAAAAGTTAAAGCAATCATACTCATATTTAAACAAAAGAGAATCCTTATAGTCATAAGTCAATACATCAAAAATTTTCATGGAATCATCCTCCCGAAATTTAAAGCAATCATAATCACATGTAATGGAAATATTAATGCAAGGGGAGTCATCCACACAAGTGTCAAGGGTGTTTTCAAAAAGAGCACAAGGATTTTCAAGAAGATTAGCGCAAGAAGGATTAGGAATTTTACCACATTTTGGCTCTTCATCTTCCCACACTACTTCGATGTCCTCATCCTCACTCTCCATCTCTTCCTCCTTTTGATCTTCCAATTCGAAAATTGGAACCTCTTCAAGCACCGGGGCATAACAATCCTCCTTTTCTTCAACATCCACCTCTTCGCTAGCATTTTGCGCTTTTTCATCCTCTTGTACAATCCTTGGATGGGCTTCCAAAGTGGGGATGTCATCTATGATGGCGGAGTTGGCTCGGGGCTCATTCATTTTCATAAGCTCCTCCATCATAGACAACATCTTCGCTTCAACCTCTTCTAGTGGAAGTCCTTCCTCCCGGAGGGTAGCGGGATAGTCTTTTAATTCGCTCTTGATTTCAGCTTTGAGTTTGGCCGTATCCTCCTTGGCCATCCTCGTGAATGCTTCTATTTTTGCTTTTAGAATTTCAATTTCGTCAGTGGCCGGTGGGATAGAATTACAAGGATTGGTATGGGTATTATATGGGAAAGAAGATGGTGTTTCAAAGAAATGGGTAGTATTGTTTTCTAGATGAATTTGTGATGGAGGGGGGTAGTAGGTGTTTAGGTGGGAATTGGGGAATGAATTTGACTTAGGAGTATAGCTTGGGTCGATTGTTCTCATCATTTGCGCAAGCTTACTCTCTATGCTTTGAGATATTTCTTTGGAGCTTAATGAGTCAATTTCTTGAAAATTGGGCGATTGTGAAGGGTAATTTTCTTGGAAAGGTGGAGGTGGTGTTTCATATGGGTGTGGGTGATGATTGTGTATATGAAATGGATAAGGATATGGAGGTGGTAAGTAGTGGTGTGGAAATGGGTAAGGGTTTGGAGGTGGGTAATGGTATGTCGGTGGAGGGTAAGTATAGGTAGAATGGGGGTAATAGGGATATGGTTGGGGTTGAGGATTTCTATAGGATTGTCCTCCATGGTGTGGGTAATCATGGGATTCATTTTAGCACTCTTTGGCAAGCTTACAAATGATTTTTCAACAAAAATTCCTGCACAAAGCTTAGCCAACAACAAATATTTGCAACTAAAAGTAGTTGCAAGTGAGCACAAGATATTCAAGGCAATTTAAGCTCACTTCTCAAACAAGTAACGAAAATAAGAAAACAATATAAACAAAAAGAAAACAATTCAAGAACTCTTACAAATGTACTTCAAAAATGTCAACACCATTCAAGAACCGTTTGCCATCCCCGGCAACAGCGCCATTTTGATGTTGTGTGTATAGTGGTGATGGTGAATGTGGTATGGAAGTGGTAAAACGAGGAAGTTTCCCTGAGTGTCGTGTCTCTCAAGGATGGCGAATGGGAACCGAATTTATGTTGGCATTCATGAGGTTGAAATGTAAGAGTTGCAAGAGTCAAAGGGAGAGGTGTTGTTCATGGTTGGTTGGGTAAGAGGTTTGAAAGTAAAATAAGATGGAAAATACAAAAGGTAAAAGGAAGGGGTGCATGCCAAAGTTAAGCTAAAGGATTGATTATCGTAGGTAGCTTGGGATTGGGTTTCGGGATTGATCTAGGGAGTCACGGTATCAATACCAAGTGACGTCACACTTTGACTCTCAATCCTCATTCGGTTGAGGCATTTTATCGAACACCTTGCCTACCACTCCTCTCGGATCTCATCCTTTCGGATTAAGAGTGGAGATATAGATGAGTTGGGCTCGTGAGAGGCCGCTATCGCGCACTCTCTCACTTCCACTCGGTTCACTAACTATCCCGGCCGGAAATAGAAGCAAAGATTGAACAACATCATCCATACAAACATCAATCATACTCCCACAAATCTCAAGATCATAAGATAAATTCTAAGCATCAATCCATAGATTAACAAGGGCACACACACCTAAACTAATCTACTCTAACATGATGAACATTCAAACAACAAAGCAAAATACTCAATGTAATAAATCTAAAGAAGCAATCTAAATGGAAAGAGTATGTTACCAAAGGAATGGTGAATTTGACATCTTCAATCCATCTTCATTAATCTAAAAGATCTATTCTAATCTAAGGGAAAAGAGTGTGTTTTTCATCCCCAAAGGGGAAGGAATTGAAAGAGAAATCAGATCTAAAGCTATTGGGGGCTGCTGGGAACTTCTCTAAAAGACCTATAAAGGGCATATATATAGCCCCCAAAATCTCGCCCTAATAACTTCCGCGCTGTGTCGCGTCCACGCGGCTCACACGCGTGTGAGCGTGCGTGGGAGCAATCCAGTAAGCAACCATGCCGCTCACACGCGTGTGAGCGTGCGTGGTGAATTTTACTTCTTCTGTCTTCTTCTATGTTGTAGCTCTCGATGATACGGTTCCATAGCCACCTGCCCGCCTCATTCGGACATTCCTAGCTCCGGTTACGTCCGTTTTACTGAAGTGTCGTCGGAATGCCTTGCGAAGTGCAATAATTGTGCAAATTATAATGAAACACACAAGATTAGTCCCTAGACCTATATTTAATGAAATTACCTTATCTTAGCATGTTTCTAGGCCTAATGGACATATATTATAGCATATTTCACACCTAAATGACCCCTAAAATATGGCTACTTTTGGCACTTATCAAGTGCACTAAAGAAAAAGGTGTATTAGCCCTCCTATTCATTCTACTAGGATATGAGGCTCTTGAGTGTTTCCCAAGTTGACAAGACTCACATTCTATTTCCTTCAAATTGGACAAGCTAGGAACAATTTGTCTTAATTTATTAATGTTAGGATGCCCAAGGCAACAATGGCTAAGAAGAGGTGAAACAGTGGCAGTGTAAGCTGCGTTGGTATTAGTAGAACCCTTAGCTTTCCCAATTCCCTTAGCTTTTCCTTTTGATCCATCACCAAAGGTAACAGATGGAAGAAAATCTGAGAAAATTTGGGAGAAGAAGGAAAGGTTACCATATATGTGATCAGTGGCTCCAGAGTTCAAGACCCAAACTGAGTTTGATTGTGAAGCAAAGGCAGTGTGAGAGATGTCAGGAGGAATGGTTGTCTTGGCAGCCTTTAATTGCAAAAATTCTATATACTCAGCTTTTGAGATAACTTTTGAGTTCTCAGTGTTTGAATTTCCAAATTGAGCTATATTAACCATAGTTGGTTTTCCATGGATTTTCCAACAAACCTCACGAGTGTGCCCTTGTTTGTTACAAAAAGGCACAAAAACGGGAGGAATTACGTCCTCCACCTTTGCCCCCTTGGTAACTTCCACGACCTCTTCCTCTATAATGACTTTGAGTGGCAAGAGCAGAGTAGTCAACAATGGTTGAGGATGGTGTATTTTCTTTATAAATAGAAGAGACTTGAAGAAGTCTTTGAACATTTCCTTGGTGCTTGGAACAGTTCCATCACCAAGTATACCATTACGGACTTGTTCAAATTCTGGTTCAAGCTTAGCAAGTGTAAGGACAAGAAAGAACTTGTCACATTGAGTAAGTTGCTCTTCTAGTGATTCCCCAATAGGCATGAGCTTGTTGAATTCAGCCATCAGTCCTTGGATCTTTCCCAGAAATTTTTCCATTGTCATTTCTGACTTTTTGATATTTAGTATCTCACTGACAATGAAATAAAACCAGGAGATATCATTTGTATAAAGTGATTGAGCTTGTTTCCATACTGAAAAACAGGTTTTAAAGGGTCTGGACATAGGAATCAGGTCGGGAACAAAAGACTGCTACAATAGACTGCAGAGTTGGGCACCAACTCTCTCCCAAATGTTTCAGTCATGCTGAATTTGTTCTGTTGTGGTAGTGAGTTGGTCAACAACTCCTTGACCCATAAACCATAGTTCGACTGCTGATGCCCAATCTTGATAATTTTGGGAACCAATGAGTTTTTCACTGGTAATAGTTATGCTCCCTGAGAGATTTGGAACATAAACTCTAGGTTGGACAGGGAGAATAGTATTTTGGGCACTGTTTATAATTTTGTCTTCTGCCATACTGACCATAAAAATGTGAGAAAAACAGTGAAGAGTCGCAACAAGAAAAGGAGATGATCTGGAAAGTTTGGCGAGAAAAGGTCGTCGGAAATTGAGTCAGGCGCCGGCGCGTGGAGGCGCGTACGGTGGAGGCTGATGGTCGGAAAAAGATGACGGGGGTCACCGATGTTCCCTTAAGAGAGTTGCAGTACCAGTTTTGCCAAAAGAGCACTTAGAAAAAAAGAAAAGGAATATTTTTGAAGAAGATGGGCAGAACAGTGGCTGTCAGAGAGAGATTTTCATGCCCCAAGAGGGTGGCTCTGATACCATGTAGAATAATTCTTAAAGAAACTGAATCATCTTTCTGTTATTACTCCATACTCAGAACAACATATTACAAGACATTATATAGGAAGGGACATAATAAATAAAAGGTCTGCCCAAGAAACTACTCCTCTCCCCAAAGCCTTAAATGCAATAGTAAATAAGTCTGCAGAGTAGGCTGCTCAAGATAGATATTCCAACACACAACATGAATTGCTTATCTTTGGAGAGTTCCTCTTGAAACAAAAGTTGGGGAATGAACTCGAGCCTCCTCATTCAAAACCCAATATCTCTCTATGAAAGTAAGAGAAAATTGGGGTTAATTAAGAGTTTATACGTCATGAAAGTGGGCAACTCTTGCTCTAATCCTCAATTGAGAGATTGTGGGTTCTTGTGTGCATTATTATGAGCCATAGTTGAGAGATCTTTCCCCAATTCTCTTAGCTTGTTCTAGCATTATGATGGTAGTAGCCTTAATTTGACCTCATTTTCCTTGTTTGTTTTCTCTGAGTTATTTGCCTTGTGTTAGTGTTTAGTTTTACTCCTCGTCTCTTAAATGATTCTCTCTATTTGTGATTATGGTTCTTGGATCCTTAGAAATCAACTATCTTTGAGTCTAGACGTTTAGAAATTGCACAAGTAAGCGCCATAGCCTCCAATTCCCAATGGAATGACATTCTTAACCCCGTTTTCCCTATCACTATACACTACATCTAAATTTTCGGTAGCTTTGTCTAGGATTGGATTATTTGGATGTATTATGTAATTGTTTTTCTTTTTGTTTTTGCCTTATTGTGTTGCTACTTAAGAGCTTACAAGTTGTCTTGCCTTGTTTTGATTGAAGAAGTTTAGATTCTTGAAGTAAACATGGATATCAGAGATGCCAACAATGAGGAGAATTATGAAGGTCAAGAGAACATCTCCCAAGATCTAAGTGCTAATCCTTATGTTCAATGGGAAATGAGATTTTTTAAGGAACAAGTTTAAATTAGATTTTGATTATACCAAAAGACTTAGGAAATTTAGTACCCAATTCATTTTACTCTTCTAGACTTAGGAATCCTTTTATTCGGTTCAAATAGTTCCAACGAGTCTGAATTGTAACTCGAAGTGTTACACTTCGAGCAGTAAACTTAAGCTCTCAAACGAGGAGTCAAGAGGACGAGGAGCTACGAAGAATGGAAGCAACGAAGAGTAGAGGACTCAGAATACTGGAAGGTTACAATGGTCAAAGAGTGGAAGGGCCAAATTTACTGAGTAGTGGGGATTCGAAGAGTTAACTTAAAGAATAGTTAACTTATTGGAATAATAGAAATGACTATTCGATAGTCATCCCCGAAAGGTTACAAGAGGTTATAATATGAATAGTTAATTCGGAAGGTAAGAGTTGACCTCTCGGATTTACTGTTCGAGACATTCTATAAGCGAACAGTTCAAAACCTTAAACGTTAGTGTTAAATGGAGAACTCAATATTTTCATATATTTCAGTCAAAAGAATACACCTATTTATACAAGAATATACATACTAACTAAGGTAAGGAGCGGAAATAAATCTCTAAGAATATGCACAGTAATCTCCTAATATTATGATGAATATACTTCTACCATATATAATGTCTAACACTCCCCCTCAAGTTGGAGCATAGATATTGATCACGCCCAACTTGTTCTATAAGTAATATACTCGGGATCCATTTATGGCTTTTGTAAAAAGATCTCCTAATTGTTCTCCTTTCTTCACAAACCCTATAAAGATTAAGCCTCGTTGTATCTTTTCACGAATGAAGTGACAATCAACTTCGATGTCTTTGGTTCATTTATGGAAGATAAGATTGGCTGCAATATGGAGAGCCGCCTGATTGTCACACCATAGCTTCGCAGGAATAGGAGCCTTGAATCCTATTTCATTCAGAATGTGATATATCCACAAGATTTCACAGGTTGCTTGTGTCATTGCTCTATACTCTGACACTGCACTCGATCGTGAGACAACATTCTACTTCTTGCTTTTTCCATGAGATCAAGTTCCCACCAAAGAAGACACAAAATCTAGTTGTAGATCTCCGATTCTCCTTTGACCCTACATAGTTTGCATCTACAAAGCACTCAATCTTCATATGTCCATGATTTTGATATACAATTCCATGCCCTGAAACCCCTTTCAAGTAGTTCAAGATTTTTTCAACAACTCTCCAATGGTCAACAGTTGGAGATGCCATAAATTGACTTACAATACTGACTGAATAAGAGATATTAAGACGGGTTACAGTCAGGTAGTTTAGCTTACCAACCAGTTTTCTATATCTTTCTGGATTATCAAATGGCTCCCTCTTTGGGGTCAACTGTGAATTAGAGATCATTGGAGTAGTGCACGGCTTAGCTCCTAGTTTCCCTATTTTTGTCAATAGATCAAGTACATATTTTCTTTGGGAGAGAAATATACCTTTCTTACTCCATAGTACCTCGACACCTAGAAAATATTTTAATGTGCCAAGATCTTTAGTTTGAAATTGACTATGAAGAAAGGTCTTGAGAGATACAATATCAGCGGTGTCACTACCTGTGATGACAATGTCATCCACATAGACCACTAATAAGATAGTACCTGTTTTAGAATGCTTATAAAAAATAGATTGATTAGACTTCCCTTTCAACATGCCAAATATTTCAATTGCTTGACTGAATTTCCCAAATCATGCACGAGGGCTTTGCCTTAGACCACTCTATTTTCCTTAAACAAAAACCCATTTGATAAGTAAAACTTTCCAAAAGGAGATCGTAGACAAGAGGTGTAGATCTCTCCAAATACTGTATCACTAGCATAGAGAGACTTAATGAAATCAAAACCAAGAAACTTAGCATGTAAAGTAGCATGTAAAGTATATTTCCTAGATAAAGCATCAGCCACTTTGTTTTCCGTACCTTTTTTGTAGGCAATTTTATAAGGAAAAGCTTCAATGAACTCGAGCCATTTAGCATGTCTCTTATTCAACTTACCCTGGCCTTTCAAATGTTTTAAGGCCTCATGATCAGTGTGTAAAATAAAGTCTTTAAACCATAAATAATGTTGCCATGTTTCCAGGGCTCTTATAATGGCATAAAGTTCTTTATCATAGGTGGGATAGTTTAGTGTTGCGCCACCCAACTTCTCACTAAAATAGGCAATGGGGCGTTTATCCTACATTAGTACAACACCGACTCCAATGCTAGAAGCATCACATTCTAGTTCAAAAGTTTTATCAAAACAAGGCAAAACTAGAATTGGAGCGGTGGTGAGTTTCTATCTCAATGTAGCAAAAGCTTGTTCTTGGTTAGGCCCCCATTTGAAGATGTTGTCTTTCTTAATCAACTCATGCATAGGGGCTGCTATGGAGCTGAAATCACGAACAAACTTTCTGTAGAAACCTACTAGCCCACGAAAACTACGCAAGTTAGATACATTAGTTGGCGTTGGCCAACTTGTGATAGCTTCAACCTTTTTTGAATCCATTGTCACACCTTCTATACTGACATGAAATCCTAAAAACTCAACACTCTCACACATAAAAGAACACTTCTCAAGATTGGCATACAACTCTGCAGCCCTAAGTTCAAGAAAGACTAACCGAAAGTGTTTCAAGTGTTTTTCTTGTGACTTGCTATAAATCAGAATATCATCGAAGTAAACAACAACAAAATTACCAATAAATTTCCTCAAAACATGGTTCATAAGTCTCATGAATGTGCTAGGGGCGTTAGTTAAGCCAAAAGGCATGACTAACCACTCATATAAACCATGCTTTGTTTTGAAGGTAGTTTTCCGCTCATCACCTTCCTTCATCCTGATTTGATGATATCCTCGTTTCAAATCCACTTTGCTAAAGTACTTAGCTCCATGAAGTTCATCAAGCATATCATCAAGTGGAGGAATGGGAAATCTATACTTCATAGTTATATTGTTAATTGCACGACAATCAACACACGTTCTCCATGTACTGTTTTTTTTGGGACAATGAGAACTGGAACGGCACACGGACTCAAGCTTTCTCGAATATGGCCGATCTCAAGAAGCTCTTCAACCTGTTTCTGGATCTCCCTTGCTTCTACTGGATTGGTTTAGTAAGCTGGTCGGTTTGGCAAAGTAGATCCGGGGACAAAGTCGATTTGATGCTCAATACCTCTAAGTGGTGGCAATCCTTTTGGCATCTCTTTAAGGAATAAATCTGAAAAATCAGCAAGCAATTCATCAATAGAGGCATTACGAATACATGATTCAGAGTGTAACAAAAGAGAAGAATCAAAATCAAAGGTAAGCTTATGAATGAAAAGTAAGTGAAACGTGTCTCCCCTTCTTATTGCCTTCTTAATCTCATTTTTTGTTGCAAAAAGATAGGGTTGATGTGGTGTTTCCTTTGCTGGTTTTGGAGATGAAAATGGCGTGGAAAGGGAGATTGGAGGAGGTGGAGGCTTTGACTTTGGATAGGGGGAAGATGGCACTGATTTCGCCTCTCTTGACACCTTCCTCGATTTCGATAGTATTTCTTCCACCTGTTTAGGAGCCAAAGGAGATAAGACATATCTAGCTCCATCCATGTGAAACACATAAGTGTTCGTCATTCCATCAAAGTTGATTTTTCTATCAAATTGCCACGGTCTACCTAACAACACATGAGCAGCCTGCATTGGGACAATATCACACAAAATTTCATCAAGCAAAGGTAATTGAAGAAATTTAACCATAGCTGCACTAGCCACATTTGTGCAACTTCCAGAATCTATTATCACAGTACAAGCATTCCCTCTAATTGACCCTTTAGCATAAAAGATATTTTCTCTTTGGGACTCATCTTCTCTTAAGGGGTGAACACTCAAGACCTTCTTAACAACAAGAGTATGAACAGACTCACTATCAGCATATTCAGAATCAAAATCTAGAGGTAAGGATGGTTCCTCCTCAACATGTTCATTGGGGGTTTCAAAATTGTCACAAACCTCATCCTCAGACTCATATTCAAGGCAAGAAGCAAATTTTTCAAATTGTTTTGTTATCTTAACTACCCTCTTATTAGGGCAATCACGAGCCAAGTGACCTCTTCCGTTACATCTATAACAAATCAATTCTCTATCACGTTGAGGTCTCATTGCCTCATTTACCTTTTCTTTACCTTTGTCTCGTGAATCGTCTCTTGGGGGAGGACGCTCATCACGCCTTTGAGGGGTAGAACGAGTGTTGTTCCATCTTGATGTACCATTGTTGGGTTTGTAAATCTTCATCTCTTTGATTTTTGCTTCAGATTCACATGCAGCATACAAGGCATCATCAAGGGTGTCATATCTCTGAGTACTCATTCCCCTCCGGATGTCTTTGTTCAATCCATGTAAGAAGCGAGCAACAGTTCTTGCCTCTTCCTCATGTATGCCCCCTTGTTCAAGTAAAATATTGATAGTTCGGTGGTACTCATCAACTGACATGGATCCTTGCACAGTTCCCTGCAATTTTCTTTCAAGATCATAGAAAAAAGATTTAGGGCGAAAGGTTAGGCGCATATCGTCCCTTACTTGAACCCAAGGTTCATAGGGAATAAGATCAGCAACTCTCTCTCTATTTCTTTTTTGCCACCAAGATATTGCATACTCCTTAAAGGATGTAGCAACTAATCTAATTTTTGTGAGATCAGAATAGTGCTTTAAATCAAAAAGTGTTTCAACAACATTCTCCCATTCTATATACTCAGTAGGTCCTTTCTCACCAAAGAAGTCAGGAATTTCAAGTTTAATGTTTCCTAACTCCTCATTAGGCTGTTGGATCCTTTAACATCTAGGATCCACTCTCCCTGTTGGTGGCAATTATCGCTCATCATTGTGTGGTCGTTGCATTTGCTGTGAGCGTTGCTCCAAATTAGTTATTCGTGTGAGTAACCCGTCCATGGTGAAGGTTAGAGCATCTATTTTTTGTTCTAATGTCAGGGGTGGGTTTGGAACTTGTTTAGCCATCTGCAGGGGAAAAAAATCTAAAAACAAGAAGATGTGTGAGTAGTCACGTTAGTGAAACCAAAAAGTTGGCTCGCTCCCTCACTATTCTCAATTCACGGGTAAAAGGTGGATTATATGTAACAACTCTTGCGTGCATAGGGTGAAATATCAAAAGATATTTGTATGATAAAACGGAAAGTTTGTGACTCCCCGAGTGTCGGTCTCGAAGGAGGGACGTGGAGGTGTGTCAAACGTTCGAGAGTTTACTTGATTGGATCATGCATAGGACTCAAGTGTGGTGAAGGGTGGATTGTGAGTGAGAGTAGTTCATTTGGTTGGTTTGAGTGCAAGAGAATATATAGTAAAGTAAAAGTGATTTTGTGAATATGTAAAAAGGGGTAGGGATTGGATAGTGTTCATGAATATTGCATAGTGGAGTGTCTAAGGTCAAAGATTAGGATTGCTAGGATATTGTCTATTCAAGAGTGTGTTGTCTTAGTCCTTTTCCACCTTTGTGTACTAAGGCTTCTTTGACTTAGGAATGCCTTCAAGCATCCAAATTTCTAAGAGGAATTTTATCAAACACTTAAGCTACCCACTATCCTACTATTCTTAAGAAGTCCATAGGAACTATGATTGTGTCAAGCTTCAAATCCTAACTCTAATCAAAGACATGAAAGAGTCAAGAGCTCAATCTCTCATCTAGATTGGCCAAATCTAAACAAGATCTCATCAAAACAACAATCAATAGACAAGAATAGATAATCCATCAACACAAACTCATAGATCCAAGATATAGAAATAAGCTCATCACACAAACAATATTCAATCACACAATCCAAATCCCTAGACTAAACTAGCTATTCATAATATGAAATGCAAGCAAAAGCTAATTTAATCCAAGAACAAGATAGCTAAAATTATAGAAATGAAATAGAGATCACCTAGAGAGAAGAAGATCTTCAATCCAAGCTTGTTGTCTTGCTACAATGGAGATTAATCTAATCTAAAAAACTAAGAAAAAAAGGAGAAAGTTCTCCAAAGGAAAAACTAAAAAAAAAAGGGAAAACTAATTTTCTGGGAACCTCCTTTGACAATTCATCAAAGGGGTTTAAATAGTCTCCGAAATGACAACCCTAGCTGAAATTCGCGCATCACCGTCTCCACGCCATCCACACACGTGTGAGCGTGCGTGGGAGGCTACTGGAAAGTTTCCACGCAAGCTCACACGCGTGTGACCATCCAGTTTGGTCCTCCGGGGCTCCGTTCTTGCCTGGTTCGCTCTTTAAGCTCAACTTCAGCTCCTATTTGCTCCCGGGGCTCCTGTTTCACTTCTTTTAAGCTAAAAGTAGCATTTGTGCATCAGTTAGTGATTTTCAAGCATTTACGAATATAATTTACCAAGTAAGGATGCTATAGACGCGATAAAACACCCTAAAATATGCTTGAAATAAGGGTATCTCGGAGTCTTATCAGCAAGACCAATATCAGAAGGTAGACACAAATAGAATGTAACAGGGTTCAATGTACCACAACCAAATAGGAATCAAGAACTCCTTCCAACCTTATACTTTTCCCCTTCCTTTTCCCTCCAAGATTCTCCTACCACCAGATTCTTTCCCCAACCTTATTCTTTCTCTTTTGTTTTTTTTTTTCAACTTTCTTGATTTTTTTAATTTATTTTTTATTTTTTTTAAAAAAAAAAATCGGACGAAGAGGATCAACACAAGTTCTTCAAACAATTTTGGGATGTGTGGGATTTCGTTGATATTGGGTGTGGAAAAAATTGAAAAACTAGTTTGGGATAGTTTTTCAAGAAACTCAAGAACGAATGTCAAGATTCAAGAACACAATCAAGAATGCAAGAAATTTTTTTTTTTTTGGGGTTTTGTGGATGTATATAAGACAAGAAAAGTAAGATAGGAATGATGTGGTTTTTTTTTTTTGATAAAACCTAGGAAACCTAGGAAACCAAATTTGTAATGATTATGAGATAAACCTAGGCTCTGAATACCAAATTGACATGAACCTAGTCCAAGGTTCAAATAAAGATGGAGTATTTGTTAGAAACATCATGTAATAGGTTTTGATGATACCAACTGTTAAGTAGAAATCCCCAAGTCTCGACACATAGGCAAAACGTTGTAAGTTCGACAAGTAAACCAAGAGCGAAAATACAATTGAGTAACTTTGAGCTCAACTCGGAAAATATTTCAGCTTGAAGTAAACTTGTTTGAACATCTTAGAAATCTCGTGTTGTAATTTCATAGATAAAACAGAAGAAGGCACGGGACAACACTGGAGGAATAAGGGTCTGCGAGACATCAACTAAGTCTCGAGACATAAGCAGAATTCGAGAGATAGTACCTCTCGATACAACCATCCAGTTCGAGACATAAGCAGAAGTTCGAGAGGTAGAGCTCTCGATGCTTGGGTTCGAGACATCAAACAATCGAGACATCAACCTTGTTCTCGATAAACTGACACTTCTCCAGTAATGCTGAATGACGATAAGGAAGCACACTTAAGGTTTGGAGAAGAAGAATATCATGGAGAAAGAGGTGCCGAACGTGAAGATTTCACAATGGGCGGAATTGGATGACACGTCAGATTTCCACCACAAACGGTCAAAAGGTGCACCAATGCTGAAGTGATCTGATTCCCTACAAACAAGGAATAATGGGAATATAAAAATAGTAACTTTTACCAAAAGACGTAAGTGGAGTATGGACTCAAGAAAGTGAACTATGGAATATTCACTACAGGACAAAGAGGTTCAAGTTACAAGATCACCACTCCATGAAATATGCTGAAAATATGCAAGACCCATGATCAGCATGGGAGACAAATTTCAAACGGAATAATTTTCCCTCCAACGGAATTATTCCTCTACTCTCATATATAAGGACGTAAAGACACAGAAGAAAAAAAAAAAAGGGTGAAGGAGTGAAAAAGTTCGGGGTAAACAAGTTCGAAATTCTTAAGAGGTGTCTGTCTAAAACGTTCAAGTGCAAGTGCTTATCTTGGAATATCATCCTGATATTCAAAACAGCGAGAAAACACATCTTAGTGTTTCAAGAGAGTTACAAAGCTTAAACTGTCATACATCTAGAAGGTGACCGAAGCTGCTCTACATCGAAGTTGATTCAACGATAGCTTGTGGTCAGATTGGAGTCTGTTACATTCAACTGTGACAACCAAAAACACCTTGCTTTGGATTAAGCAAGAGAGGTGGAGTAACCTGGCAGCTGTCCGAGTGAAAGAAACCTGAGGCTTGACGCGGGCNGAAGGAGTGAAAAAGTTCGGGGTAAACAAGTTCGAAATTCTTAAGAGGTGTCTGTCTAAAACGTTCAAGTGCAAGTGCTTATCTTGGAATATCATCCTGATATTCAAAACAGCGAGAAAACACATCTTAGTGTTTCAAGAGAGTTACAAAGCTTAAACTGTCATACATCTAGAAGGTGACCGAAGCTGCTCTACATCGAAGTTGATTCAACGATAGCTTGTGGTCAGATTGGAGTCTGTTACATTCAACTGTGACAACCAAAAACACCTTGCTTTGGATTAAGCAAGAGAGGTGGAGTAACCTGGCAGCTGTCCGAGTGAAAGAAACCTGAGGCTTGACGCGGGCNCTAACCGCTGAAAGAGATATGCTTAAGAATGTCTCGAAAGAGAATTCAGAGCTAACTCTCAAAGTAAGTGAGTTAGAAGCTAAAGTAACCCTACTGACTGAAGAGTGCAAAACTCGAGAGATCACCGAAAATGATCTTAGAAAGGTTATAGCATCATACACTGATTCCTCCAAAGCTATGGAGAAAATGGTGAATGATCACAGACCTACAAGTGATAGAACCGGGCTAGGGTTCCATCAAGACCATCTCTCGAGAAATAAACAGACCAACAGTTTGGGAACTTCAAGAAATGGAGGATCTCAACCCAAACCAAATAAAGGTCATAAAGGACCAACACAAAAGACCAAGGTAGCTATTCATAAACCGTCCCTATACACCAGAAATGGAAAGTATAGGAAAGCTACGAAGAATGGCCGGGTAAACAATATCGAGAGATCACCTTGCTATCTCTCGCAAGGCCATTCCAAGTACAAAAAGAGCTACATTCCATATAATGCGCCTCAAGGAAAATATGGAAGGTCTGAGATCCACATAGTTAGGAACTCACGGATGGAGAAAGGCAGACTCTATCCATCTAGTGAAAATTGGTCATCAAATCACAATTTCTGGAAGAAACCTCACTTTCAGCAATTTCACATGACCAAACAGCGTATGAAAGGCATGGTGCATAAGCCGGTCGAAAAGTCTTTACCAAAGTTGATTTATGCACCAAAGAGGCCTAAAAAATTTGCTAGCATTCCTTATGATTATCAAACGTACAATGGCTACATTGCGCCTAGGCCTGGAATAATGGGCATAAGGTATAAATGGATGCCTAAACTCACTAACCTACCAGGACCCAAAGTTTGGGTACCTAAACTTGCTTAATTGCCTTGCAGGACACCAGGGACGTATGGTTCATTGACAGTGGATGTTCGAGACATATGACGGGAAATCTAACACTGCTAGAGAACATCCAACCTATCGAAGGTCCCTTGGTGACATTTGGCGACAACGAGAAGAAGGGACGCACAAAAGCTGTTGGTGAAATTCAAAAGAATGAGCTGGTTATTAAGGGAGTATCCTACGTTGAAGGGCTCAAGTTCAATCTCCTTAGTACAAGCCAGTTCTGTGACAAGGGCTACAAAGTTATCTTCACCAAAAGCAAATGCCAGATTATGAGCGAGGAATCTCTCGAAGTCGTCTTGGAAGCAGCAAGGAAAGGAAACATGTACATAGTGGATTGGAGGTCTGCAAAACCATCCCTATGTATGCTAGCAAGAAGCAAGGAAGATTTATGCTGGGATTGGCATAGTAAGCTTAGTCATCTGAACTTCAAGACTATCAACAAGCTTACTAAGAGGAACCTAGTGTTGGTCCCAAGGGGATGGGGTACAAGTCTAGAGGGGGGGTGAATAGACTTGTATAAGATTTTGCAAATCTTTTCAACCTCTCGTGTGTATTGAACTTAGGATGTTTAGGTTCGATACCTCACGAGGTGAAGACAAAGTTTTATGCGCAGCGGAAATGTT